>NC_065517.1:27739578-27760463 GCF_006386435.1 Epinephelus moara | reverse complement strand
TTAAAAAAATATTTTACGGTCCGCAAATCATGTTTATGTTTTGAATTTGTGTTTTGGCCTGTTGCGCCACCCACCGCCGTCTACCAGTCACGCAGTCAGTAGAGTCTCAGCATCAGTTACAGTTATGACTGAGCTACAGCAGCACGGCAAGCAGCATTAGCAGTGTCCCAGTACACAGCGTTAGCAGCAGAGAAGCCGGACTTGCTCGAATGGTCCGCTGGAAAACCGAAGATCAAGGACGCGGCGACACGGCCCTGCCACCGCAGCCGTCCGTGGGCAAACAAATCAGTCTCCAGCGTGCCACTGTCCAGCAACCTCGAATCTGTAGGGGGGGGGGGGGGCGAACAGGACTCGCAGCAGTATTTTGAAATTGAGTGCAGTAACCGTTTTGGCCACATTCTTACATACAGCGCCTTTAACAAAAAAGGTCCGTCTCTTTAGGGATCCTTTCTATTATTTTGTCAGACACGTAGAATAACAATCTGAGCCTGTCAGTGACAAAAACAAGCACTTTTGGTGGACATACATTGGCAATGCACAATTGCCCCAAGTGGTTACATTGCAGCCTGTTGTTGCCATTAGTCACTTGGACAAAAAAACATGGGACATCTCCTCTTATAATTATTTCACAGGCTAAATTTCATTTTTGCTTTTTGTACACTCACCGTCTTCAGTGAGGTCATTCTCCTCACCACATCTTAAATAACAAACTAAGCGCATGATTCAATCCTTAGTCATTTTGGGATTACTTACATCACCATCTGGGTTTGCAAATACTGCAAATGTCTCGGCCATCTACGTGTTATCCTGCATACTCCATGTTTTTTCTTTTTTTTTTCTTTTTGGCAGGCTACGTTTGTTGTTTGAGGCAATATACGATAAATGCTCATCACTGTTAAGGTGTTAAGTAAAGCCATGTGGAATATCTGGCTTGCTGAATTTATAAAGGAAACATGAAAAGGGACCTCAGCTCCTCCATTTGCCAGTAATATAATGTCACAGTTTGACATCATGCTATTGGCAAACTGTGACAGTGTGAAAATCACTTTAAAACCTGACTCACCATGACATCCCATCAGGGTCGTAAATATAAACAGTGCAGACAGTGTAGTTGTACTTTTTTTTTTTAAAAAGTTAGTCAATCGCATCTGTAAGAAAATGATATGCTTATTCTAGAACTATAAATCAACTATTTTATTACTATAAATCAACTATTCCACAAATCAACTGTTAAAATTGTTAAATTAGTAATTCCTTATTTTCTTTGGTATTATTTGTTACATACAGATATGCAGTGATGATTGCTGGGTAATATGTAAATTGATGTCATCCAGTGTCAAGGCTCCGATCATGTGACGTGATAATATGCACATGATAGCATGCACGAGGGCCCATCTGCATCCCATAACAAAATATGTAACAGTTACACGCTTTTCATGATTAAAAACAAAATTTTCAAAATAACCTTAGAATTATTTATCCTACAACACTAAGTCATTTTATTTTTCACTGAGATTTACTGCAAGGTTGTTGAATATGGTAAACGACGCACCCAGAAGTTTTGTCATACAGCCACAGAACCTGTAATCACATACTTGCTAATGATGAGCTCAGTGTTGATTTTTAGTAATGGTAGTTTATACACATAAAGATAGAAATGGGAAAGCTTAACTGCCTCACTTTACCAGTATTTACCCTGTGTGATATGTATGATTTAGAAAAGGTCTATATTTCCCTTGTCCAACCCCAGGAGCTTCCAAATAATGACATTTTCTGATTTGTATTTATTTACTCATCTACCGTAAAACTTCAATTAAAAGCCTTGTCCCAATTAAACACCCAGTTCTTTTAACTAACCTGGTGTGGCTACACATTTTGACAAATAGAGGCCTGGTCTGATTACCAAGCATATCTTTTTTTTTTTATAGGTCTTTGTATGTATAAAAGCAGGTTGTTGGCTACCTCAAATTATGTGTCCATTCCTCCATTACCCTGTAAGTTATTCATATTACATTAGTCTGTAAGGGTCGTCAGATCAAAAACATTTAGTTATGTAGTTAGTTTGTTAACTGTTCAGTTATGTTTTCTGTACGTTCCACGAATTATCTCCCTACTTAATGATTTTTAAGCCTTCTCCAAATTACAAGGTTGTAAAAAAAATAATTTGTTCTTTTTTTTGTTTGTTTTATTTTGCCAGTCAAACTTTAATATGATGAGTTCAGCCTTTAAAAATCATGTCTAAGTGACGTCTGCTTCCTAAATGGTGGCTTCATCCCTGTGGGAAAAACAGTATAACAGTAGATTACATAAGACTTTTTTAAGATTAGTTTTATTCTAAACAAAATAAACAAAAATTAAAAATATAAGAAAACAAAACCAGATTTTTTTTATACCATTAACATTTTTTATATATGGTCATGTATACTTGTGGTCATGTGTTCACCTATGTTTCTATTTCCATACCGCTACCTTAAACCACCTTACGCAAGTAATCTCATTTAAGTGAAATGTAATTTAGTGTGCTGCCGCAATGTACTGTCACCCACTTGCTGTCGTGCTGTTATGAGCCCTTGTGAGTCGAGTCCATGGTGATCTCATTATACCTTTTCAAAGCAAACTATAAATACCCCAGCAAATGATTAATCCCTGTATCCTGCACTGAGATCACAGGAACATTTAATGGTGCCACAGGGGAGTAAAAAAATACAAGAAATTACCAAACACAAGTTTATTAAACAGGTATTGAAGTGAACTTCTGTTTAGGATGAGCGTGGGGTTCAATAAGAGGAAAAGTAAAGGGCTATATATTACTTACTGTGGTCCTCTGAAGTTACTCCTTAGCTCTCATTTAGCTTAACAAGTTGAAAACAAATGGATAAGTTGTGAAAATTACACATAACAACATAATTTCTGTGTGTTTATGTATGCATGTTTGCTTGATGATGAGAGACAGAAACTCTCAGCATAATGAGGACAACCCTGACTTATTTGTGACCGAATTGCAGCCTCTTGTGGCTAAAATGCAACTTACAGCAGCTGCAAACAGCACAAGGTAAACTGCATTGCAATATATCACACTTACACAATACTTGTCATGAAGTGACACTAATAAACGTGTTTAAAAAGTTCATAAAAGAGTAAAACCAGCTTAGAAAACATATTTTAATTGATTAACTAAATGGTTTAGGTAATTGTAGTAGAAAAGACATCATCTAAGCAGGTATTTAGCCAGACATATAAACTTCTCAGGCAGGTGGTCTTAAAGCACCTCTGTTTTTAAACCCAGCCTTTGGAACAAATTCAAACAAATATTTGATGACATTTGATGATTGTCTGTACTGGACTCCATGCAGTCCTCTTCTCTGTATCCACACAGCAGTGTTCCATCACTGAGATCATCACTACTGCATCAAGAGCTGAAGGCTCTGCACAACAGCAGTCTTCATGGAGCATTGAGAAGCTTCATCACTCACAAACGTGTATTCTTGCAAGGATTCAAAGGAGCTGTATGCAACATATTTATAACTCAGAGTCTGGGGAAGGATTGTCTGCACACAGTTCTCAACATGGTGGCTAAGTTGGCAGCTAGCAACTAACGGTGCTAAGTCTATAAACAGTGCTAAGAACTGCAACTGGGGGGAACCGGAGGCTGAGTGCTACACTTCTGCTGGTCTAACCTGGTCTCACTCTGAATAAGTCGAAATCCGGCACTTGGGCCGTGACTTGCGGCGTCAGACACTGACGAAAATAAGCTGTCCTTTAACGTTGGCATGATATACGGCCAGTCGCCTTTAGTTTAACATCGAACAGAGGCGTCAGGGGGAAACGTGGTGGGACGAGAACGAAGGTCAAGACTAGGTTGGGTTTGGAGTGGTGGTAGATGGGTCCAACAAACACCTACTTCCACCCGAGAGAGCAGTGTTAACGTCCCGAAAGATTATAAAGCCAAACCCCGTACTTTTTCCTTAAACCTAACCATGTTTTTGTTGCCTTAGTTGTTGGAGGAAAAAAAACGCCAATTCGTGATGATGTACCGACATAGTGCTTTTATTTTGAAATAGACTGTATGTAACAGGCAGTTCTTGTCACAGTGTCCTAGAACGTCAACAACTAACGCACCCAGGGTACCTTTCACGTCGTATCTCGACATGGAAGGTCCATGACCAAACGTCGATATGTAATGAGGCTGGATTGAGAATGTGTTGCTTCCGTGACAACACTGCCCCACCACCGTGGGTCAACAACCAATGCACCCAGGGTACCTTTCATGTAGTATCTTGACATGGAAGGTCCATAACCAAACGCCAATGTGTGACAAGATCCAAGTAAGAATGTGTTGCTTCCACAACAAAACTGTCCCAACACCGTGGGACAGGGCGCTGTTTTCAGCAGTAGCCGCCATATAAGTGCAGTGTAGAGCGACAGTGATTAACTAGTCAGCGGGATACACTCCAAGGGAGTCACATGAAGTAACATGCATGCACGGTCGGACCGGCCTGCCACGGCAGCCCACAAAGAAGTCCGGATTACAACACACACAGAGGTAGTGTGACTTCATTTTCTAATCAGGACGCCTTTGCTTCTCTTTATGTTTACATAGCGAACAATTGTTTGCTGCTATATTAATATGCTGAATGACGCATACAGGGACTTAAATGAGAATAATTACAATCAAACTGGCAGATGAAGGAGAAAGTCTCTCTGTTTAAAGGAAAATTACACTTGAAATATAATAAGGCGAAAGAAATAGCAGTTGGTTATGTATCTTACCTACTGTAGCACTTCTGGTCCCTTTTCCTGCTTGGTTGTGTATTTGTCTTTACAAATGATTCATTAGGCTTCATGGTGAAAAGAGAAAGTGACATCACAGTGAAATATTTTCAGTTCAGGTCATAGACGTGGGAAGGGTTTCATAAATCTTCTGCCTCTGTTCTTTTGTCCAGACCTTAAAATATACAAACAGAAAACAAAAGCACACCACTGCAAATACCATTACAAAGGATACTACAGGGTGTGCCTCAACTATCAACTGTGACCAGTGGTTGAGCCCGAGCTCCAAGAGAAACAATGTGTTTTTTATTTTCTATTTTAGGAATTTTGGCAGTAGGCAGATGACTGTGCTTCCTGTGATATCCTGTGGGAGATGCTGTGGGAGTGCAGAACACTGGCACTGCTGTTATGAGACCTTCAGTCCTTTTACACCCGGTGTGAATTATGTTCTGCTGTTTGAGGCTCTCAGCAGGGCACAAATGGTTCTTTCTTATGTATTTGTCTACATTTACATTTATGACAGCCATCATCACTCCTTTATCTCCTGGATCACAGATTACCTGACAGGAAGGCCACAGTATGTCAGGTTGGGGAACTGTGTTTCTGGGACATTAATGAGCAGCACGGGGGCTCCACAAGGGACTGTCCTGGATCCATTCCTGTTCACACTGTACACGGCGGACTTCAAATACAACTCTGAGTCCTGCCACATCCAGAAATACTCGGATGATACTGCTATTGTGGCGTGTATCAGGAATGGGCAGGAGTCTGAATATAGGGACCTGATAAAAGCCTTCAGTGACTGGAGTCACAAGAACTGTCTCCTCCTGAACACCTCAAAGACCAAGGAAATTATCATAGATTTCCGCAGGTCCAAGCCCCCTCTTCAGCCAGTGAATACCTGTGGGGTGGACATCAAGGTGGTGCCAAGCTATAAGTATCTAGGTGTACACCTGGATAATAAGTTGGACTGGTCCCTAAACACAGATGCTCTCTACAAAAAGGGGCAGAGTCACATCTTTTTCTTGAGGAAGCTCAGATCTCTCGACATCTGTAGTAAGATGCTGCAGATGTTTTATCAGTCTGTGGTGGCAAGTGTGTTGTTTTATGCTGCAGTCTGCTGGGGAGGAAGCATTAGACACAAAGATGCAAGGCGGCTGGACAAACTAATCAAAAGAGCTGGCTCTGTGATTGGAGTCAGGTTGGACACACTGGAAGAGGTGGTGGAGAGGCACACTGAAGATGTTCGAGGCCATCATGAACAACCCAGATCATCCACTCACCTTGATGGACCAAAAAAACTGTGGTGGATGGCTCCTTTCTCTTCGATGCAGGACAGAGAGATACAGAAGATCCTATATACCAACTTCCATCAGGCTTTATAATTCTTTGACATATAATAGATGAGCTGACAGATAATTGAATTTCCCCTTGGGGATGAATAAAGTTATTCTTATTCTTATAAAACTTGATTAAAATGTTTTGGATGACTGGATCACTGGCAGCAGCAGCAGGAGGATAAGAGCTAGAGTGAAGTCAGGTAAACTGGGACACTTCTTTGGTAGATAACCAAGAATAAAAGTCTGGATACTACCTCAAGCCTTATTTTTTACAACTTGTTACAGATCTCTGCTGTATTTCTTTGACGAAAATATGTTGCCAAGTAAAAGATTCTAGAAACTTTGGACCTTCAAACACATCAAGAACCCCAACCTAACTCCAGTGACATGTTCCGGTAAAATCGGGACAGTCATGTTTGTCTGATTTTAAATGGTTAAATCAATTTATCAATTCAGTCATTAATCCATTAAATGATAATGTAACCTGTGGCTACTCATTAAAAACGACTGTCCAACTTTTCTATAATGCTTTCCCTGTCCTGTAGCTGCATGTGTTAATGGTGCCTTACTGTCTGCAGTGGACCACTGTGTGGGTTTGTTTGTTTATAACAATTATGGGAAATTCTGGACTATTGTGGCTGACATGGACTCACAACGTCATCTTTAATATATCTTAAGGGCCAAAAAAATAATTAAAATGTCTGAAATATGACAGAGTGGCACACAATGGTAACTTAAAAACACATGTTGGTCTCACTTCAGAAAAATGACAAATTTTAGCTTCTTTTGTCCTATTTTATCTGAAGGCATTAAGTACTCACTCAAAACCCGTTACCATAGAAAGTAAGATGTATTATGAAAATATTTTGATTATAAGTTGAACATTAAATGAAATGCAACATCCTACAACCATTTTTTGGTGTTATACCCCTACTGTTTCAGCTGCAGTACTCTTATTAACAACGGAAGAAAATCAACATCCCACATGGTTTTCCTTAGAGGTTCTGGGACCATGCAGTGATTTTTTGACTCTTTGCTCTGCCCGTCCTCTCTGCCAAATCAATATAATTGTGAAGAACATTTGTTGTAGCTATACAATAACATGTTTAGTGACTGCCTACTGAAATCTAAAGAGTTCAAGATGTAAAACTTTATTTGCCCCATTTTACCTGATGCCCCAAATGACCTGACTTCACCCTCAATATTTGACTGTGACATATACTGGAAGTGGTCTAGAGCAGTGGTTCCCAGCAGGTTCAGCCACCTAAGTCATTAGTTCAAGGTCCACACAGTTTATTACATTCAATGTCATACTAGCATTTTGGCCATGTTGTCCAGCTCATTTGCTGTCTCTGTTAAGCAGCTGTCCACTCACTCGTTGACACGTTTGGAAGTCATTTGTGGACCATTCAGAATGGACCGGTGACCCACTTTTGAACTGCAGCCCCACCAGTTGGGAACCGCTGGTCTAGAGGACCCATTTACTGTGTTTTTATTTGCTTTGTTGGTCAGAGTCAGAGTTACTGTGCACTCTTATTATATGACACTGTCAGTCATTGTATTCAATGGGAAGTCTGCAATTTTGCCTGTGCCTTTTTCTGAAAGGGGACCTATTGTGCTCATTTTCAAGTTCATTGTCGTGTTTTGGGTTCCTGCTAGAACATTTTTACATGCTTTTATTTTCAAAAACAGTTTATTGTCCTCATACTGTCTGTGCTGGAACACCTGTAATTTACACTCCATTTTAGTGCCTGTCTCTTCAAGGCCCACTTCCGAAAAAGCCCAGCCTGCTCTGATTGATCAGCATTTCCAAGTCTTTCGTATCTGCGCTCTCAGTGTCTCTGCACCGTCATTACAGCCAGGGATGCAAGTTTGTTTTTTTCTAGGATGGCGAAGGCATGACCCGCCCTACTCTGCCTCTGATAAGCTTCCCTGATATTCTTTCCCTAACCACGTCCAATCTCACTCATCTTGCCTATACCTAACTAACCTAACCAATAAAGGCAATGAACACTAGTCAGTCAGAGGGAGAGGAGGGCAGGTCATGCTTTCACCAAAAAAAATGTGAATGTGGATGACTGTTATAGCACGTTCTACCATAAAAACAAAATAAAATATGTTTCTTTAAGTTTCTAAACCTAAATCTTCAGAACCAGGCATTTACCTGCAGGAATATCATCCTAAATCAGAGATACATTAACAACATTACAAGTCAAGATTACATGTTTCCCTGACTTTAACATGTACCTACATGTAGCAGTGTACTTGCAGCCGGGGAATGAATGTAGCAAAGTATTGCAGCACTTCCTACTGTGAAAAATCACCAATAAAAACTTCTAAACCAAATATCTGAACAATGGGACATGTTCTAGCAGGAATATGATCTGAAATCGAGGAGAAATTATCAACATCTGCAACCAAGATTACAAGGTTTCCTGATGTTAGCATGTAGCTACATGTAGCAGTGTACTTACAGCCAGGGAATCACTGCAATGGAGAACAGTGGCATTTTATACATTTAAAAAAAACCTCTAAAAAAAAACCGCCTCACAATTTCACATGTTCCAACAGGAATATGCTCGGAAATTAGCATTTAGCTACATGTAGCAGTGTATGTAATGTAAACTAACCAAAGTGGCAGTAGCGTGCATAGAGCAGATGAACATTAAAAGAAATCTGTCACACGGTGAAGTCAGCTTGTCTCGGAAGGAGAGAAAAAAATGTTGGAAACAGAAAATTAAGAATGGTCTAAAGCCTGATGTTTTTGCCAAAAGGTATTACCTCATTATTTAAACTGGCCACATTTAATATGAACATCTGACACTTTAACATTATATGTATGACAGAAAATAAGGACAAGCAACCGCGACCCCCAAGAGGATAAGCGGTTACAGAAATGAATTAATGGATAACAGGACTCCTTTAAGTTTGTTTATTCTTTTTCCCAATAAACTTGTCTTGGCAATTTAACTCTGTCTGCATCATTGTCAAAAGTTGGTAGGACTCAAAGACAGATAAATTAGATCTCCCTGCCTTGTATCTTCAATTTAAGACTTATGATGACAAGCTGTGTAAATAAACCTGGCATGACCAAGACCAAACCAAACACAATTTTCGAGGAATACTTCTCAAAAAGCAGCCTGACAGTCATTCTAGGTTAAAGTCCTAGTACAGACTGTTTCAGTTCAGGAACTATTTTTAAAAACCTTTAAATTAAAGAATGATAGAGAAGCCCGATAAGCTGAAAAAGGCTCTGAGACAAATGGGAATAAAAAGTAATGAATAAAAAGTAAGACCACAAATTAACTCCACTTTGACAATTCGCCTCACCGACTGATGCAGCTCATGACATTAACTGCATTTATGTTTTTCATAAATTTACATTAGCGTGGAACGTTATATAATAACATTCTGGTCTGAAAGGGAGGTTGTTATTTTGTTTGGAAGTCAGAAGGAACAGGGAGTTAACGCCTGCACCCTTCAGCATTTATAACATCTGCAACATTAACTCTGTGGCATCTGACTTGGACAACTGATAGTTTACACCCTGTTCTCTTACGTTTGTTTGTTAAAATGATTTCATGTGAAGCAGTTACATTTTCTCTGCACTCTGCTGCGTGCCATCTAATTTTGGCTTCAGTTCAGACATCATTGTGATTAATTGTTAATTGATCTGAATACACACGATCCAGAGCTGCACCCTCACACCTAGAAACGGGCCATATGTGCCTGTGTGTGTGATGTCACCGATTAGCATCTCCTCTCTGACATCAGCTCAGCTCTTAATGACAAATTAGGCCTGTTTCCACTGCAGGAACTTCGGGGTAATTTTACGGGGCCGGGGCCGTTGGTGCGTGTCTCCACCACAGGAACCACCCCCGAAGGACAGAGTTCCGGAACTTTTACAGGGGCTAAACAAGTCCCTGCCTCGGAGTAGGTACTCAGAATGGCCCCGAAAAACTCCTGGTGCTGATTGGATATACTCAAGGCGGGATGTGACGTCAACAGAAAGGGACAAATTAGCCGGCATTTTTAAAACTCAGCAGACGATAATCGTCTTTCTTATGTCTGCTTTCTTCTTCTTACTTCTGCTTCGTACTTCTGCTTCTTGTTCTTTGTTGTTCTTCTTCTTTGTTTGTGTCTTTGCCGTGTCTTCCCGGACCAAATGGTCGTGCAATGATTACGTCACATCCAGAGACTGTAACTTTACAGGAACCTTCCTCCTACTCCACCCTCTCAGTGGAGACACGGCAGTTGAGAGGGCTGAGCGAGAGGACGTTCCTATAAAGTTCCTGCCCCTCAAATAGTACCAGGAACGGGCCTATTGTCGAAGATCAGGGATATAAGTCTTTATCAATGCCTCTGTTGCTCATTATAGGATGAATAATAAATAAAACTCCAGGGACCCCGAAAGCCCCATGTTCACTGAATGTCATTTAAACATAATTAATTTAATTCCAAATTTGTGTAGAGTTGTGTTTCTCTGCACCTGCACCCCTCCGGCCTTGGCTGCAGCAGAGTATAAAAAAAAAAAACGGAAACAAATAGCTAGAAAACATGAGGCACATCAAACAGCAAAAGTAAATGAAGTTCTTACTTGCAGTGAAAAGCTAAAAAAAAGGAAGGAAAATTAAACACAAATGTTGAAAGAATCAGCTGAACTTAATCAAGAGAGAGAACTGATACAGAACACAGATTTGTGAATGTCAGTAAAGTATAACAAGTTTTCATGGCTGGCACTAGGATTTTCTCTCCCAGGCAGTGCTAAAAAATAGTCACATTTCATGACTTCTGAGTTACTTTATCAGGGTTTCTGCAGATCTTTAAAATGTCTCAAAAGGCATTGAATTCATTCATCTAAAAATAAGGCCTTCATTAGTATTAAAATGTCTTAAACCAATCTTCCAAAGATCATAATAATGCAAAGAGATAGGAAGCAGGTTTTTTTTGATGTTGCACTGTAGGATCTCAAAGTAATTGGTTACATCTATTTTTCTAATACAATTCACAGAAAAACTCTAACATTGACGTCACACAGACCAGCAACAATGCTAATGTTTTGTTTTCGGCCAGGACACCCAAAACAGAGGATCCGCTGTCTGTTAACCAGCTGTCACTGCACCCTGGACGCGTGGGAAAGTGCTGGTCATGTAATCAAGATTTCCCAGTATTGCTGAAACCAGGCTATGAGTACTTTAAAAAAGTTTTTAAAACTCGACACAACGAGAATCAAGGCAGTGGAGTCTCACATGCAGAGAGAGGAGCACAAAATCATCAAGTCGTGTTTAATGTTACAATAAACGCGGGCAAAATTCCCATTGGTTCATGTTTTTTTAAAGTCAATTTTGTTATTGTAAAATTGGTCCTAAATGTCATTCTGAGTGGCATTAAAAATATTCAAAAAGTCCAAACACAGCACATTCAATATAAATGTAGTTTTTCCACTAATTTGGTCAAAGAATACACCAAAACAGCTATAAGCCTCATAAAAGTGACCACAAAGCAATGACAACAATGTCTTTCAGTTGCCCGGGTGAAGGACTTCAGCAACACAAGACATTATAATCTTCCTGTCACAAAATTGTGTGATAATTGTTAACCCCATAGACTAAATAGATATGTTTTATAAACTAGAATACTCATGTACACATCTACACCTCAGTGCTACCTGTAAAGTGTTTGCTTGGTGCCTGTGATGAAGCAACGTCCATCGGTTTGCCTGAGGCATCCTCTCATTGGGCTTTAAGCCAGAGCAGCTCTTCTCATGTTTTGGGATTTGGCAGTGTAAAAACAGTTCATCCTGGGACTCGAACACTTGTAGGCATTCAGTTAAGCGCTGCTGATATAAGTCTTGAGAGTGATGAGAGGCAGATTCTGTCTACCTATAAGGCCATGGCCACAGTAAATGGATAGTTCTGAAACCACACATCTCCCTCTCTTGTTTGTTCTTTCATCTATACAAAGCGAGAGTTTCCCACCCACAAAGCTCACCTTCTCTAAAATGCTCTTCCAAGGTGATTACTTCAAAAATAGCTGCCTCGCATTATAGAGTGGTTGGAGCTTTTCAAACAATCTGACATCTTTCAAGCCTTTGCAGCGTGTGTACAAGACCTCTCATTTCCTTTTACTTGAACTGCTTCTTTGAACCTCTGCTCCTTCCTCCTATGACGTAAGGTAGGAACCAAGGCAACACACATTTGCCACAAGGAACATTCCTCCTCACTCCGTCAATAATATTTTAAAGAGTCTCAATGTGAACACGGAGGAACCCGGTGGATTGCCCCCTCTTCGTTGGAGAGAGTTACTGCCTCAAGGGAGGGAGTTCAAGTATCTCATGGTCTTGTTCACGAGTGAGGGTAGAATGGAACGCGAGATGGATTGGCGGTTTGGTGCGGCGTCTGCAGTGAGGCAGGTGCTATGCTGGACCATTGTGGTGAAAGGGAGCTGAACCAAAAGGCGAAGCTTTTGATTTACTGGTCCATCTACTTCTCAACCCTCACCTATGGTCATGTGCTCTGGGTAGTGACCAAAAGAATGAGGTTGCAGATACAAGTGGCCAAAATGGGTTTCCTCTGTGGGGTGGCTGGGCTCAGCCTTAGAGACAGGGTAAGGAGCTCAGACATCCGGAGGGAGCTCGGAGTCGAGCCGCTGCTCCTTCGCATCGAAAGGGGTCAGTTGAGGTGGTTCGGGCATCTGATCAGGATGTCTCCTGGGTGCCTCCCATTAGAGGTGTTCCGGCCACATCCCACTGGTAGGAGGACCCAGAACATGCTGAAGGGATTAAATATCTCATCTGGCCTGGGAACACCTTGGGGTCCCCCAGGAGGAGCTGGAAAGCATTGCTGGGGAGAGGGAAGTCTGGAATGCTTTCCTTTGGTCTGCTGCCCCCGTGATCTAGCCCCGGATAAGCGGATGAAAATGGATGGATGGACATTTCTCCTCACTCCATCAATAATGTTTTAAAGAATCTAAATGTGAACATGGAGGTGGCTGAGATGGCAGCTAGCAGCTAATGGTGCTAACTCCATAAATAGTACCAAAAACGACAACAGTGCTCACAGTGGTAGCCGCTTTACAAGTGCAGAGCAAAGCCATGACAATGAGCTAACCAGTGCTGGACTGGAACACTACAACAGGCCGGTCTTTTATGTAAAATGGACACGAAGACTTAATCAGGCATTATATGGGGGTGGGCACAAAATGTGTTTAAATTCTGTGCTGCTGGCAACACAAAAACAACGCCAATGCAAAGTCAATGAGGATCTTTTGTCATGGAGGACACAAATTAAGTTTAAAGAGCAAGGGCGGGAGAGAGGTGTGGTGGATGGGTCAAAAAACATGGACTTTCAACCAGGAGTCTGCTGTCTGTGCCCTGGGTGAAACCAAAAGTCAACGTAATTACATAACTTTGCACAACTTCTTAAAATAGATGCTTTACGTTTCGCAAAGTACATAAGTGTACGTCACTTATAACAATAATAATAAAAATAATAATTATACATTGGATTTTTATGGAGCTTATATGGATACTCACACCTCGTTTCAACTTACGTATGTGTACGGAGAAGAGGCAACTAGAAGTCCATTCAATCCTATGGGAATTCCCGTGATATCTGATGTGCCTACGAAACTTGAGAATTTGCCTTGAGTACGTTAAAAATTTAACTTTTGTGGAGGATTTCAGAGAGACGGTATGACTGTGCTAGCTTAGCTAACAGGCTGCTAACTAGCTGTTGATTGTCAAGTGAGTTTGTATAATTAAAAAGAAGTTGTTTATCTAGTTTGAACACACTGTGAATCTGTGTAATGTTATTCTGCTAAAATATAGTTATACATTATATACAGTCAGATCATCATTATGACTCGTTCAGCTGTTCAAACGTCTTTTTAATTAAATATTTCAAAAAACGTGCCGCATACCTGGCAGGTCCTGTTTTTGTCCCGGTAATGTACCGAGCGCATATTCCAAAAAACAGACAAAATTGGCCTCTCCCCCACGGCTACAGGAAGTTTCCATCAGGTTTCTATCCATCCTTAAAGAAATGCACTTCCTTGCATATTTACAGATCTTCGGACACCAGTCACATATGTAAGTGAAAACGAGGCATCAGAGATGAACAACAATAATAAAACAAAGAAAAAAAACAACAGATAGATGAAATAATCCAAAAGAAGAGAAAATGCAGAGAGAGAATAGAAGAACACAGTATTTTTGAGGGATTTCTTGAAGGTGGGTAGTGAGGGGGAGTCTCTGATGTCTTTAGGGAGTGAGTTCCAGTGGGTGTTAGCAGCAATGGAGTCCCCCCAGGTGCGGTTGTTAGTCCAGACCTGAGAGTGCTGGAGGGAGTGTGCCGGTGGAGGAGCTCAGACAGGTAGGGGGGAGCCAGGTTATGGCAAGCTTTATAGGTGATGATGAGGAGTTTTAAGTGGATATACTGGGGAATAGGGAGCCAGTAGAGGTTATGAAGGACAGGGGTGATGTGGTCAAGGGTGCGGGAGTGTGTGAAGAGACAAGCAGCAGAATTCTTAAGTGTTTATTTTCTGTACATAGGTCTTTTCCTAGACTTAACCAAGTGTTTTTCTTTTCCTAAACCTAACCAATATGCAACCGTAATAAACTTTGCACTGGCCAGCAGCACATAAGTTTAACACATTTTGTGCCCACCACCACGTAATGTGTGTGAAGACGTCATGTTCATTTCATGTATTTCTGTGAGACTGTGTTGACCACAACAAACCATAGAGGAGCTCGCATTATTACACACACAGAGGTAATGTGACTTTATTCTCTGCTCAGGATGCCATTACCCCACTATATATTTACACATCAAAAAGCCATTTGCTGCTATGTTAATGTTCTAAATGTGGCATACAGCTCCTTTAAAGTGTTGTCAGATGATGCACAGTTGAGGAACCTGACACAAAGCCTGTGATGGATTTCTCTGGGTAATGAGAAAAGCTAAAAATACTTACTGTGAAGTCTGTAATTGCTTCGTTAAAGGTTACAGGTACAGTAAATCTATTCATTTCAAGCTTATGTGGCCTGTTATGGGACTAACAGCCTAAATAGTCAATGTAATGTTGTACTCTACAGCTTTGGGGGGGAAATAATTGGACTCTCCCTCTCTCTGTGACTGAGCTGAGACGCACTTGGAAAGGAACAGAAGACATCACAAATAGAAAACGCCTGGCTGGCTAATGACTAAACAGTAAAAAGGTGGCATGGTGTTTAAATGATTCATTTATTATGTAAATCACAAACACTCCAAATGGAACATAATGGGAAGAATTTGGCATTATCTGCCATAACAACCCAATTGCCAGTATAACTGTTGGCATTGTACGTTTCTGCAAACCATGGATATGTTGAGTTTGTATGTTATTATGTTGCAGAAGTTGAAACTTATGCCACCAATGTCTCGCAGAAAAACACCCAGCTTTGGTGGCACAATTGCTACCAGAAATGCTGGAGGTGTCTTGGTAAAAAGAATCTACTTTTTGTGGCACAGTCTGCGTTGGAAATGCTGCAATGTCTCACTAAAAAACACCTGGTTTTGGTGGCACAATTTCTGTTAGAAATGCAACTGATGTCTCCTTAAAAACACCCAGGACTAATATCCTTCTTTGTTCAAATAAACACAAGAAATTTGTGCTCTAGAGAAAGGATCAGCGCTCAGTGAATAACCTCTTTAGCCCTATGATAAGCTATTATGGCAAGGCTTAACTATACAGACCAGTGAGCAGTGATAACTAACATGTCTTTGGGGTCATCGGGTGGGAACCTCCTTTCACAAGTGTTTCATCTAGTTGGTCCCACAACACCTCGAGGAGGCTAGACAGTGATCTCCGGCGTCCCAGAGACACTCCCCTAATGCCAGGTCTCACTGCTCCCCGCACCAACCCAACAACCTCCTTTACCTTACTTACACATGGCTTTCTCAGCCCAAACAGCACTGCCACCTTCAACAAACCCAGGCTCCGTTTATGCGAGCTCCAGGTAGTGACCGTGCCGATACTACCTTTCCTAACACATTCACCATACCCTATTTAAACAATCTGAACTCTGCCTTGGTCTAATCATATCTTTTCTACTATCGACATGGCGCACTGCAGAAAAGGAATCCAAAACTACTCTCAAATGGCATCTTAACAGCCCAATATTTAGTAATTGTTTTTTACTTACTGGGGGGGGTACCATTTTCATAATCTACTTGGACATGCAAAGGAGTACATAAACTGGCAGATATTTTTAATGAGTAAGGTCTTAGGTCATTTAATGATATCCGTGCTAGCTATGACCTACCTGGATCGTCATTTTTTCTGTACCTTCAATTAAGATCATCACTAAGGCATACAGTGTCCCATGGAATGAGCCACTGAAAAACACATCAACTACATTCTATTTTGTTTGTACAAGGTCGAACGAGTGGTCTGGTTTCTAAACTGTTTTCATTGTTTTCTGTATCTTCTTATAAACCTCGGTATATTGAACGAGTTTGGACCAAAGACCTGGAACATCTGACTGATAATGAACCACTGGACTGGGACTGCATCTGGAAATGTATAACTGATACCTCCAAAAATCCTAATCATCAGCAGATTCATCTTATTTTTTTACATCAAACATTTCTCACTCCCAAGAAACCCTTTCTGATGAAACTTAATCCACTACCAACATGCACTCTTTGTACAGATGGACTTGATGGCTCTTTTATGCACATGTTTTGTTTTCTGTAAGGATGTATCTATCTTTTGCAGATCAGTTTGTTCTGTTTTAACGAGAACAGTGGAATGTGAAGTACCATGCACCCCTACTGTTACGCTCCTTAACGACTTATCCTCACTAAATATTTCACAACATCAAAAAAAGAATTTTACTGGCTGGTTTAACAGCTGCCAAAAACAATCCTGGCTTTACGTTGGAAGCCTCCACACTCTCTCATAAAGTCCCATTGGTTAAATATGTATGTTGATGTCATTATTATGGAACTTTCAGTGGCTAGGATGCATGGTGATAAAGAGAGTACGATATTATTGTGGACAAGAGCCTTAAGTAAAATCCAAGAACTTATGTAACCTTGTATTTTCCAGTGCTGCATGATTCTCCAAAGTTTTTAGTTATGATTATCTTGACAGGCGCTGTGATATGATCTGTAATACTAGGAGGAATGAATTTATGCACCACAGTTCCTAATTTCTTTGGATGATTTTTTATTTATTGTGGTGTGATTTTGGCAGGGCTCTGTGCCAGATGTTTTTCTGTTTCCTGTTGTAGGTCATGTTGCAATTGAACTGCAAATCGATTAACTGTGCATAACTGATAATTGCCGCATTTCCCAGATCCAGTTAAGAAGATCTTAGCACTAAGAGTTTCTTAAGAACGCTCTGAAAAATAATAATAAAAAGAAAAATAAGTATGAGGAATAACAAGTGTGTTCCTGTAGGCTATGTGCATTGCACATCAGGCACACAAATAAAATGAATCATCATGACTATCATTTATCATAATTTCTCCACACATATCCCACATCTGCATGCACATATGAGATAGTTTACCGCGCCCATAAAATGCGTCAGGGCACAACAGAAACACATCCACCCTCCAAACCTACGACATTCAGATATCAGGCAACTGACAGGTATAATTGAGCTCAGCTGGAACCTCATCAAGGGACGCTCCACCCACTACTCTATATAAAGGTGTTGCCAGTTTATACCTGGCGTTTTGTCTGATTCTCAGTGTAGATTGATATAGTCCATAAATCTGTCAACTTTATCCTTCCGTGAACTGGTCACGTTAAGATGATCATTAGCACAACGTTGATGAATGCAAGTAGGATACAGTGTGGTCAGGATACAATGCAGGTCCTTAAGTTCATTTGTCCTTGCATTCATCTTTCATATTTTTGTTTAAATATAATACATTTCCTCATGATTCTCTTACCAAGACTACTTCTTATTTAGTTGTAGTCTTGTTTTTGTCATGAAAATAGGTCATTAACAAATATTTATTGTCTTAGTTTTTCCTTAGAATTATTAGAACACACATACACACGAGCAGCAGGGAATTAGTGCATTAGGTAGAAGTGCTGTGTGTGACTTATGCGCCATTAGTTCTAACTTTTCCATTTTGTCTTTTCTGTTATGTATGCATATCTTCAATAAAATTGAATAAAAATTGATCACAAAAAAACCCCACCCAGGATTGGTGGCACAATTGCTACCAGAAATGCTGGAGATGTCTTGGTAAAAAGAATCTGCTTTTTGTGGCACAGTCTACGATGGAAATGCTGCTGATGTTTCACTTAAAAACATCCATTTTCGGTGGCACAATCACCATTGAAAATGAAATCTAAGTCAAAAATGCTGCAGATGACTTGCTAAAAAACACCCTGTTTGGGTGGAACAATCACTGCTGGAAATGCCACTGATGTCCCGCTAAAAAATACAGTTTTGGTGGCACGATTGCTGCTGGAAATGCTGTCAATATCTCCTTGAAAAACACCCAGGTTTGGTGGCACAATCGCAGCTTGAAATGCCACCAATGTCCTGCTAAAGAACACCCCGTTTTGGTGGCACCTAAGTGTCACACCCTCTACTTCCCGATGAGAAACTCTGTTTGCATACATGCAGACTGAACTACATTACTTCAAACATACTGAACATACAGGTGATGAAATGCACAAATGCAGAAAGGTGCAATGCCATCATTTACCTCTGCCAACTGGACTGGATAGAAAAGGTATTTTCTCAAATGTATTCACATCAGGGAAGACATGGCTGTAATCTATTTTTAGTTCTGTTTGGAGTACAAGAGTTTCACTGTATTGCCAATACTGTTGCCAGGCAATAAACATTTTAAAAAATGTTGAAGCCGGCCTTTGTGTGTTTTTTTATTTTTGCTTATTTGTTTTTGTTGTTGTTTTCTTTTTGCATTTTCAGTGTCATGTTTAAAAATCTTAGAAACTCCTACGGTCTTTGGCAGATTCTAAAAGTGCTATCAAAAGCATCAAGATTCAAGATCAAGATTTATCCATTGATTTTATTGACTCTAATGTAATTCTATAGGAACATGAAGTACTTAATGGTGGGATTCTGATTGATCAAAGCGTTTGGTTTATTCATTTCAATGTGACAACAGCAGCAGCAGCAGTAGAGGATCAGTAGAGTCCATTCAGTCAGATCACAGATCTTTCTTGTTTGTGTCAGGTCAGTGTTTTAAGTGATCTTTTTAAGAAGCACTGGTCATACGAGAGTCAGTCTGCTCTCCAGAATGTGTCCAAGTGGATACGTGATGTCCGAGGGACAAGAGGATGTTCTCATGTGTGAAATGAGATTGTGTGACCTCAATTAACCCACTGCTATTGACACAAACAAACCTATTGGTAAACCTGTGAATATCAAATGGTGCTGATATGGCAAAAATATCATCAATACCCATGCTGTATTTCATTCAATTTTAGGGTGAGGACCTAGTTTAAGGCAACACATTCTCACTCTCGTGTCAAGTATCCATGTTTGGTCACGGACTTTCCGTGTCCAGATACGACGTGCAAGGTACCCTGGGTGAGTTGGTTGTTGACGTTCTGGGATGCCGTGTCAAGTTCTGCCTGTTACATGCATTGTCTTCTTTCAAAATACACTTCTGTTTTCACAGGAAATTTACCGTTTATGTACAGTCTCTTTTGAAATAAATGCACTACGTCAGTACAACAACACAAATTGACCTTATTTTCCCTCAACAAAAATACATGGCTAGGTTTGGGAAAATAGAACAGGGTTTTAATTTTATGGGACGTGAACACTGCTCTGCCGCATGACAGTCAGTGTTCGTTGGACCCATCCACCAACCCTCCTACTACTCCTACTACTAACTGGACTTTGCCAACCTAACTTTCGTTCTTGTCCTGCCGCGTTACCCCCTGATGCTGAAGAGCGTCGTTAAACTAACAGTGACTGGCCGCGCATCACACCAACGTGAAAGGATGGCTTTGTTCGTCGGTGTCTGACGCTGCAAGTCACTGCCCAAGCGCCGAACTTTGAGGACTTCGGAGTGAGACCAGGTTGGTCAAGGTTAGGGTTAAGCTGCAGACATACACTGAACACAAATCTAAATGCAGCACTTTTCTTTTAGCTCCCACTTTCCACATGTTGAAGATGTGAAAAATGACAAAAGACATTTTTTTATGCACTCAATAGATTTCTCTTGAAATATGGTCACAAATTTGTTTAATCTGTGTTAGCAGTGTCAGCATCTATGTCACACCTGTCAGGTGGATGGATTATCTTGGCAAAGGAAAAGGGCACACTAAAGCAGATTTTCACAAAGTTGCGACCAGAATTCGAGAGATATATATTTCTATTGAGTGCATAAAAAGTCTTAGATCTTTTACTTAAACCTGTGAAAAATGGGGGCAAAAACAAAAGTACTGCTTTTAAAATTATGTTTAGTATGCTTGCTTTTATTTAAGGTTCATGTGCACATGATGGCAGCCTCATAAATCCTGCGTTGCTTGCGCCAACCTCAGATATAACACCACATGTGCGCACAATGCGAAACACACATGACCGGTAGGGGAAGCATGGTGATTAGGGCCGTAACGGTACATGTATTTGTGTAGAACCGTTCGGTACGCGACTTTCGGTTCGGCACGACCCTGTACCGAATTATTGGGCGCAGGATATTATTTTATTTTATTTTGTTTTATTTTAATTCCGTTTTTGCGAGCCGAACCATTTAAAATATCTAGTTCCCTGACGGACATAATTGAGTGA
>NC_065517.1:27706985-27739286 GCF_006386435.1 Epinephelus moara | reverse complement strand
ATTGTGTAAAAAGAGTTAAATGCTGTGGTGGTATGTTTTAATAAGGTTACCAATAAGTAAAAGATATTTAATAGTTGTCTATTTTTTTCATTACTGTACCGAAAAAAAACCGAACCGTGACTTGTGTACCGAGGTACGTACCGAACCATGATTTTTGTGTACCGTTACACCTCTAATGGTGATGTGAGACAGGTTTGGTAGGCGTATCGGCAGCGACAACAATGGCAAAAAGTTTGGAGGACAAGCAAATAGACCAAGTCTGCAATAACCTGGAATGTTTCAATGCCGCTGCACATTGACAAATATCAAAACTTTTGCTTGGGTTCAGCCCACTTGAACTGCTGCTGTGTTGTGCTATGGCCTATTCAAGTGCTGGAATTTATTACTTATGTGACAATGCCTGAACAGAGAGCAGAGGAGAATTGTAAACGTGTGACCATGTAGAGACAGAAATGACATGCCGTCATGTAAATAAGATAAATAACATAAGGCTATTTAGTTTGTTTAATAAAAGAACAAGGTATAAACCTGTTCTATAGGCCTGGATATGAAGCGTCCGTAGCGCCAAATAATACAACGGTAGTTTCTAAAGAGCTAAGATGAAAAAAAAAAAAAAAAAAACTAAAGAAAAAAATATGGTCTGAGTTCTCTGGTGTGCCCTCTAGTGGAATTCTCCAGTAACACACATAGGCAAGTATGAGAACAATTCAGTTTATGATACAGTCACAGACCTGCCAACCTTGAAGAAAGATTATGAGTACCACCTTACCCGACACTCGCAAAAGGAATATAAGTCTGTGTAAGTCCTCTGAGTGAGCATAACGCATTGTCATTACACTAAATAACTAAATACATTGTGTATTATACATTATACAGGCTATGCCTAAACAAATGTACTGTATGTTGGTTATATCTGCCACAAAAAGTCGTTCACAGACAAAAAGTCTGAATGACATTTTAACAATGAAACAAAAGGTATCAAAAGTGAAAAATATAAATACACGAATATAAATAATTTAGATAAAAGAGATTCTTTTACTTTGTCAACTTTGCAGTTGAGCTAGTTTGGAATATTGTTATGCCAATATGAAACCTCTATTGTTTGACTCTTTGTCCCTGTGTTGTGTGAGGGACATTGTTCAGCTTTTGTCCGCTGTTTTTTGTTTTGTTTTGTTCTGTTTTTGTGATGACGAAGTGATGCTGATTGTTTGTGTATGTAATCACCACCTGCATACTGAGCTCCAGTTCTAAATGCAAAAAAGTCCAAAAAAAAGAAATTGATGAATAATCAGTATTAAAAATGAGGATAAATAAATAATAAAAATAATAAAAAATAAAAAACTATGTTCAATAAAACACTATGTTTGATATTCAAATATACAGTATCAATTAAATTAGTACATTAGCTAACACTTATTAATTTAAATTTTAAAGTATTTTTAGCACATTGAGTGCAATGCTGTCTCAATATTTAAATTGTTGGAGCATCAAGATGTCTCCTGCTGTTCAGTGCTACAAACAAGCCATAGAAAGAAGAGACTTTTGCTGTCTTGGTCTCTAGAACCGCTGCAGATTGATGGGATGATAATACTTGCATAGATGGCAGTTGGTTAAATGGCAGAGTCTTTATTAGGCAGTGATTCACACACCCTGCACAGCCTTGTCCGGGGGTTGCATTATTATTAAGCAGTGGAAGTGAGGGACATCAACAGGGGGATGAATTACACTCCTAAGTGCTGTTGGAATGCATCATCTCCATTTGTTTTCAACCTTTATTTATCCATCGAAGAGGTGGCTCAGCAAGCATGCTCTTTTTGTTTTTGCATTCATATCCAGTAATGACTCAAATTTACAAGCAGGAGCAGAACAAACACCACCTGCGGGGTTAAGTGGGTTAAAGCTATCGAGGCTTTGGCGCCTTGTTGCTGCAGGGAGAAGAGAGAACAAGTTCCTCTTCAGACTGTACGGGTCTTAAAACTTATTTCTCATTATCATTTTAACCATCATTACTTTACTAACACCGTGCTCTTGAATATTCATCATGCATTTCTCATCGTTTTTCTTAACGTGGGCTTACAGCTGTACATTTTGTACCATCTTAGAGGTCCAGTGTGTTGGTTTTAGGAGCAGAATGGAATATAATAAGTATGTTTTCTTTAGTCTATAATCACCTGAAAATAAGAATCGTTGTGTTTTCGCTACCTTAGAATGAGCCCATTATATCTATATAGGGGGCGGGGCCTCGTCCCCGGAGATCGCCATGTTTCACCGCCATGTTTCTACAGTAGCTCCAAAAAGACAAACCAAACACAAGACACTAGATTGGGACACTCAAGTTTTCACATCGGGCACCATAGTCAGCAGCCCCTCTGCAACAAGAGCATTGGAAAAACAGATTTTCTAAAGCAGCTGCTTGATTCAGGGTTTTACTGCTTTAAATCACCTGGGATTTGATTTATAAACATTGCATAGGCACAAAACGTGGCCTGAAAGACACGTACGCCACTTCTCACGCAAAAGTTGTGATCTATAAAGTCACAACTCATGTTTGCAAACATTTTGGAGATGGGAAATTGGCGATGCAGATGGTGAGGTGGAAGCCCGATTTTAGAAATTGTTGATTATTTTTGGTGCATGCCATTTTTAGCTTTTGTATGTACATACGTTTTTCTGTTTGATTTGGAGAGTAAGAGACCTCTGCGAATAATTTGTCTCCCTGTAAAAACCTCCTGAACGTCTGGATCTTAAGTTATCAGAGAGCACACATTAGCAGGTGCTAGGCTAGCAGCTTGTCTCTGACAGACCAAACTGTGACGTAAAAACAGTGATTTTTAATTTGAAACTGCTTTATTCAGTGTTTTACCCATTTAAAACAGCAGGTCTGGTGTTTTGGAGTGGAAGACACCCCTGTGGATAATTCATCTCCTGGTGAAAACCTCTTAAATGTTTGGATCAGAAATAACATCAGCACACAGTAAGCTACCAGAGAACAAAGGTGAGCACACATTGTGGGTGCCGAGCTAGTGGCCTGTCTGAATGTGCCAAACAGCAATGGAGAAACACTGATTTGTAACATGAAAGAGCTTATTCAGTGTTTTTTTCTAATTTTAACCACTGGGTCTGTTTCTTTCGGAGAGGGAGAGACCTCTGTGGATAATTCGGCATCTGGTAAAAACCTTTTGAACAATGAACACTGGCCATGTGAGCAGTTTCAGCTGGTTGCAATCTGCAATTCTCACTGGTAGATGCCACGAAATTGACCTAAATTCAACACACTTGACTTTTTCATTTGAAAATGTACGTGGATGATATTCATAAATATTCAAAAAATGTGGAGCTGTAGATATAAATTGAACTGTTTAAATCTATCTTGATATTTAACATTACTCGCGTAAACATAATACAGTGAAAGACAGACCGAAAACTTGTGTTCCATTTTTAAAAAAAATGCACAACAATAAGACGTCATAAAAGTTAAATCAACCTGCAAACCTCCTCTGAAATGAACATGAGGGTGGACTAAGAAATCACACAGCGAGGGACTGAAGAGTCAAGCGACGGGATACCAGTTAGGTAAGTAGAGGCTTTTGTGTTTTTATTGGAAAGGCGGGGGAACAGGGTGATTCATAACAGTGTGATAGGTCACACGAGGAGGGAACAGTTTTCTAAGATTGTAAACTCCCTCTTTAAGGAGAACATAAAGTGTTTATTATACTGTCTACCACAGGAGGACTGTCATCTGTGAAACATTTTTTTTACACTTGTAAATGAGATAACAGTTGAGACATTGAGAATAAACATTATGTCTTCATACATTCATCTTTGCCCCAGCCCTTTAGGGAAAAACACCCTTTGTTCTCATTAGTACAGCAATGTATTTCTGCAAGGTCTCACTGTAGTGCACTGAAGCCTTGAAAAACCGTCTGTGTTCCCTTGTTCAGCAAAGTGAAAAGACCTTGTGTCCTATCTCCAGTTGATAAACTGCCTTATGATACGCAACAGATGGAATGCTGTGAACAAGGCATCTCGTTCATAGCATCATCCCTAAAGACATTTATTTTCTCACTTAACCCTGCTGTCATTTTAAAATGAGCAAGTTCTCGCCACGGCGCTATCTCATGATTCAGTGGTTTTAGGATTTGACAAGAAAAGAGGAACACATGTAAGCAAGCACAGGAGCCATGATAAAACGACCTGGATTTTAAGTAAAAAATAATAATAAAAATAATAATTTCATAAACCTAAATTGTAATTTATCTAAAGATCTTTAAAGTACTAATTTTTTAATCATTTTCGGTTCCTTCTGTATCAGCCATTACATCAGCCTCTGTGTTACGCTGCTATGCTAAACCTAGCTCGTGAAACCTCATCAACTAAGGCTAGCAAGCCCGTAATTGTGGCAGACCCTATGTACATCGCCTACGCCGTTGTGAGCATTTATACTGTGTGTGTCACTCTGCAGATACACCTCCAAACCGAGTTTCTGTGAAGTGCTGTAAAGTTTAACTGATTCAAAACACACATTAAACACATACCAAATGTGGCTTAATTACAAAAATTTTAAACACAAGTACACAAATCAGCTTCACGATAACTCGCAGCATTCACAGACAAACACTTGTCTTTATCTGGACACATTTTCCCCACAAGTGCAACATGCTAATGTTTGTAGCACAAGCCTATGGCATTTTACATTGCATAAATTAGCCTAGCAGCTAGCGATCTTTTCCTATTCTCATATAAAACCAGAGACAACAGCAACATTTAACAAAGGTAACGGCACACAATTTGGCTGCATTACAACTCACAAGGTTCACCGACAAAACAACTGTCTTATACTAAACATGTTTTCCAAACAAATACATCATGCTAAGGTTAATTAGCACAAGCTGATGGCATTTTACAGTGTATAAATTAGCCTAGCAGCTAGGAACCTTTCCTCTTCTCGTATAAAACAAGAGACAACAGCAACATTTAACAAAGGTAACGGCACACAATTTGGCTCCATTACAACTCACAAGATTCACCGACAAAACAACTGTCGTATACCAAACACGTTTTCCAAACAAATACATCATGCTAACATTATTAGCACAAGCTGATGGCATTTTACATTGTATAAATTAGCCTAGCGATGAGTGAAAATTTCCTCTGCTCATATGAAGCCAGGATAAATCACACACAAGACTTAAAATGCAATTTTTGTGGATGTCATAACCAAGAAACGTTGTTAAGTTAATTTAATCAGTTTGTCTTGTGTCTATGTTGTCTCGTGATTTCCTGTTTTATTTTGAAAGTTAACTCTCCTCACGTTTCAGGCAACTTGCTCCTTCCCCTGTGTGTTTTCCCGCTGGTCTGATTGTCTGCCTCGCCCCTGATTGTTTCCACCTGTGCCCTTACCCTGTGTGTATATATTGTCTGTGTCTCCCTTTGTCCTGTGCCAGTTCGTCTTGTCCTTCGTGTCAGAGAACCAGCGTCGTATCCATGCCATTTTGCCATTGCCATTGTCAGGTCTTGTTCTTTTGATACTTTGTTCATGTTGATTTTCTGTTTGTTTTTTCATAGTGATAGTTCAGCCTCAGTAGAGTGATTTTCTGTTTGTTTCTTAGTCTAGCGTTTATTTCCTAGATCATTTTTTGTTCTTAGATTTAGTGTAGGTTTTTCCTCTTTCGAGAGTGATTTTCATTTTATGTTAAATAAACTTTGATTTTGTACTTTGCCTCTCGAGTCGTGCATTTGGGTTCAGGTCCTTGTTCGGTCGTGACAGTGGAGTCTTTATCATCTTCACAATTTGTTTCTTAAAAATGACTGGTACGATGACTGGTAGCCTGCAACTTCGTACCAGTCATTTAGAACTGAAGAAGCTTCTTGGATGAGAGGCGAAACGTCTTCAAGAAACGCAAGCAAGTCCAGTTGCCTACGATATAGGGCTGCCACTAATGATTATTTTCATTGTGGACTAATCTGTCGATTATTTCTTTGATTAGTCGACTAATCATTTCATCGAAAAATGTGTTAAAATGTTGAAAAATGTCGGTCTGTCTCGCCCAAATCCCAAAATTACGTCATTTCGTACTCACGCCGAAGGGTTTTAGTTCACTGTCACGGGAGAGTGTGTAAAGCTGCCAATATCTGAACTTAAGAAGCTGCAATAAGAGTATTTTGGGGTACTTTTATAGTACTTTACTATGAAAAATGACTGGATCCGATTACTCGACTACTAAAATAGTCACCGATTATTTTAATAGTCGATTAGTCGTCGATTAGTCGACTAATCGTAGCAGCCCTACTACAATATAGCACTTACGATTACCATGACCTGGATGACTAAGAATCTTCACCGACAACGTGTAGTTAAGATTTCTTGGGAGGTGCACGTAGGCTCTGCGTCGACATGGAGCCTACGCCGTAGTAACAGCGTCGTTTCAAGAAGCATAAATTCCACCTTGGATGTGAGAAATGTGCCTGGACTTCCCTGGGTGAGTGTGACCTCTCCTATCTGGGGGTAGTGTGTGGTTGACTCACCGCCAGGCCACCATTCTTGCTCCTCGCAACCAGCTCGTTCGGATTGGAGGACTGTGTGAATGTGTATTTACACTGATAATTCATGGTGTCAAATGCTTCCTCAGTCTCTTTTGTCTTCAGAATGTCTTGCCTCCGGTGTCTCCCTCTTGGCGTGCCCGCTCAACTCAAAGGCTTCTCCTGCTCTCCCACCAGGTGTGGCTAATAACAGCTATTGAGTCATTACCACCAACCCTCAAGAGTGATGTCAGTGCTGACCCTGCCTCCTACCACCTGGCTAAACCACACCCACAAGACATTCACTACACTACCAATAAAGCTATCGTAACACTTTGTCTCATGAACATTTACTATATATGTCTTTATAATATATATTTATTCTTTATATATATATATATATATATATATATATATATATATACATAGTAAATTAAATTTAGTGCTGTTATAGCAAAACTTCCAGAACTTTATTTTCAAATCTAAAGGTCCAGCGTATAAGATTTAGAGGGATTTAGTGGCATCTTGCAGTGAGGATTGCAGATTTCAACCACCTGAAACTTCTCTCAGTCAGAATTCCTTCAGTGTTCATTGTTCAGCAGGAGGTGAAATTATCCACAAGGTTTCCTCCTCTCCAAATCAAATGGACCGGGTGATTAAAACCAGGATATACACTGAATGAAGCAATTTAATGTTACAAACCTGCGTTTCTTCTATGCCAGGGGTGTCAAACTCATTCAGGTTAATGGACCACAGACAGTCCAATGCAGGTGGGCCAGACCAGTACAACCATTGCATAATGTCCAATAAATGACAAACACCCCCAAATGTTTCCTTGTTTTTGGTTCAAAGACGTACATTTTAAAATCACTTGCATCTACAAAACAGATGACGCAGCCTGTAATATCTTCAGGATGATAAATTTCAACAATATGTCTGTTTCCCCAGATTCAGTCATTCTACTACTCAAAGTCATTACATGTACATTTTTCTATGCTTTTCCTCTCCTTCCACACCAAACTAAAGCAGAAGCATACAGGAAGCAGGTGAAGTTATCCCCTGCCTTACAAACCACTTACAAATAAAAAGTTTTGGCTTAGCAACAGGGTCCCACCAATATTGTTTAAAGATAGAGGTCTGATACAGATTCTTTTTTACTGAAGCTGCTGATTGAGAATATTTTGCTCTTTGTATCTACCCTGGAAATCCTCAGTTCTCGCGAGAGCACAATTTGAATTTGCTCAGCAAGTCACTCTGGCAATCACTAATGATGCTCATTACCCATGCCGTTGGAGCCGAGCTGCACCAATCACATCGGTGTATCTGATATAGGCGGGCCAGAGGCGAGCTAAACAGATGACGACAGCGCTGCAACGACGAAGTCCAGAATCAGTCAGTAAACACTGCAAGATGGCTACGGATGAACACCAGTTGTTTGAAATGGCTTTGGCCGCTACAATGAACGAGTTAGACTTGGCTTTTTCTCTAAAAGAGGAACAGAAGACGACGCTCGAATCTTTCCTTTGCAAGAAGGACGTTTTTACTGTTTTGCTGACCAGATACGGCAAGAGTCTAATCTACCAGTTAGCTCCGCTGGTAGCTAAGCTCTGGATACGTCACCCCATGTATTGTTCTGATTGGTCGTAGTGTTATCCAATTGTGTGCAGTGATATTTTCAAATGCATGCTTGGTGCCGCCCCTCGAGTTGCGCCATTTACATTACTCATAGCCAGACCCTAAATCTTTCTAGATTTGGGTCTGGATTTCCAGGCTACTTTGTATCACTATTAGGTGTGCAAAGTCATCCAGTGGGTCCGATTAGATCCTTTGGTGACCCAGTGCTGGCCCCTGGGCCGTATGTTTGACACCCTGTCCTACGCTGTTCGGCATGTTGCAGACATGCCACTAGCCCAGCACCTGCTAATGTGGGCTCACCTTTTTTCCCCTGATAACTGAACTGACCCTTCGCTAAGGTCAAAACTGATGCAAAAAATACAGAAGAATGCAGTGTTTGATGTTCAAAATTTCCTGGGGGAGGACCCCAACCCCCCTGATTCATATGTTGAAAACAAAACCTACGTCCATGGTATAAGATATTAATGTACTATCTATTAGTGACAGCATTGATAGAACAGAAGACTGTGAATAGTCACAGCATGACTCACGATTTGTTTTGCACTTCTATTCATGCGTTTTAATCAGCTCGATTACTTTACATGGTAACTGTTGTTGCTTTGCGCTAGTGTACAGGTTTGCAGGACGCAAACGGGCACCTGTTGCCATCTCAACATTTAACTGGAAGATACCAAACCAGCTTTTAACAAACTTAGAAAACTGAGTCTTATTTCTCATTAAGTCACTTTGTCCTTCAGCATAGCGAAGGCCGGATGAGTGAACTTATTTCTAGGACACTGCAAAATAAAAATGCAAGGAAAGTGATTAATCTGTGTCTCTTGTAACAGGCATGTTGTCTCCTCCTTTCCTCCAGTTATTCTGCGTGGTTCACCCTTGCATAATATCCCTTTGATAAAATCTATACGCCCATAGCAAACAGACAGGTATGTGTAGGGCATTTAACACATGAAAGAAGCCTTTCCTTTTATGAAGCACCGTGTGTGTGTGTGTGTGTGTGTGTGTGTGTGTGTGTGTGTGTGCGTGCGTGCGTGCGTGCGTGCGTGCGTGCGTGCGTGCGTGCGTGCGTGCGTGCGTGCGTGCGTGCGTGCGTGTGTGTGTGTGCGCGTGCATCCCTTCCATTTGAGGTATATATTAGGCCTATTGATGACTTAACTAATGAGTCAGGTATTCCTAATAAAGTTTCCTCACAGGGATACCACAAGAATGGCTGAAATATTTATTTGAACCCTTCAGCAGCTTTACCCCCAGAAAGGATGTCAATGTCAGCATTAAGACGTCAATGTTTAAAGCTGACCTTTGGGGGGTTAGAGGCCCCATTGGCACGAATCCACTATTGACCCGCGGTTGCTTTTATTAGTGTATATAAAGCGACATGCTATAATTGCAAACCAACCAGGAGGAAGAAGCAGAAGGAGGAGGGCAGCAAGTTAACTCGTACACTAATGCTTCACCTGTTGTGGTGGTGACGTGAGCCGCACCATTGATTAAAAAAAAAAAAGAAAAAAAAAGGAGCGTGTGGGTGGCCTTTACCATACACACAAATACACACTCCTCCCCATCCAGAAAGGAGCAGGAGACCCCTTAGCTCGATCGCACCCTGAGGCCTTGAGACACCACACTTCTTGCGTCTATAAAAAGAGCTTTCCTCCTCGAAGGAAGCAACAGCAGACCCTCTCTTACTGAGCGCCTCATCACAGAGCAGAGAGAAAGCAGAGGAGAAGGAGAGACAGTTAGGAGTCGCCACTCTGGGAGATTTGTGGACAAACGCAGGGAGAAGCACAAGACTAGAAGAAAAGGACACTGTTGGAAAAGGTAAAAAAAAAAAAAACTTGTTTGTTGAATCTTGTTTTTGCATGTGTCTGACTGTTGTTAGCTTTTTGTTTTTCTGAACAAATAAGTACCATTGCATCGATTCACTCACTGATTAATTATGGATTTTATGACGCTGACATGTACAGCTGCATTTGCTCTGTAAATTATAATTAAAGTGGATTTAAATTTCATAGTAACACCTCAGCTTTTTAAAGAACATTCCCAGTTGTCTCAGGCAACATTTGAACTGCTTTCCATTAACACAAACCTCCACAAATACAAATCTAACTTACAGACCCCTTAAATAACTCCATACATTTATAACACGTAAGGTTTACATCTATTTTGATCGCAGCTCTCAGGCTTCTTTTATCAGAGTATGTCTGTGGAGAGCAGAGCTCAGCTGAGTGAGTCATACTGTAGGAAGAGTGGAGAGTCTCTGCCAGAGTTACAAAGACGATGGCCCACCAAGGAGTCACAGCATAATAGAGAAGGGAGAGAGAAACAACAAGATGTAATTTCCCCTACAAGGGAAAGAAAATAAACTCACTGCACCAAGACAAGAAAAGACATTAAAAGTAGGATGGACAGGCATCAATTGGCCAGTGCTTAATCTTAAAGGTTTTTTTTCTGTTAACTGACGTCTACAAAATAAACTCCATATTTCTGATTAAATGGTTCAGAGAGAGACAACAGGAAGAGAAGTGATCATAAACAGCAGAGAGATAAAGGAAGGCATTTGCCTGGTGAGGATGCGTCATAAGGGAAATCATCCAGTAATGTCATCTATTGAAAGAATTTGTACACCACTTGAGAATGAATAGCCTAAGTGTGTGTGTGTGTGTGTGTGTGTGTGTGTGTGTGTGTGTGTGTGTGTCCATATGAATGCAGCCTCCTACAATACCTCTGTGTCCTTGCATGTACAGCATTTGTATATGTGCACTGATCATTATCCTTGAACAGGCACAAAAGGTAACGTTTGCTGGCCCCTTATCTCACAAAGCGACTTTAAAGGGACAGTACACCTCAAAATAAAAAATACATAGTTTCCCTCTTACCTGTAGTGCTTATTCATCAGTATAGATTTTTTTGGTGTGAGTTGCCGAGTGTTGGAGATATAAACCATAGAGACGTCTGCCTTCTCTTGAATGTAATGGAACTAGATGGCACTCGGCTTGTGGTGCTACATTTGAAAAATTCCAGCATCTCTTTCCAGAAATCATGACCTGGGGTCTCATTTATAACCGGTTAGTACTTTCGCATTGTGTAGATTAAATGATGACCAACTCTCAGTCACTGTTCGGCTTGGACCCGCATTTATTTCGGCACTGGTGAATAGAAAACAAGAAAATCAGCCTCCACAGCCAGCTCCCATTAAAAAAAAAATAAAAAAAATATCTGTGGTAACTAATACATCAGAACAAACAACAAAATAAGACTGTATATGACATGATAACGACGCAGGTTAACAATAGATTAAAATCAGTGCACCTTCCATAATGACAGAAAGACAGCTTGTAATGGTACGTGGCATCACCAACTTCTTAACTCCGTTACACGTATGCACAAAACGAGGCCTGAAAGAGGCGTACGCTACTTCCTACGCAAAAGTTGTGATCTATAAAAACAGACTTGATGGGAGAAGCTTTGACCCATGCTTACAACATTCTGGAGACAGGAAATAGCTGACACAGATGGTGAGGTGGAATATTTTTTGGTTCACACCATTTTTTGCTTTTGTGTGTACGTTGTTTATAAATAAGGCCCTTGGTTACTCAACATAATCCACAGACCTTTCTGTTAGCAGTTTCATGTAGGAGCAGTTTTCTTTCTACCGAACTACACCTGCCAACTGTATCACCGCGCAGAAGGTAACGTGCATCTACTGCTAGCTCACTTAGCACCACAGAGCTAGCTAACATTACAGCTCACCCAAGCGGGACACCATTAATGTTTACATCTCGTGCTGTTATGAGCCAACCCTGTCACCTTTGTATGTTACTTAACCGCTCTTGTAATTATGTTGTGGCAATGTAATCATTGCCTGGATTATGTTAGGAGACAGCATTTCTTTCAGGTATCAAAACACTACATTTATGTACTCCATAAGATTTGGGGAGGAAGGCAGGCATATGAAGTGCAGGACCTTGGCACCAGAACTTCCGGTTCGTGTCAAGCTTCCTGCCTTAGCAGCACAGTCTAGTCGTTGAAATCCAGCACTTGGGCAGTGACTTGCAGCGTAAGAAACCAATGAAAAAAGGTGTCCTATAACATCGGCAGGATATGTGGCCGGTTGCCATTATAGTTTAACGGCAAATCAGGGGGAAATGCGGTGCGACGAGGATGAAAGCTAGGTTGGCAAAAGTCCAAATGGGGTGGCTGGAAGGGGTGATGGATGGGTCCAACAAACACCGACCTTCACCCAAGAGAGCGTGTTCACATCCTGTAAGATTATAAAGCCAAACCTTGTTCTTTTTTTCCTAAAAAAAAAAAGCCACGTGTGTTAGTTGTTGAAGGGAAAAAAATGTCAATATGCGGTGTTGTACCAACGTAGTGCGTTTATTTTGAAAGAGACTGTATATAACCGTTGAATTTCCAAGGGAAACGGAAGTGCATCTTGAAAGAAGAGAACTTGACCTAGTGTCCCAGAACATCAACAACGCATCCAGGGTACCTTGCATGTCATATGCGGACGTGGAAAACCCATGACCAAAAAGTCAATATGTGACAAAGTCGGCGTGAGAATGTGTTGGGAATACCGGTGCTTGGGCAGTGACCTTCGCATCAGACACTGACATAAAAAGCCATCCTTTGACGTCATCAGGGGGAAATGTAGCTAGACAACAATATAAGAGGGCGAAAAGTCTGAGTAAGGTGGAAGAAGGGGTCTAACAACCATCAACTTTCACCCAGGAGGCTGGTGTTCGCTTCTCGTATAAATGTAAAGCCAAACCCTGTTCTGTTTTCCTAAACCCAAACATGTGCTTTTCTTCAATAAACCTACCCATGTGTGTGTTGGCTGAATCTAACCACGTGTTTGTTGTTGAAGGCAACAAGCATCAATTTGAGGTATTGTACCAGCGACTGTATGTAAACAGTACTTTTCCTGTGAAAACAGAAGTGTCTTATGAAAAGACACAATGCATGTAACAGGCTGAAATTGACACAGTGGCCCACAACATCAACAACAGACACCCCGCTGGCTACCGTGTATGTCATATGTCAACATGGAAAGCCTATAACCAAGCGATGATATGTGAAGAGGTAAAAGTGAGAATGTGTTGGCCTTCAGTTTCAGCAGCTGACACACTTTGGTTAAGGTTTGAGAAAGATCGTGATTTGGGGTAAATGTTAATTAAAAAGATGATAATAAAATAATCCTGTAGTCCCAATGAGAGGGTAATGTATTGCACGATTGCCTGTTAAGGCTGAAAACAAATGAAATTTGTCCAGTATCAACATGGTTGTGACCTGCCACATACGTTAATTTGCAACATTTCCTCATTTTGTTAATAGAAACAATTTGCTTGGCATGACATTTCCCTCAAAACATATTTGCTGTTTCACATTAGTGGTATTTAAATGTAATCTCTAGGAGACAGGTTTGGAGCACGAGCCTCTCATCTATGTGAAGCATGCTTTCTAGCGCTAAATATTGCAGTATATACGAGGAAATAAAGCCATATGTGCCCTTGAGCAGCAATAAAGGGATGGTTATATTTGTTAGTTGTTTATGGTTCTTCATCTCCAGCAGGGCTACTACATTAAATTCCCAAGCACTTGGAAAAACTATATGAACAGTTTGGGGATTGTATGGAAATCATTGCAGTGTGGAACAGAGGCTGAAACTTTTGTGTGACCTTTCAAAATAGCCAGCCCCCACCCAGCGGCAGTAATATTTGCCTTGGGACTTTCCCTTGATCAGAAAGAAAAAATCCCTGCAACATCCTTCGGCGTGATGTCTAAACTAAGCCCCAGTTATTTCAGATTTAATGTGATAAGATGAGATAAGACAGAACTTTATTTATCCCGAGGGAAATTGTTGTTGAGCAGTTGCATTACAAATAATGAAGAGTGCAGATATAAAAAGACAAAAATGACATGATAGACGGTGCATCAATAAAAGTGCTGGAGTGCAAAAAAGGTGCAGCCCAATATATACAGCATACACAAAGCCAAAAACAGGTTGCTAGTGTGGATGATGAATATAGTAATGTGTGTTTGTTAATAGAATGATAATACACAGTCCACACTGCACATAATAAGTGGGACCGTGTGTCCTGTTTACAGAATATTCCACTGCTTTAAATTTTTGAACTAAGAGCAACAAAAGGAACGGATATCACGACTGACATCAAAGTTTTTCAGCACTGCAGTACTTCCACTTCGTCCACAAGCAGGTCAGCCTGGATTTGATTTTGAATTTGCATGTTTGGGTTAAAGTTATGATCCTTAAGATCCCAGACTAGCTGCTTCGTCTGAAATGCAGCCAAACAAACTCACATTGTTTCAATAAAGGAGACAGTCAATCTTCTTTTTCCCGTCACGCCATGACTACTGATTTGATTTCATGCCACTGACAATCCTGAGTAGTTTTCCAGACAACAGCTCAGTGGCTTTTTTCCCCCTTTTTTTTTGGCTACTCACTAACAGAAAAATGCTGGAAATTTCTTTTGCAGATGCATGTTTGATGTTTGATGAATGATCGTAGTTATCCCAAAACCACAGTGACAAATACAGTACACTGTGTGTGACTGCTTCTCAGTAACCCCCCCCCCCCCCCCCCCCCCCATGTTTTACCATAAGGAAGAATGATCTTAATGTAAAGCAGCAGCTGTGCACGAGGCAACAAGTGAAGGAGCTAAATACAGTCCGGGAAGAAAGCAATAGTTCAGTGATTTATTGAAAAATCACGGGTAGCAAGTCCAAACGGCAGCAACAGAAAATCCACAAGTGAACAGGAATGGGGAAGAAGAGAAGGTGCAGGCAAGTACAGGTTGAACTCGCTGGAGAGCAGGCATCACAACACAGTTTTTACAACCGGCAGGAACTGAGTTGACATGGGCTGGTTATTAGCCCCTCAGGGACTTTGCAGGTTTTATTAGGATTTTTGTGGCCTAAAATGTCTAATTTCATGGCAGCTTTTCCAAGTAATTGCAATGAACGGTTGTTTTATTTGCAAGATAAAAGTTAAGTGACACCAGGGCGTCCTCTAGTTCACCTGGTAGCATATACGTCCCATGTAGTCCTCGCAGTGACCCAGGTTTTATTCCAACCTGTGGCTCTTTGCTACGTGTCATTCCTCTTCTCCTTCCCCCTTTCCTCTCATCGTCCATCTGTGCTATAACAAAGTTAAAAAGCCCAAAAAAAGTAATGATACCAGTGTCAGTATTGTCGGTAGGATTCTCAGTCATCCAGGTCATGGTGCTATACCGTAGGCAACTGGACTCGCTTGCATTTCTTGAAGACGTTTCGCCTCTCATCCAAGAAGCTTCTTGGCTATAAACTCTGTGTGAGTGTGAACCCTAACAGAGTTGTTGGGGTCACATGTGAGCTCCTAGTTTCAGGGTCATTAAGCTCACATGTGGGTCGTTGACCCAAATGATTATGATATGCGTTGTTAGTGTTAAACAAGACCAGGTGTGAGCGCTTGTGTAGTCATCTGGGAAGGGATCCCAAAACTGCATTGTAGGTGGCTGATAAGTGGTGTCGTAGGCCCAGCGTCAGTATTGATTCTGCTCATTGGTCCACTTCTTTATCAATTCTCTTGCTTTTGTGTGAAAAAAAAGTAGGCTTACACAGGTTTTCAGCATCAATGCAGGTGTTTTATTATCTCTGAGTCTGAAGCGTAGATAAAATGAGAGAATATTTGTACAGCATTAACTTTTATTTAGGTTTTCTTAGTCAAAGAATAAGTCTGCTAAGCCTGCCTGCATGGTGCTAATGTTATTATAAAAGGATATTTACACTCGCAGTAGGGTGGGTGGGAGGGGTGGTGCATGGGTCTGACAATCACCAACTTTACACAGGAGGCTGGTGTTCACTTCCTGTATGAATGTAAATCCAAACCCTGCTGTTTTTTTTCTGAACCCAACCACATGCTTTTGTTGTTAAAGGAGCTATATGTAAGAAATCTAAAGCAAATAGTCATAAAATCCTCCTAATATGTCACAGAGACTAAGGAATAATGTTCATATAACATACTGATCTCACCGACAACAATAGTACGGCCAGAATATTCGCATTTAAAAAAATATTTTACAGTCCGGAAATCATGTTTATGTTTTGAATTTGTGTTTTGGCCTGTTGCGCCACCCACCGCCGTCTACCAGTCACGCAGTCAGTAGAGTCTCAGCATCAGTTACAGTTATGACTGAGCCACAGCAGCATGGCAAGCAGCGTTAGCAGTGTCCCAGAATGTGCTGGCCTTAGGTTTCAGCAGCTGACGCACTTTGGTTAAGGTTAGAGAAAGATCGTGATTTGTGGTAAATGTTAATCGGAGAGGTAATTAAAAAGTAATCCTGTGGTCACTATGAGTGGGTGCTGTATTGCAGGATTGCCTTTTGTGGCGGAAAAAACTGATATACACCGATCAGCCAAAACATAAAAACTATTGACAGATGAAGTTAACAACATTGATTATCTTGTTACAATGTAATGTTCTGTTGGGAAATCTTGGGTTCTGACATTCGTGTGGTTGCCACCTGACACGCTCCACCCACTTAAACACCAGTGCAGACCAGGCACCCCCCATTATGGCAACGGCATTCCCCAGCAGCTGAGGCGACTCAGCAGGACAATGCGCCATGGGTGCCACACCGCAAATTATGCTCAGGAATGGTCCGAGTAACGTGACAAAGAGCTCAAGGCATCAATGTGGCCTCAAACATCTGTGGGACGTGCTGGTACCCCACCTCATAACCCACAGGACTTAAAAGATCTGAAGCTACCGCCCTGGTGCCAGACACCAAGGGACACCCTCCAGAGGTCCTGTGTTTATGTCTTAACAGGTCAGAGCCAAGTCCGGTCCAAGGAGGACCCACCATGGATCGGGGGTACCTCTGGGGTACCAGCAAGTCCCTCAAATATTCCAAATATTCAATCAGATTGGGATCTGGGGTATTTGGAGGTCAGGTCGGCGCCTTGAGCCCTTTGTCCTATTCTTTGCGACACGCCTGAGCAGTTTTTGTGATGTGGCATGGTGCATTGTCTTGCTGGAGGGCAACTGCCATCAATAAGTGCCGTTTCCATGAAGTGGTTTATTTTGTCTGCAACGGGGTTTGGGTGGGTGGAGCATGTCACGTAGCATCCACATGAATGCCAGGACCAAAGGTTTCCCAGCAGAACACTGCACTGTAACAAGATGGTCAAATGTTATCACTTTACCCACCAGTGGTTTTAAGGTTTTGCTGATCAGTGTACGTTTTTAGTGAACATTTTACTGATTCGTCCAGTATCAACATTGTTGTGACTTTGCAACATTTCATTTCCTCTGTACCGCACTGTTGGGAAGCAGTGGCACTCACAAATACTGTCAAACATGTGGCATTCCTGGAAGTTAAGCCCATGTTGCATAGACAGTTTTTTCTGCATATTACTGGTGTTTTGACCCGTAGTTGGAATTATGATTTTAAAGATATTACAAGCTGCTGTTGACATCTTTCTTCATGAAATGAAGTCACGGTTTGGACTGTTTCTTTTTCTCTGCCATGACTCCTTCTTGTTGCTACGTTCCAGACGCATCAGTTTTTTTTAAAGCCAACTGTCAGAAAAACATGTCAGCATCAATAAAAGGAGATGATAAACTTGCATACAATTCCAGTGGATCTGAAAATATGGACCCAATTCTATACTGGAAACAGGTCTCGATTTCCATCCCTAGGAGCAAGTGATAATTGGAAAAATGGTTGCTTTTTTGGTGTGATACATTATAAACTTTTTTCTTTATAACATATACACACACACAGTTTTTCACACAAACAGGCAAGCACGCCTCTGTCACTCATTACCACTGACCATGCATTTTTAATATATCTCACTTCATATAGACCTCTGTTTTCAATCAAACGTTCCCCCTCAAATGACACTGTCAAGACAAATCTTAAGACGTACATGTTTTCAGTAGCCTTCGGTTGCACTTGGTGTTTTAGTATTTTGTAATCTTTGAAACGTGAAACACCGATCAACCAAAACATTAAAACCACTGAGAGGTGAACTGAATAACAGTATGTTTCCATCCAAAAGTGAACAAAACAAGTCTTGCATTCTTCTTCTTCTACGTTTTCTGGCGGTTGGCAACCAGCTTGTAAATGCATTACCGCCTTCCTGACCCGGAGTGTGGATAACACCATGGAGAGAGGTGCGCTACGTCAGACTTAATTCGAACATAACTGTATCCATCCCCCGTTTTGCGAATCAACATTTTTTCGAATCAACCAAAACCAGGTTAAAGCGAGCGTATTTTAGTTTGTGCGAATCAGGGGATTTTAATTCGAATTTTGGTGTTTCCATCATAATTTACATAATTTACATAATAATGCGATACTTCTAGATACGCATTGAAACAGGCTGATGGAAACATGGCTATTGATTATCTTGTTACAGTGCAGTGTCCTGCATGGAAACCTTGGGTCGTGGTATATGGATGTTACTTGACGCACTCCACCCACCCAAACACTGTTGCAGATCAAGCAGGGCAATGCGCCATGCCATACCGCAAAACTCCTCAGGAATGGCCTGAGGAACGTGACAAAGAGCTTCACCCATTGACCTGGCCTCCAAATTCCCCAGTTCCCCATATACAACTGAGCATCTGTGGGACGTGCCAATACCCCAGACGTACTGCTCATCCACGGTGGGGCCTCTACGGATTGGACATAGCTCTGACATGTCAAGGACCTTGACCTTGACCTGGCCTCTAAATTCCCCAGATCCAAATCAGACTGTGTCCATACCTTAAGCTCTTTGTCAAGTTCCTCGGGCCAGTTGCAGTGTGGCATGACACATTGTTCTGCTGGGGTGAGGGCTACTGCCACTGCGGAGTGAAGTTGCCATGAGGGGATTTGCTTGGTCCACAGCGATGTTTGGGTGGGTCGTGCGTGAGAGATGATTAATATTATTCACTTCACCTGTCAGTTGTTTTAATGTTTTGGCTGATCGGCGTATATTGTATGTAATATTGCTTTGTAACGTCGACTGCCATGAATTGTTGTTACTGTAATTTAAATTTTAACTTCTATTTGTGTGCCATTCTCTGGAACTTGTAAAGCACTTTGATTAACTCTGGTTGTTTTTAAACGTGCAATATGATAAACTTGATTTGATTTGATGCAGCATCTGTCATGATTTACCTTTTCAGTCACACGCTGCAGCCATTCTCCATATGTACTTTGCGGTAGAAAAGTTGATTTGACTTGACATGAGTTGATTTAATGCAGCATCAGTCATGATTCATCTTGTCAGTTGCACGTTGCAGCCATTCTCCATGTGTACTTTGCGGTGGAAAGTTCTTTTCAGTTGATGACTTTCGTTTGTGTTCCACCAAAATTTTGCATGCTGTGCAAATCAGTTTATCCCCGCTTTAATGCAGAACATCGGGAATTGGCTGACACGGTCTTTAACCGTAATTTCTGTTGATAAATGTAAGACATTCGCGTTGCATCTTCATAACCAGAAACAAGAAGGTGGCTCCCGGGAAACTTCGATGGTTGGTCAAATTTGCGGAAAAGTTGCGGTGATTGGACTAATTGCAAGATCTCACCGAATTCATGGGGATCGGCTGACATTTTAATTGTTGTGATCACAATGTCCCAGAGGGGCTGGGTTATACACTGCAGGGCTAATGAGGTAAAGTGAAAACAGGTGAATAGGTGGAAATAAGAGTCAGGTGACAGGGACAGTTGGAAGAGTCTGTGGTCATCTGGTGATGGACAGAGAATGTAAATGCAGAAGCGTGGCAAGAGTCAGGGACTGAAACTGAAACAAAGTAAAATTGCATGCATGCACGCGTTAATGTGTTCATGCATTCACACACGCACAACTTCACGCAAACGCTTGTCACAAGTCCAGAGAGCTACCTACCTCAAGCAGATCATGAGTTATGAAAGACGACGTGGCAAGATTGTGTGCGTGTATGTCTATCTGTGTGTTTGTATGTGTGTTCTATAAAGCTTGATCATGTTGCTTTAATGTCTTCAGAAGTTATGTGCCTTTTTGTATAGAGCACTCCCACAAACCTACACACACTTCATTTACTTGCGAAATTTCAGCCTCCTAGGGTAAAACTGTGGCTGCCAAAAAGTAGGGTAACATTGCTGGAACGACCTCCAGTAGAGCTCCTGGTCGCAGCCAATAAAAAACAACTGAGACAGACATTGTGACAGCAGCAGTAGAAAATGCTCTGTTTAACTTAATACAACTCTGACATGGTGGTTGGAGAGTAAACAATACACATTTGAAAATGTGGTATGGTTCTTAGAAAGAGAGCTTTGATCAGCCCCTAGTACTAATACGATCCATGTCTACTGTCTTTCAAATCCGACATTTTGATTCTATTGCCTAGATGTTAAAGGCTGTGCAGGATTTTCCTAAAAAAACAATGTATAGACTCTAGAGTTGGTTTCAAGTGTCAGTTAATATAGAGCATTTGTTGAACCAAAAGAAAAAACTTTTCTTTAAAGATCATTGCAACTGATAAAGATGATAATAGTTGATACAGTGAAACCATGATACTGCCTGAGATGGTTATTGTACTGTGCAGGATCTCATACCGTTGCAACCCTTTTAGACTCATACAGAAGCAACGTATCATACAACAGTTTGTACGATATCCTATTCATTAGCGCCCCACAAATGATGTTGAATACTTAACTTCAAGTTACATACTTAGAGTAAAATTACAGAGGTTAGGTTTGGGCAAGTTAAGTTTCGTACTTTAGGTCTAGGAAACTAAACATTGTGATGACATACCCTACAGCAGTGGTTCCCAGCCACAGGGTCCAGATTTCTCCTCAGTCATCAGTTCAAGGTCCATACAGTTTAATATTCAGCGTCATACTTGCGTTTGGTCATGTCGTAGAGCTAGTTTGTTGTCTCTGTCAAGTAGCTGTCTGTTAGTCACTCACTCTACAGCAGGAAACAGCACTTCAAAATAAAAGTTTTGTGCCAGAAATCCATCGTACTTCAAAATAAAGTGTGTTTTTTACAAACCTGAAATGTTCAGTAGTCAATTGTGGTCCATTCAGAATGGACCTGCGACCCAATTTTGGACTGCCACCCACCAGTTGGGAACCACTGCCCTAAAATGCTTCATAGTTCATACTGTTGTTAACACTGAGCCTCATTCGCCAATATCTTCCTCAGTTGTTTCTCAAATTTGTTCTTAAGAAAAGTCTACTTCAGATTCACAACATGTTCTTTAAACGGCAGAATTGTTCGCACCTGTGTTCTTATCAATGAATCCCATTGTCCTTGTAAGCTGACAGCGCATGCCAGTTGATTCTAATTAACATTGGTAAACGCCCTGCCATGAGACTGCAGAGCGACTGAAAAAGAGAAAGAAAAGTTGAGAGATAAGAATGCCCAAATGAAAGTCTTAAGAGGGTGGAGGACCGAAATCCAAACATAAAAAAAATTAAACAGTTTTGTGGTGGAGGTAGGCCGACTTCTGCAAAGAGTAAATCCCAAATCAGCTTTCATATTTTGTAGCAGTAGTGGGGGGGGGGCAGAAGGTGAAGGAAAACTAATGCAAGGTTCCTGTAATTTAGTCTATTAATATAATAACTTATTTGGAATGCTGCTTCATCCCTTTTTGTCCCACCCGCCAAACCCACCAGTGATATATTCTGCCGTGATCAATCATTAATTATTAGATGGCATGATTTCCTATAATATAAGTGATGTGAGCTGAAGAGTTCGTATAGTGGTTATTCTAAAAGAACGTAATGTTTTTTGTAAAGTATTAAAAGTAATAATTAAAAAAATTCTAAAAAAAATATTATTGTAATATAAATCCTATTCTGGAATACAGCTCTTGCATTTGCATTAATTCTGGTCTTACCTAAGAACAAATCCAAAATAAGAAAACACTGGTGGTGGATATCTGAGCCTTCTTGAAAACTGCATAAGTGGAGCCTGGTGTCACTCCGAAGTCGTCGAAATCCGGCGCTTGGGCAGTGACTTGCAGTGTCATAAACCAACGACAAAAGGCGTCCTTTGATGTCAGCAATGACACACGGCCAGTTGCCATTATAGTTAACACGGCAGGGACGAATGTTAAGGCGGCGACTTTCACCAGAGAGAGCAGTTTTCGCATCCCATAAGATTCAAGCGCCAAACCCTGCTCTTTTTTCCAAACCCAACCATGTTTTATTGTTGTTGAAGGAAAAAAAAGTCAATTTGTGGTGTTGTGCTAACAGTGCGTTTATTTTGAAAGTGACTGTATGTAAGCGGTACATTTCCTGTGAAAACAGAAGTGTATTTTGAAAGAAGACAATGCATGTAACAGGCACAACTTGACACGGTGTCCCAGAACGTCAACAACCAATGCACCCAGGGAACCTTGCACATCGTATGTGGACGTGGAAACTCCATGACCAAAGCATCAATATGTGACAAGGTCAGAGTGAGAACATATTGATAAGTGGGTTTTAAGAAGAAACGTCATCTTAAGAACTGTTCGTGAATGAGGTCCACTGAGATTTTCACAGTCTGTTAACCATCTCAGAAAACAGTTTCACAGTATTGACGATATATTAGAAGATTACTATTATCATATTAGTTAAAGTGACCTTTAAAGGAGTTTTTTTTGGTTCAACAAATGCTTTATATCAATTGAAACTTGAAACCTTTTTTTTTTTTTATTGGAAGCATGTGTAAAAAGTTGGACAGGCAGTCGAGGGGGAAAGGAGATGTGCAATACTGTAGATAAGCAAATGCATACGGTATGATGAAAAGCGTCATTTTTCATACCACGGCGTACCTTGAAACCAGTATACCACTGCAACCCTAACAGAGAGGCAAAACACCAAAAGAGAGTGTTTATTTTCACTTTTGCTGAAGAGCATGTTAACAAACAGTAACTGACTATTCTGCATAGTATACCTTTCATGGTGAAGTGTAGGGGCACCCACTAGCTCACCTAGTAGAGCAGGCACCCCATGTTCAAAGGCTATGTCCTTGCCACAGTGACAGCAGTTTCAGGGTTCGACATAAGCAATGGCCCGATGGCCCGGGGCCAATCCATAGCTGTCAAGTCTCCCGTTTTGTCCAGGAAACTACCGTATTTTACCCCTCTTTCCCGCCGTCCTCCCATATTAGTATTTTCCTGTAAATCTCCTGTGTTATAATATAATAATAAAAAAATTAAAAAAACATTCCTCTGCCTCTCCAAACTGAACTCTGTCACTAGCCTCGCGAGAACTGCCACCTGCAGTAGCCTGGGTGGCAGTTGTCGCGAGGTTAGTGTCGACAGCGGGTCTGGTTGACAAGTAGTTATTTTAGATTTCCTGTACACCCAGGGACGGTTTTTGCTATGGGCAATGTGGGTGACCGCCCAGGGCGCAATCTATGTGAGGGCGCATGAGCGAAACTCACCAGTTTTCTAGACTACCGCTCATTTCCACATCAAGTTAGTGGAGTGGGTGCTGGGGCGCCCCTATTATCACGTTTCAACCAGCAGCAGAAAGGAAAGGTGAATCCTGGCGGTTGTGAGTTGAACGGGGGTCACAGACAGGAATACAGCGGAGGCTCATAGTGCTCTGCGGCGCAAGATAACGGCTTACTGGCGACAGCGAAGTCCGACTCCAAGTCCAGTAATTTCCTCTTTCTTTTTTTTTTAAAGATATTTTTTTGGGCAGTTTTGCCTTTAATGGATAGTAAAGTTAAGTGTGAAAGGGGGAGAGAGAGGGGGAATGACATGCAGCAAAGGGCCACAGGCTGGAGTCGAACCTGGGCCGCTGTGGCAACAGCTTTGTACATGGGGCGCCTGCTGTATCCACTAAGCCACCGACACCCCGTAATTTCCTCTTTCGTTGGTGTCATGACTGCCCAGTAGTACCTGGACAACCGAGCCGTGGCGGCACACAGGTATATGGCGTGTCAGAGGAGAAATGAGCCGTTCACATTTCTCTCTTTGTGTCAGGTAATGGCCCACAAACCTCACCGCACTTTAGGGACTGTTCTTTACTTGTCAGGGGAGGAGGGTGGCTGTTTGATTTTTATTTTATATATTTATTTTATTTTGATCCCCCCTATGTTAATCACTTATTGATGCTGTTTTTGAAGTATGACTAAGTCAATAAGTAATTTATTCCTTTGAAATATCAGTGATGCATTATAGAAAAGTGATTTATCTTTTTATAAATGACAAAAGGCACATCTGCCTCATTTTTGCCGTGGTATCGTGATACTACTCAGACTACTTGGGCCAATCAAAAAGTATGTCAGGCAAGTTGACTGACAGTCACAGGCCCGCTCGGGCCAGTGACGCTGTAAGGTTTTTTTTTGTCAGGGGAACAACTCCAGCGGATTTTTATCCCACTTTTCTCGAGCCTTCGGTGGATTTATTGGGCTTTTTGGCCAAAGGTGCCCTCACCTTTGCTCGTGCAGTGAAACACCGGAGGAGGGGGAAAAGTGCCGGTGCGCTTGTGCGTCTCTCCGCCAACGCGGACACCGCACACCGCTGCCATGCAGGTATATTTCTCTCCAACGTGCGTTTGCTTTTTTCATCAACTGCAAACCTTTTTACTCCCCCCGCGAGTTTGCTTCATTCATTCTGGTCGGTGTTTACATCCCACCGCAGGCCAACGTGCAGGAGGTAGGCTACAGCGCACGCTCGCCGACCAGATAGCTACTGTGTGTGGAGCGGACTCCTTAGTTATTGTCCTTGGCGACTTTAACAAAGGTAACCTCACCCATGAACTCCCCAAACACAAACAGTTTATAAAATGTTCAACCAGAGAGAAGAATATCCTGGATCACTGTTACACAACTGTTAACAACGCCTATCACCCCGTTCCCCGCGCTGCACTGGGCCACTCTGACCACAACACCGTCCACCTGATTCCCTCATACAGGCAGAAGTTAAAGCTCTGTAAACCTGTTGTGAGGTCATCTAAGAAGTGGATGAGTACACAGAGGCTGGGACATCATCCATCAGCTTCTGCAAGGACTGCTGTATATACCACGATGAGGTATAATGGAGTAACTATGTAACATGACTGTTTTATAATTTTTTATTATTTTTTAAAAGTCAGTACTGTTAAATAAAGATCAAATAAAATATAAATCTGGAGCAAATAAAATATAATACCCTGCCCGCTGTCCCAAAACAAGCACACTGCTCTAATCCTATTTCGTACCATATCCCATGCCTATAATTCTTCAGTGCCTCAGGGATAAAAAGTCCAAATCTTAATCAAGCCTCTTTCGGGAACATAGGCATGTTTTCCACGGCTTTCATTATCAACCACTTTTAAACAAGATTCATGTGCAGCTGATAAATGAGACCATCTGTTACAATAGGTTACAATACATGCTAGAGGAGGAATGTTGATGAATGGTATTTAGCTCACAGATATAATTCAGCCGTGACACACAGCAACAAATCAACCAATTATCTCACAGACTCGAGTGAAACACGCTTAGTTATGTCAGAAAGGAAGTGTTACGCAAGTGAAATTATGAAAAGACACCTATTCACAAAATGTAGTGATGTCTTCCTATCTTAGCGAGATTACGTGAGCCTGTTGGGTCCGCTGTGTTTTGAAGGGAGCCCCCCTACTGTCACTTTAAATTATTTTCAACTCACAGTTTCACTTGTGTTTCTGTCCTCCACGCCAGGCTGAAGATGGTGTATCTATGTTGGTTGCTAGTGGTGATGATGGCATACGTGTGTGTCCCCGGGTTTGGGTCGGTGTGCTGGGAGAGCTCCGTCTGCAACAACCTGAGCGACAAGGAAAGCATACTGGTAGGTCAACTTGTCATTTCCATCAGTGGTGTCTTCTTTTTATTTCCTCTCTGTTTCTGCCATCACCAGGAAAGCTAACCTTATTTTTATAAAGGATTTCATAGGGTGATTCAAAAAGCCTTGAAAGGGACACAGAAAAAAAACAAAAAACAAACTAAAAAAAAAAACTAAAAAGGCATTAAAAAGTTCAGTTTTGAGCTTCAAAGTTCATTCTTGACTTTGGAAAGATCATGATAAAATAATCCTTCCTCAGGGTAGTTGTTCTGGAGCTATTAATAGCCCCTTTTACACTGCTGGGAATATCGCGCCGTTATGTCGCATCGCCACGCGGTACATAAGGTCCGATTGTGGAAAGGAGTGACAGAGTGGTCTCACGTTTAAAAGCCGCCACGGGAGGTAGTAACAGCACCAAAAAGGTGTCTGGACAGCCTGTAAAACGGGATTGTGTGCAGCATGGGTGAGACGTTTTGAAGACATGTTATGCGGAAGATTAAAAAGTAGCTGTTAGCAGTTAGGGGCTAACTCAAAGAAGAAAAACAGCTGCTGTAAATGTCCGCAAATTGGGAAAACAACAAAACTCAGAAGCTTCATACCCTCCGAGCAGAGGACAAGATCAGCCGCCATATCCCCCTGAGACCCGAACCTTGGTTTGGTATGCATTTTTAATTTCTCCCAGCTATTTGGGATCAGTAGGACCCAAGAAGTATAAAAAACATTGTCAAGGACAATCAATGTCCTCAAATGAGCACTTCCTAATTAACAGTGTCTCAGCTTGTTATTGTTGCTAAAATTGGTTAAATTTGTTGCCATATCAAACTACAAACATTATTAATCATAAATACATGAATGAGGACAACAGGTCTTAGTTAAGCAGAATGAAGTATAAGGTCAAGTAAACCCAAACTGTGATGTCCTAACATGAGGACACAGGGTCTCTAAATGATTGTTATTAACACATTAATGCCACATCTGCGCATATTTTTTATGTCACACCAGAGGCTGACGCTGTTGTATTACATGTAATGCTCGTCACGCCTCTTTTGATTCTATAAAGCCTCAATGCAGTGTATAATCACACACTGGAGCAGAATGAGGCCGCAGTTGTTTGGTTGTGTGTATGGATGTAAAGGAGGCATGAAGGAGGGACTTGGTAGTGGCCCTATAGTGCTATATCTGTGTAAAAAGGGTTATTGACGTCACACTTCATTCTTTAATCTTTTGATGCTTAACTTTTAAGCCAACACGGACAAGAAATCCTTCTCAGGCTCAGAAAAATTAAACATCTACAGAGCAAACTCAGCCCAACACAGCTACTATCGACCTTGAGGTGAGATTGTTTAGGGACAAACAGAATGTATCGTGCACATCTAAAAACAGCTTTAAGTCTAAAGCTGGGGTGGGCAGTTTTATTTTGGTATAATTGGGCAAAAATCCCAGTAGACTTTTAGCATACTATATTCACCTGGAGTGAAATTTAGACTTCTACACCTCCTCTTTGCTCTGTTTTCAGGTTTTAGCAAATCTGGCCCACAACAAGCGAGTGAATGTTTAATTTGCCCCTTTTCTTGCATTAAATGGAAAGTGAATGGGAGGTGAATCCTTGCCAACATTGCTTGCGCATGTTTGACCATATCCAAAATGTTGCCAATAGTTTAGCCTTCTTCCAACTGGACCCAAAGGCTCACTGCTGCATCTTAAAGTTCACACTTATGCAGCTAATGTTAGCTGGAACCTCAAATCACAGTGTGTCCTCCACCTCACTCCCCTCCAGCACAGACCGCCTTGCCAATAGCTGCAGGAGGGGGGTGTTTTTCTACAGTTCCAGATCGTTTCCAGATTTCTGCCTCCCTCAGCATTAAATAAAAATTGATGACACACAAATATGTTTGATATAAGAAAAGCTAAAGTCAGTCTAAGATCATCACAAACTTTGATCCACATCTGTTCAACATGTAGTGTAGAAGGTGCAGTAAAAGCAGTATCTCCACGGTTAGATCTGAGAATCACATCAGATATGACCCACTTTAAAGGTCTGCTGGTTTGATTGTGTCGTGTGGGATGACTGGTTTGTTTAGGCCCTAAACCATTTCTAGTCAATTTAAAATGAGTAGTAGAGCTGAAATTAACAGTCGATTAATCAATGAACAGAAAATCAGTTTCAGAAGTTGGAACGAAAATGCCAAATATTCTTTTATCCCCGCTTCTCAACTGTGAAGACTTTTGTGATAACAGTTGTGATATCCTGAAATCAAAGCCATGTTACATCGTTTTTCCACCATCTTACATTGATCATTCTTCATTCACAGCACAGAGTTGCTGTTTATGATTTAAGATGATGATGAAGATGATGAAGAAAGTGGCCTCAAGGGTGGGAGTAATAAAAAAATGGAAAGAAATGATGAAAATGCTTACGAATCAATAACTGAAGTGATGAAATGTGGGTGGGTAGAAGTGAGTGACAAATTATCATGTGATTGATTGTCTACAATTCATCATTCAACCCAACACTCCACGGATAGTAATCGTTTACAGCAAGTAATTTTTGCTGAAGTGGATGAGCAGGGCCATGGTCAACACCTCATCCATTTGTTTTAACTCCTACCCTTGAGGCCACTTTGTTGAAATGATAAATGGCAATTCTGTGTTGTGAATAATGAATGATGGGGAAAATGATGACACATGGCTCTGTTTTCATCTTGTAATGATGTTTCAATCAAACTGAAGTTGATCAAATCCCTTAAAAATGTATCACTCCATTTTTCAAATCACATGCATTGTCATCACCTCCATTTTTGTTACTTCTACCCTTTATCCTTTTGTCTAATGTGAGAGTAAACCTAATATATTTGGGTTTTGGACTGTTAGTTGGCCAAAATTATTAGAAGATGTTTTCGTTGGGTCTGGAATATTTTTATCAGCATTTTTTTACTGTTATCCAAAAATTTATGGACCAAAATTTAATCGAGAACAGAATGAGGCTGATAATCCATGAGGAAAGTAATTGTTATTGCAGCAACAGAAATCTTTTATTTCAATTTTTCCACATTGATATTCTCAAAGCACATTTTCAGCGAGTCTATGGGACCATACTTATTTGGCAACCCGGTCTCACTCCAGAGTCGTCAAAACCTGGCACTTGGGCAGTAACTTGCAGTGTCAGACACTGAGGAAAAAAGGCATCCTCTAACGTCAGCATGATATGCAGCTGGTTGCCGTTATAGTTTAACAGTGCTCGGTGGCGTCAGGGGTTAACGCGGCCGAACAAGAACAGAAGTTAAGGCAGCAAAGTCCAAGTAGGTCAGGTGGGAGGGGTGGTGTATGGGTTTCACCCAGGAGGGCGGTGTTGGTGTCCTGTGAGATTATAAAGCCAAACACTGTTCTTTTTACCCTAAACCTAACCACGTGTTTTGTTACCGAACCCAACCACGTGTGTTAGTTGCTGGAGGAAAAAAAATGCCAATTTGCGTTGTTGTACTGACATAGCGCGTTAATTTTGAAAGAGACTGTATGTAAACAGTAAATTTCCTGTTAAAACTAAAGTGTACTTTGAAAGAAGACAATGCATGTAACAGGTAGCACTTGACACGACTACCCAGAATGTCAACAACCAACGCACCCACGGGTACCTTTCACATCGTATCTGGACGTGGAAGGCATATGACCAAACGTCAATATGTGACGTGGTCGGGCTGAGAATGTGTTGTATTTGGTGATTCGAATATGTAAATTTGAGTGTCATCGGCATAATTATGATCAGAAACATTGCTTTCTTCGCATAGTTTAAGCTGATGGGAGCATACTCTGCAATAAATCAGCATCAGAGTGATAAAATAGTCTCATTAGTGTATTATCATAACCTCTTCACGACTCACAGATAATGCTTTTTAAAATCTTTGCTGGTGTCTCTGTGATTCCCTCCACACAGGACTGTATCGACCTCTGCATGTCTGTGATCCAGAATGAGTTCCCACAGCTCAGTGCGTTGGCCCTGAAGGTTAATGACGAGGAACTCTTACTCAACATCATTCTGGCCACCCTGGTGTCCGAAGACAAGTTATCAGAATCAGATCTGAAAGCCCACAGCGACCTGCGACGCTCCTATTCTATGGAACATTTCCGCTGGGGCAAACCCTCTGGCCGTAAACGCAGACCTGTAAAGGTTTTTGCCTCTTCTCTGGAGGGTGGAGGCTCATCTGAGGGCAGTTTCCTCCCTCTGACTCGCAGACAGCTGAGCAGTTATGAGGAAGAAGTAAAGGGGGAGCCAAATGGAGGAAGTAAAAAACAGGGATCGCAGAGAGCGAGGGGCAGCTCGAAGTCACATGTCCCTTTGAGCACGCAGGGGAGAAAAGATGCAACCTATCGGATGAGTCACTTCAGATGGGGGAGCCCACCTGCCTCGAAACGTAATGGTAGATTTCTGAAGCCGTGGAAGGCGAAACCTCAAGGGCAACTGTCCAGCTCTTCATTAACATTATAGTCAAGGATGTGCAGAGGATAATGGGCTGAATGGAAGCTGGAGGAGAGGGGGAGGGCCAGGTCATGAAAAGAATCTCATAGCCATTGCATGTTATTACTCGCAGGTCTTAATTTTAAATTACTGAAACTTGTTACTATCATTAGCATGTTGCTGAATGTCTTTCCTGGGCCAATGGTGTGACTCATTACAGCCTTAAGATAAGAAACAAGGCATTTTTATGTTGAATAAAAACAATGATGCACCCACAGACTGCCTTGACCTTTGCGGTCTGAATTGAAAGGTTACTTTTAAGTGTTATTTCTTCTTGTGGGAAACGTCATTACTGATGATGTCTCCCACCAATGAATGTTGTGATGAACACAGAATGCCGACCCAGGGCGAGAGGTGGGTGTGAGTTTAAGTATTGTAAAATCGATCCAGTTTATTTACAGAGTGGTATCTTTTTGTAAATTATATTGATATTAAAGATCATTTTGTTTGCCGCAAACTATACCGGTAATCGACTGATTTCATTTATAGTCTAGTGTGTAGGATTTAGTGGCATCAAGTGGTGAGGTTCCAGATTGCAACCAACTGAAACATCCCGTGTGCCGAGCATGTAGGATACAAAGATGGGCAGCAACAAGGATGGGTGACCAGATGTGTATACAAAAGTGTAAAAGCATGGGCTGTCGGTGGCTTAGTGGTCACAGCAGGCGCCCCATGTACAAAGGCTCCGTCCTTGCTGCAACAGCCCTGGTTTGATTCCATCCTGCAGCCCTTTGCTGCAAGTCATCTCCCATCTCTCTCCCCCAAAGCTGTCCTATCACTTAAAGGTAAAATGCCCAAAAATAAATCTTAAAAAAAAAAGTGTAAAAGCATATTCATTCAAAAAAATAACAATAAATGAGAACAAACGTAAAAGTTATCAGCCATGTATGTGTCTATGGGTATGTGAAACTGTCTGCAGTAAACTAAAAGAAAAACAGCTGTGCCCACCTCATTATTGAGGTTTGCGAGCCATTGTTGCAAAAAAAAAAAAAAAAAAAAAAAAAAAAGCCAGGTTAGTGTTGATATGGATGTCTGGAGGCTGTGGCTGCAGAGATACTAAAAAAATATTGTGTGTCTGTGTCTGTGTGTGTGTGCGTGTNAAAAAAAAAAAAAAAAAAAAAAAAAAAGCCAGGTTAGTGTTGATATGGATGTCTGGAGGCTGTGGCTGCAGAGATACTAAAAAAATATTGTGTGTCTGTGTCTGTGTGTGTGTGCGTGTGCATGTGTGTAATTGTGTAGCTAAAAATTGTAAATTATGAGCTGTAGGTTGCTGCAAGGTTACATTACTGTTTTCTCCATCTCTCTCTCTCTCTCTCTCTTTCTCTCTCTCTCTCTCTCTCTCTCTCATACATACATACACACACACACACACAATGAATATTTGGTATGTATAATCCGAGTAGGAGTTGGTTAAAGGATTTAAGCAAAAAAAAGTAGAAAAAAAATATTAATATTTAATATTTTTATGGTTGTTTTTCAACAAGGACGAAAAACGTCCCGAAGGGGAAAGGTACCGGTGTTTACTGAAAAATTGAAACTGCACAAAAAAATAATAATGCATCAAAATTGGTGTTGTTATTAATCATTCACATATCCCAGACTGTGATAATTAGAAAAAAAAATTCCATCCAACATTTATTATATAGAAAGTAATTCATAATTCATGTTTTTTTCATAAATTCAGAACTAGCCCAGCTAGCGACTGCTGTGAATAGGGCAGCTGACAACAAGGGAAAGACCATGTGACCGCTTGGAAAGACAGCTGACAGGAGGGAAAAGACCCCAAAGGTGCTGGCATGGGCTAGCAACCCATGGTAGCAGTGGTGAGGCCTAGCAGCCTTACTACAACCAAAATTAGCTA
>NC_065517.1:27688238-27703413 GCF_006386435.1 Epinephelus moara | reverse complement strand
ATGCTAGTTATCACTGCTCACTGGTCTGTATAGTTAAGCCTTGCCATAATAGCTTATCATAGGGCTTAGGAGGTTTTTCACTGAGTGCTGATCCTTTCTCTAGAGCACAAACTTCTTGTGTTTATTTAAATTAAATAAAAGTAACAGTGACTTCATGTAAAGAAAATGGCATATAAAGGGTTAAAAATCCTCAAAATGAATGAATATTTGATATGTATAATCTGAGTAGGAGTTGGTTAAAAGATTTAAGCAAAAGAAAAAGTAGAAAAAAATATTAATATTTAATATTTTTATGGTTGTTTTTCAACAAGGACGAAAAACGTCCCGAAGGGGACAGGTGTGATTTTTTATAAGGGGGACCAGAGGGTTAAAACCTTGGCTGTAGAGTTGTCATGCTTCCTTTGAAGTAAGATAGCATCTAACAAAAGTCCAAAGCAAAGGTAGCGTCTCACTGCTGCACATTGTTGCATAGCAACCAAAAATTACAGTTGAGGCTGTAGGCAATGTCATAAGTTTTGTTGGTTTTAGTTCATAAATTGTGGTGTAAATTCCTGGTACGATTCGATACAATACAATGGTGTCACTGTTCAGTATGATTTCAACAGATCCAGACCCAGGCCAATGTCACAATGACGTCAGTTTGTCAGCTGGCAAAACATGGCTCACCACAACAGGGCTGTAGGCTACATAGGCGTCCTCAAATGACATCTTGTAGTGTGATTGGGAGCCAGACTAGAAGGAGTCATGGCTTAAAACTTAAATTTTATCACATACCAGCCACCACTGTTTGTCAACAAAAACAAAGGCAGCTTTGGTTAAATGCGATAAGACGAAAGGACTGGACGGAGGCGATCATCAAAAATGCTCACATGTGAAGCGCACACTTCATATCAGGTTAGGGAAAAAGTGTTTACTGTTGTAGGGATGAATAACGTTATGTGTATTAATGGCATCATGTATTAAGAGGAATACTGGATTTCTCTGTAACACTAACTTTTTAGTGCTTTAGTTAACGTTAGCTTAGAAAGCAAAACAAACTACAGGAAATCGTTCAAGTGTTACAGGTGTTATGGATAGGCATAACAGAAGACAACTTATTGACAGTTTTCTGGCATTTATTGGCTCCTGCAGAAGACATAAAACATTTTTTTAAAGATATTTTTTAGGGCATTTTTTTGCCTTTAATTGACAGGACAGTGAAGCGTGAAGGGGGGAGAGAGAGAGGGAGAGACATGCAGCAAAGGGCCACAGGTTAGACTCAAACCCGGGCCGCTGCGGCAACAGCCTTGTACATGGGGCGCCTGCTCTACCACTAAGCCACCAACGCCCCGACATAAAACATTTTTAAAGCCTTCTGGACTCTCCCATCTGCACTTTTGCCCCCTCACCAATGTGAAATGGCACTGTGTGATTTACATTTTTTCTCAAAATGCATGAATATGTTATCTTAACATTACATTACATTTTCAAATCATTTGACACCTTACTCTGTCACGAGCTATTAAATTTTTTACTAGAAAACATTTAACAAACAGCATATTTCCATGGTAAATATCCTAAGAATGATTAAAACCTACATTCAAAAAGGAAAACAATGCCACCTTGTGGTTGAAATACAACATTGTGTGGGGTGGAGTGGCTTAACAGAATCAACATTTATAATTTAGCAAAGGAAAACACATACCTGCAGAGGACATAAAACATTTTCAAAGCCGTCTTGACTCTCCCATCTGCACTTCTGCCCCTAAACATGCAAAATAATTATGTCTAAATGAGGAATTTCAAGCTGCTGCTTTGGTCACGTGACATGGAGCGACTGCCGTAAAGCAAATCGCGCCAAAATAAGTGTAGTGGTATAGATGAAAAACATCTATAAAACTTAAATAAGCGGTAAAAACAGCGCTAAAATAATTAAAAGTGTAACAGTATTCATCAGTCAACAATATTAATCGAAGTTTATAACCTAAATGGCTAATTTTCCAAAGAAAACTATGTAATACAGCAGCAGCAATCACCACACAACTTATCGCCAGCATTGCGAACCAGCACTGTGAGGGAGGGACGGAGGGGAGGGGCTACGGAAGCCCAGGAGGTACGGAAGTGCAGGGAGGCAGTTTCCAAAGAAAAAAAAAAGATAAAATGACAGTAAATAAAAATAACTAAAAAAAAAAAACAACTAAAAAAGATAAAATTTACAAACACTCAAAAATGATTCAATTAAATGACAGAAACACAATTTGGAAATAATAATAAAGTGCATTTATGACTCTGTTACAAGTGTAGTCCCAAGATTGGCACAGTAACTGACGAAGCCTTCAGCAATCCTGTTGAATCATCCATCCACTGAGTGAGAGCATACGGTCGGCCAGTCTGGTTCCGTTGGCCAGTGTTTACTTTTTCAGGTAACACTTGCAGTCCCGGAGAGTGAGTGACCTGACATGGCGCGTTTGTAAATTCAGTCTGACGTTGTACACTAAAATAAGAGTCCTGTTGGTCAGAGAAACGGAGCGTTAAATTTCTGCGTCAGTTATCATCTAGCAACTATCACCATCACTTTCATACGTTTAAGTCTATCTGGCAGAATCAGACTGCTAGCAGTTACTGCTCACTGCTGTGGATGTATGCTAACATTAGCTGCTATCAGCTGCTAAACCAGAGGCCTTAGAGCTTCCCCTGGTGTGGCTCAGTAAAGTAAAATGTTTTGGTTGCCTGTTCCCTGTCTGGGCTACCTCTTTGAGTGATGTGGCACTGAGAACATTATATTTCACATAGTTTAAGCTGTTTATTTAATTTTTCAAAAGTAATAGCTTGGGGCGTCCGTGGCTTAGTGGTAGAGCAGGCGCCCCATGTACAAGGCTGCTGCCACAGCGGACCCCAGCCTGTGACACCCCCCCCCCCACGCCTATCTGCCCCATCAATTAAAGGCTTAAAAATGCCTGAAAAAATATCTTTAAAAAAAGTAATAGCTCAACATATCGTTTGGTTCATAAGGCATACCGAACCGAAAGCCTCATACCGCACGGTTCAGTACAAATATGTATGTTGTTACTACTATTCATGAACTAAAGTATTGAAATTGTTTGAACAGATAATGTCTCTAGATCAATCAATCCTCTGGGGACTGTGAATGTCTGTACCAAAATCATGACTGAATGTTTTAAAACATGTTTTCCTACCACTGTTCCCAATTACTGTCTATTTTTAGGATATTTTGTTAATTAAATACCAAATAATCTTATGACAAAGGTCAATCTTGTGAAGCAGAGTTTTTGGATATGATTCTAATGATTCTAAGGCTGTAACAGTAGGAGAAAAGACACCATTAAAATATACATGCTGAATTTAATTCTGATAAACCATCCAGTCAGATAACAGGCATGGGAATGGCAAACACACAGTACAAGCACTGCTGCAAGTTGTGTAACAGAAACCAGAAACAGAACATTACAGGCAAGTAAAAGAATAACACTACGAGCACAGCTGAAGAAACTTAATATCGTGTCTCGAGTCAGATTATTTTCATACGCTGCGTGATGATGCATGATGACGCACCGCAGCGTTCTGTCTCTCAGGCAGGTCACATAAAATCACAACATTCTTGTTTATCAGGGTTTCATCATCGGTAACAAAATAAATCACAAACAGATCCGACATTTTCTGGTTACAGACAAATTTATTGTACAACACGGCAACGTCACTAGCATGCAAAGTCAGGTATGACACTCATAAGGCATTTTCTCCATGTAAAAGCTGCCTTTGTCACTAGGTAATCCAGTTTTTAAAGTGCAAAGTTCACAGAATGAATAGATTTGACCTACAGCACTACATTGTAAACAGATCTATTAACCAGCCAAGTAAATGACAAAAGTAAGATCGGATTACCGTCTGTTAATATTACATTACGCTATGCAATGACAACAAGCACACTGGTAGATTTACAGGTCTTCACTGCAGAGTTGCAAGATGCTGAAAAGACAGTTTTACAAGGTGTCACTGGAAGGTTTAGACAGCTGCACATTGCTCTAAGATAGCTTGTTCTTCGTTAACATGGTGGAAAGAGTCACTGGACAAAGACTGTAAACTGTGTTTGAAGAGTTTGGTCTTGAATAATGACGATAAAAGACACACATCTGCATGGATGTTCATATGGACACACTCGCTCACATTCACCTGCACTGACAGAAAAGGGTAAACATGAACAGATGACACACTGGCACGTGTGGACATGAATACACACACAGGGGACACTACGTTGTAAAAATAAAACAACCAACTGGACTGCAACACATGACGATCGGGGACAAACCAGACACTTTGTCGTTTACATCAAACAAGATGGCTGCAACACGTTTCACGCCCGATGCAGTTAATTCACAGAAGCGCGGGAGCGGGAGGGTCGGTCTCTTACAACGTCACAAAACTGACCATCACAGTACCACAACAACAGAAGGTACAATTTTTAAAACACAAAAGGATCTGCTACCAACAGTTGGGCTGTGTTAGCCAGGCTAGCGGCAAATTATTGCCATTATACGTTTTGATACCTGTGTGTATGTGCACACATGCACACAAAATGGCTTTTAGACTTGTTTAGATTTTGCTGAATGAGACAGGTGCACTGCCTGGAGGCTGCAGCAACAGTATGGCGTAAAAACAGAGTGCAAACTTATTCCAGCAGGATTGAGGATGTAATGGTGACAATACGGGTCATTATTTCGGTGCTAAAACCTCCAAGGTAGTCGGAATGACCTGGCCAAGCATCAGCCCGAACTCGACACGCCAAAGGAAATAAGTCGGGCCGCATCTGGTTGCATGACTCCACCGAGACTTGAAATGAATGACGCTCCAGAATTGGGCCAAATAAACCGTCCCAATTCTGGCTGTCGACACTGCCATCACTGGGCCGATACCAAAAGTGAACTGGCTCAGCACCGGCCCAAACTCGGCACACTGGAAGAAATAAACTGGGCTGCATCTGGTGCCCGACTTCGCCGAGACTCTGGATGAATGATGCTCCAGAATTGGGCCAAATAAACCATCCTGATTCAAGCTTCTGACATCGCCATCAATGGGCCAATACCAGAAATGACTTGGTCCAGCACTGGCCCAAACTCGGCACGCTGGAAGAAATAAATTGGGCTGCATCCAGTCGCCCAACTTGGCTGAGACTCAAACGAACGACGCCCCAGAATCGGGCCAAATAAACTGGCCTGATTCTGGCTGCCGACTCTGCCATCACGGGGCCAATACCAAAAACGACTTGGTCCAACACCAGCCTAAACTCGGCACGCTGGAAGAAAAAAATTGGGCTGCATCCAGTTACCCAACTTGGCTGAGACTCAAATGAACGACACCCCAGAATCGGGACAAATAAACTGGCCTGATTCTGGCTGCCAACTCTGCCATCTCGGGGCTGTCTCAAAATCTGCGGCTAGTAACGAAGTTGATTATTTCAGGTTGATTAATTCTCTAGCAGGACACTTTCAGACTTTACTCGTGTAATGTACTGGCCTTGGGATGATGTAGATTTCTACTATGGGCTGTTCCCTTGTCAATCTTTTGATTTCATGTGTTGCTGGTTACTTATTGGAGAGTCTAACAAAAGTATCTGAATACTAAGAAGCGTTCTTCCCTTATTTACGAACACAATCAGTGCAGTGGCAGTCTAAAATTAGAATCAATATACAGTATATACACACACACACACACACACACACACAAAAACATCCCTACTCTGTACATCAGCTTAAAGATTTATATATTTCTCTGTATATACACATTTATATGGAAAGGAGAAAAATAAAGGATCCCTAATAATCTTATAGTGTTTGATCGGGTAAACGTCACAGTAAACACTTGAGATCCTCAGAAGTTTAGTGTTGTCATGACTGTGGCGTGGTGTGTTTTTTTAACTTGAGTCACCTGTAAGGCACACTCACGTTGGAAGGATAAGTATCTTTCATTTAAACCATGGATAAAAACAAAATAAAAAAAAACAAAAAAATTAACCGTGTGTAGGAAGAAAAAGCACTTTTGGCTAACACTAAAAAGGCAAAACTAAAAAAGCATTAAACACTGACGACAGACGTTCAGGAGCTGACGAACGTGGGAGATATGAAGGATTAGATTTATATTAGTATATATTATCTATCCATATTTGAATCAAACATACACAAAAATAGAGGTTGATTAAAATGTAATTTAAATACACTCTAACTGGCCATAAAAGCAACAAAATAAAACAAATAAAATATAAATATCAAAATTGGTCGATCGAATTTTATAATCAAGGGTAGTATGGCAACCTGTGAGGAACAAACAGAATCTCTAAGAACTGCAGTGCAATAAAAAATGTCCAGTAACAGGGCATGCAATAAGTCAATTCATCCTACAGCCAATGACTTTCAGTCTGACACTTAATTCTCCCTCACAGTTATTGGCAATTTCTAATTTGAAAATCCAACCAGTGGAGTTTCTACAGACATGTACGGAGAACTGATTGGAATACGTAAAATGAAAGTTTGTTTTACTGCTGCATTTATTGATATCAGCTTTTTTTTTTTTGCTTGTTTTGGCTGCGATCACAGGGCGAAAGATCTAAGTTAATTAGGAAGTGGCTTGTTCTTGAGTTGGCTTCAAACAACAGTAATTTTCTCTTCATCCCCTGCCGTTGTTTGACTCCATGATCAAGATGCCTTTACAGTGACGATCGGTTGCCCCCTCCCAAATCCCTTTCCTGTCCTCCGATGTTGAATAGTTCTCGCTTTTCAGGACTAGTACACACAAAGGTCGGGAAACTTCATCTCGTAGATGGGTACAGATCGACTCTGGGTTTGGCCGTAACCTGACGAAATGGTTCCAGATGGGCTGGGCGGGGGTCTGAATGGAAAGAGGAGACAGTCAGTATCATAATCATCTTCTTCATCATCCACTTTGTCAGTATCACTGCCATTAATGTCACTATTAACCTAAATACTATTTTATTAGAAACATTCCAAAGCGCCGTCTCTTACCTGATTGTAATCTCAAAGATCTGATTTAGTTTGCTCTGCAGTAGTGTGGCCTAGACAGGACAAAAACATCACTTTAGACAACAGTACAAAGCTTAAAAAAATAATATGAATATAAAAGAAAAAGGTTTTTATTGTACCCTGGCACCACAGTGGGCAGCAATCTCCTCGAAGGGCGCCTTCTGGAACTTCTCCACCACTTGTCTCCTCCGCTCCCTCTCCTGCTCCTCCATACCCACGCTGTCCACTAGAGGGAGACGCGAACAACATTTTCACTTCAATAATGCACTCTGCTGCAGTATAATTTCAAGACACAAAAGATAACTAAACTAACATGTTAGGTTATTTTTTGTTGTTGTTTCAACTGCATAGAAAGACAATCAATACATTAAAGTGATTTTTATTTGTTTGAGTGTCCTGCCCTGGATGGCGCGCCACACATATGGGCCTACAAGACACTAGTCATAACATACAGTTTCACAAATTTAAAAAGAAAACATGTATAGGCATTAAATTTTGTTTTGATGGACGCAATATTCTCTGTCTTAGTTACCATGCATTATCTATAAATCTTGCTCAATCAAAAATCTCCTTAAATAAAGAGTCAGCATGACATATTACAAATCAATAGAAAGTTTTACACATGGCGAGACTGTGTTGATAAGTTTGTGATTTCATGAATACTTTAAAGGATAAACCACATTTAGAGCAACACTGAGGTAGCTGAGGCAGCTGTGCAAACAACAGTGCTAACAACAACAACAGTACTGACAGAGCTAACACTGGGTGTGCTCCAATACTACTCTGGCGTACGCCTGTAGTGTCTACACACCATTTGACAGTTATCATAGCCGGCAGCTAGACCAGATTCAGTGGTAAATATCCGTGGTGAAAGCAGCGTCACCACAATCACATGGCCCACACAAACAAGTCAAGGGAGACTGATAAGACCGGTGAATATCACTCAGGCTTACATAAAATCACACTGTGAACAACACTGTGAACATTACGACCCATGCAGTCATTTATCTGTCAACTATCAAAGCTACCGTGGCTTTTGCCCCGCAGGCCGACATTGTTGTGTTTTGTCAGCTGATAATTATGTGGTTACTGCCGCTGGCTGACAGATTACCCAGACTGGCTACCACAACAAAGAACAGAGAAGCTCGGATTACAACACACAGAGGGAGTATGAATCCATTCCCTGCTCTGGGTGCCATTACTCCTCTATATCATTACACAGCAAACAGTTGTCTGCTGCTGTATAAATGCTCTGAATGTTGCCAACAGATACATTAAAGACCACAAAAGTTGGTAAGAGTGTGGACATACCGATGGCATTTTTCAGGGTTTCAAATGTGATCTCCTCTGCTGGTGTCCTCTGCAGAACAGAACAAGAAAAAAGCAGTATGAAGCACTAATGCGGTTATATTAACTTCCTAGTAGGGGGTATATTTCAGTTTTAGACCATGAAATTGTTGTTAAAGCTTTCTGGCTTTACCTCCTCTTTCTCTGGACTGTTTCGGGACTCCACTTCCACCTGCAGCGAGATGGTCTCTCCAATGCTCTTCCTCTTGGACAGACGGTCCTCATCTGGAAAGAATGCAGACATTTTTCTCTCTTTATCTTCTTAAACAGAAAACTCATGAAGTATAAGATGTCAAATTCAAAATTTAGATCCATCCATCCATTTTCGTCCGCTTATCTGAGGTCGGGTCACTGGGGCAGCAGGCCAAGCAAAGCACCCCACACATCCCTCTCCCCAGCAACACTTTCCAGCTCCTACTGGGGGGGCCTCCTACCAGTTGGATGTGCCTGAAACACCTCTAAAAGGGAGGCGCATCCTGATCAGATGCCCGAACCACCTCAACTGACACCTTTTCGGCGCAAAGGAGCAGTGGCTCTACTCTGAAATTTAGATGCCTTGATTGAATATTTAAAAACTTAGAAAATCTGAACTGAACTGGCACCCAAAAGGCTGCCAATTACTAAGTTAGAGAGGACTTGTCCTTCAACTCAAAGATCCTGGCTCAAGCCCCAGAGCTTAAAAAAGGTCTGCCCTGATGAAGTGTCCTTCGATGAAACACTAAATCCCTGCTGGCTCCAGAGGAGTAGTTCAGCTCTGCATTTCCATACAGGAATCAATAAAGCACCGACACCAAGTTGTAACACGCTGGCGAGTCAATAAATGTTATCAATATTTATAGTTATTTACTCGAAAAGAGGAGAACATTTCTTATTTTAAGAATTCCCCCTTCTTTGTCTCAGCTGACGTTGGAGCTCAATGTGACATTATAACACAAGGGATGTGTTTGAGCTTCTTACCAGTGTACTGGGGGACATAAGGCGTGGCCAGTCTCTCTGTGTTATAACCACTTCCTCCGAGGACCTCCGTGATCTTCGACTGGAGGAACAAAACGTCCCCTTCTACCTTCTCCAGTGAAGAAGGCAGCCTAGGAAGAAACAGGGAGTTTCATTTAATTTTATATAGTAAACAGTTAAAATGTACTGCTATTATTGCATTTTTAAATATCAAATTTAATGTTGTATGGTTTGAGGGAGAGGAGACTTGAATATGTCTGCTACATACTTGGGATTATCAACGAAGACGTCCTCAGGCAGTAGGTAGGGACTTTCTTTCTGTCTGACCTCAATTACCTGCAGGGCAGAGGAAGAAGGAAGTTTATTTTAAAAGAGGTTCTTGGTATTCACACACACACAGACACACACACACACACACACACAAAGAAGCGTAGTGTGACCTCGTGTATGTGCTGGCAGAAGGCTGGGACGGTGGTGAGCTGGCAGATGAGGTTGAGGTAGGCGGCGGCGAGGGCATGAACAGCACAGCGGTTATAAACGGGCAGAGCCTCGTCTGTCGACAGAGCCAGGTCCTGCACAGAAACAAAGAGAGATGAAGAAGGACTCCTGGACTGTAAAACACACAATAACTTTAATAAATTACCCTCTTAAAATGCACTCAGACTTTGTTTTATGAATTTTAGACTATTCCCATCTCTTATTCTTGTGTTAAATAGTTGATGTGTTTTATTTATTGTTCGTTAAACCACTAATCTTTAAAAAAAAAAGTGTTTCTTGTTTTATGTTATTATTTCTAGATACTTCTGTTGAAATTATAGCACTGTAGACTGCTTTGTGTTTATGTAAGTGCTGTAAAAATAAAATTAATTGGAACATTATGTCACCCATGACTGTCTGGAAATAACAGCAAATGCCACAATTATTTCCTGACTTGTCCTCACTAATTATTTCCTGAAGAAGCAAACTAGCAATTGTAACATATTAGCTGATTGAATGCACGTGCATTAGTACCTGTAGGGCAAGTGCTAGGCGAATGAGGTCAACCACCACCTCTTCGTTAGCCAGCTCCACACTGAGGAGCCCCAAGAGACTGAAAAGGGACTCGTAGTGCTGCGACCCGCTGCTCTGCTCCTTACAGCTCAGGTAGATGTGTCGGTACAGCTGCTGGCCATGCTGTGAGACGGACGAGAAGGAGAGGTTACTCTTAGAGTTTAAGTGCGCTAGTTATTCTACAGTTCAATCTGAAAAATGTATAAGATTTAAGTTTAGAAACATATTGGACATTTTGTTTCGTCAAGCCCAGTTCAGACCAGAGATTTGCAACGACACGACATTGAAACTTGCACCTACTTGCAATGCGCTGCTCTGCAATGGTCTGAAAACCTACAAGTTTACACCAATGTGACTAGACGACGAGACAGCGTATCGTCTCCACAAAAACAGATTTATATCCACTCATGATGCTACTAAATATGACAACCTGTTGACATTCATCATGCTCTATGTTTGGAGTTCGGTGCTCAACCCTCTTCGGATTCTCAGTTGGGCATTCTTGACTTAATTCTCTCGACTTCATCTTCTTCTTCAGTTTCTGTGTGTGCACACCTCCCTGCAGCCTCATGCCCTTTCATGGGGATTTACGGGGCATTTACCTACATTAATTAGAATCAACTTGCATGCGCCTTTAGCTTACGAGGACAATGGGATTCATTACTGTAAGAGCACAGGTGCAAACAATTCTGCGGTTTAAGAGCACTGCTTGAATCTGACGTAGACTTTTCTTAGGACTTTAATTAAGAACAAATTTAAGACAAAACTATGGGAGATATTGGTGAATGAGGCCCAGTAATAGGAAGATACTTGCTACAGTTAAATTTCTAGTAGTGATTAAACATATGCAAAACTATCTGATCTTAAGATGGACTGTATTCATAATAAATATGCCACGATAATAAAATTACCTGCGCCGATAAATAAGTTAATGACTATGGGCGACCTACCATCCATCCAACACCGACACACTTTGAGGATGAAGACCAACAAACGTGTCAACAGAAATGAGACGGGCTCGACGGATCAGCTGGCCTGCGTTGAGCTCAGACGGACCAGTTCACACCGCTGTGAGTTTTCCCTTCAACAATCTCAAACTGTTTAGTTCTGTTACAAATATTTAGTCTGAACTGTGGGCTTTATGTGCATGAGGAGAAGGCGTGTAATGATTCTCCAAATCAGACCTTGATTTTTGAGAGGCAGGTGAAAAGGGAAAATGGGGAAAAAAGTTTCTGGATTTTACTACATCAACTACAAGAACACTTCAAGAACACAGAGGTTTCTTAACTTATAAATTAACTTCACATTAATTAATTAATTAATTGAATATAAAGGGGTAGTGCAACACGGGAGATGGACCAGTGAAACGTGGACCATGGACAACTGTGTCCCTGTCCCTGATTTTTCAAAATGAGAGAAACAGATCGGACTGTAGCAAAAACAGATTCATCTGGACCTACATTGACTTGAGTATTGAATTCCAGTGATACACAACTTCACTATAAATGGAGGACGGGTTTTGTACCTTCTTCATGAATAAGTTGTCCTGTCTCGAACACTTGTCCACTTTGAGTTTGAGCACAGAGATGTCGGAGATGATGCTGCATAGAGACAGGGGACAATGATAAACACAAGCTGTCACTGAGGTGCAGCTAAGCAAAGCTCCAGCACACTATAATTAAAACCCCACAGTATATGTGTTCCTGCAGCCACCCCCACAAACCTTATGTTGGCGAACTTAGGCCTGTTGTCGTGCCTGTCGATGAGACTGAGGAGGATCTGGAGCACCAGCAGCCGCACTTCTGGATCTTCTGTTAGAGCGAAGGACAGCAGCGGCTCCAGGAAAGAGCTGGGCAGTGCCGTCAGCATGTTGGTGGTCTGGAAACCTGCCGTCACCTGAGAGATTGATGATCACAAGGCATTTTGAAAACAGTGGGGTTGCGCTTTTGGTCTTTATAGCATTCAAGCTACAAACAGTTTCTACACATATTCAGAGGGCTCAGCAGTGTATAAACATAGCTGTCGGCAAAGCTGGGTGTCTACAGGTATCACACACAGAAATTTACTGCTTTAAGACCTTTTTTTAAGATCCTTTTTAACCAAATTTAAGACTCTTATTCAAGCATTGCAGGTAATTCTAAAGTTAAGTAGTATATATGGGTCCGCCTGTTCCAGTCCTGTCAGGGAGAGGTTTTATGCAGGAATATGGTTATTAGACTGAGTTAGGTTGATCTACATTTTGCCCGTAGGTAAGTGCAAGTATAAAGTAAAAAGACAGTATTAGGTTCAGTGATGGGCAGCGCTGGGAGTTACTGTAAATCCAGTACTTTTGGCTTTAACTAGACTTTTTTGTTTTCAAATAAACAGGCAAGTAGCTCAGTCCATAGGGACTTGGGTTGGGAACCGGAGGGTCGCCTGTTCGAGTCCCCGTCCGGACCAAAATATGGAGCGTGGACTGGTAGCTGGAGAGGGGCCAGTTCACCTCCTGGGCACTGCCGAGGTGCCCTTGAGCAAGGTACCGATCCCCCCAACCGCTCAGGGCGCCTCACCAAGGGGCAGCCCCCTCACTCTGACATCTCTCCACTTTGTGCATGTGTGTGTCTTTCGGACCTGTGTGTAATTGACAAGCAAGAGTGAAAACATTGAATTTCTCCTCAGGGGGATTAATAAAGGAAATAAACTTAAAGTACAATTACTGGAATTTAAATAGACTAGTTACTAGTTATTTCAGTCAGTCAATCATAGCAGACAAATGCAGTAATTCTTTCCTGGAGTTTTTCAGCGTTATAATCTAACATCACCTGTAGTGATACGCTGCTCAGGTGAGTGGCATTCAGTTCCTACATCTTTTGTGTGTCTTTGCAAGACAGAAATAGACGCAGAGGTAGGAGGAGAAAGGGTGGACTATTGCACTCAATATTTCTAAGTTACTAATAACTTTATTCAGAGTGCTGAAGGACCCGTCAGTCAACCAGCGCATCACTAGTCAACTGACCTCACGGCGGCACAATAAACGGCTTGAATCATTCAATCAATCAGTATTACTGTCACTGCACACTGGCCCACAGTTCAGGGAATTTGAAACATGAACATAATTTTCCCACCTTGAGATTGAGGACAAATTGGGCCCATAGTGATGAGTTACAGCCTGTGTGCAGGATTTAAATAACTGTTAATGTTAAATAAACAAACCTCAGTCTGTTCATGTTTTTGTGAATAACTTTTACCACTTTTATTTAATTTGGTGTACAATGATAAACATCACTGCCGAATGTCTGAGAAAAAAGTTATTTCAGCGAGGCCACATTAAACAGGCCTATAAAATCTATTGTTTTATTGTTCCACTACTTACTTCTCATCATAATGAATCATAAATAAAATGAGACAGTTGTTTTGTTCCACAATGTGCCACAGTGACACTAAAATAATACAGCTATGTGTGCCTTAACAAGAGGATTGAAGCAGATGTTTTAAGGTAACACAAAAATTACTTTCCCTCGTAACTATGTACTTTTACATGCTGTAATTAGCAAAGCGATTCAAGGGCAAGCAGGGATACTCTTCTGGTTTGGATTAAAGTGAGCACTGTGTCTCGCTCCTGTTAGTCCAACCTGTACAGATGGATGGTTGCTTTCATTCAGCACATATTTAGGGCTTGGTTAAGGAAGAAAAAAAAAGACCACCGAGAAGAAGGTCTTGCTGTGCAAACACTCCTCATGGGAAGATAAATGTGAAGCTGTGCAGAGAAATTAATGATGAGGGTAAAAGAATTCGGAGACCATAACAGTGCTGCCAAAACACACATGGTTTGTGGGAAATTATTTTCTAAAGGGCAGAAAGCTGAGATAAAGTTTGATAGACTGCAGCTATTGAAAAGTGAAGTGTCTCCCTGACTGACTGGATTTAATTTACTCCTTGTCTACAGTTACAGCACTGTGATAAACACAGCTTCAAGCACTATTATATAAACTACTTTCGTAATATGATGAAAAAAAAGCCTCAAAAAAGCACCGGGAACACAGTGAGGCATGCTTTAAAGATATGTAAAGAGGCACACTTATTAATCATTATAATTTAATAATACTGCAAGGCTGAACACATACCTGGACCAAGGACTTTAGTAACATAACCTGAATCATCCTGGTGCCCTCAGGCCTGGAGATAAAAACAGATTAGGATACAAATTAAAGCCCTTTAATTCACCAACATTCAGGCCTACACAGAAGTGTTCACACAGTATGTTTAACTGAAGGCTGGAATATGGTAGAGAATTACATGAACACATACAGCATGCAGTTTTGGGCAGGTATTACTGTTCAAACTAAATTTTGCAGCAATAATTTCTGCAACTGTTTGTCATCTCAGCCACAAATACTGTCCGTTTCTGTCCCAGCAGCGCTCAAACATCGCTCTCAATCAGGCCCGGACTGGCCCACGGGAGAACCAGGGAGTTCCCTGGTGGCCTGGCCCGCAAGTGGTCTACTCTGGCCTGCCTGTCTTTTTTTTTTTTTTTTTTAAATGCGCGCTCTGCAGTGCAGGTGAGCCCGCCCGCTGTCAGAAATGATAGGTGCTTGTCAGCATTTGTCACAACGATTGATCAAAAAGGTTTTTTTTTTTGTACATTCAAGACGTGATTAGTCTGTTTCGCTTTCCACCCGCGCCTGCCCCCAAATCAGCGCGCCTGTAAACTGAAAGCAGCTTGGTTGTGGAGAGTCAGGTGGAGCAGAGAGCAGAGGGTGTGTACGTGTGCCTGTGTGTGCAGACTGTGCAGTAGGAGCTCTGCAGCTCAGCAG
>NC_065517.1:27671419-27688211 GCF_006386435.1 Epinephelus moara | reverse complement strand
AACTTACAGATATGTTCAGAGGAGGCGGCCAAATGTCATAAACTTACAGATATGTTCAGAGCCCCCCCAGCCCCAAGCAGCAGCGTGACATCGTCAAATGATGATGCTGCAACAAGTAAGTTAACACAGAAAAGTAAGAAAACTGGTTATTCTCAACATGAGGTCCAGGGAGGATGGGGACCGACCCGAGGCCAGAACCCTTACGGGTTAATTTGGTTCCATTTTGTACAGAGCAGTGCAGGCTGAAACAGTTTGGGGACCCCTCTTAAGGATAGGCTCTTACCTGGCTCTTATAGCTTATCATCAAACATTTATCTGGCCTCGGGTCGGTCCCCATCCTCCCCGGACCTCATGTTGAGAATAACCAGTTTTCTTACTTTTCTGTGTTAACTTACTTGTTGTAGCATCATCATTTGACAACGTCACGCTGCTGCTGGGGGCTGGGGGGGCTCTGAACATATCTGTAAGGAACCAAATTAACCCTTACAGGTTAATTTGGTTCCATTTTGTACAGAGCAGTGCAGGCTGAAAACAGTTTGGGGACCCCTCTTAAGGATAGGCTCTTACCTGTCTAAGTTCAAAAGTTTTCAATATCTATCAAATGTTACTGAAATAAGATCAGATAAGTTGAAGTTGCTGCTGACTTATATTTTTACTTGTTTTACTGTTGCATTGAATATGGGCGTTGCCATATTGATTATGATAAGCTGACACCAAAATGATTTGCTGACAAAATAATACAATCATGTTGTTTAGTTCAGCATAATACCCATTCATATAGGAGTCCTGGTTTATTCAGGGGCACATTTGGTGAGGGTAGGGAAGAGAAAAGCACGGGACTGGAGGACTATGAGTTGCTGTTACAGTTGTGTTTAATAGAGTTGTTGTGTGACTGTCAGTCTGGAATAATGAGCTTTGGTGATTACTTAGCCCATATGTGTGTCCGTGTGCACATGTGTGAGCATGTAGTGTGTGGATTGGGTGGCCTGGGTGGATGTATGACTCCCGGCCTGAATTTTTGTCCCAGTCCGGCCCTGCTCTCAATTAGTCGGCACTGAGTTTGACAGACAGACTTTGCTTTCTACTGTTAACCAACCCTATTTTAGGGCGCATTACATGTGACCCTGCGTTTCCCCGCATTAAACCCCCTCCACATATACACACTAATGTTGGTGAATAAAGGAGTGTTACTAACCCAGAGCCGGTGGATGGCAGAGTTGGGTGGATCCCAGGGACAGGGATCTTGCCCATGATGAAGAGCATGACCTCTGACCTCTGGTATGTCGGTAGAGTGTTGGCGAATGAACCTGAAAGCGATAAAAAGAGAGATGAGCATCAGATGGATGACAGGAGGATTTAAAGCACAGAAAAATGACAGGTATGTGTGGAAGGAGAGAAAAATAAACAGATGAACACTAGTTTGTATAAAGCTCTCACACACGCACAAAGACAGACACAATATCGACGATTGAAGGGATGATTGTTTTTTCCTACACCGATATTAGTAGTAATAAAAGGTAATAATAAAAAGCTTGCAGACAGGATGTATAATACCCTCAGGTATTATTAATACCTTTGACACCAAGGTAAAACCCATAATACCCCCAATTACATGATGTCATGTTTTCCTTTGACAATAACCCTGTACTACTGCTGCCCCCTGATGATCGGATCACCTATCGGCAAACTCGAGTAACCAGGATTGCACAATATGAAAATAGAAACAAAGATCTAACCCTACAGCACAGACAACTGATCCAGCCTGCCTTGCAAAACCTCCCACACACACACACGCTCACACACAGACACACAAACAGAAACACAGAGACACCACCCACAGACCCACCGATGGTCCTGATGACAGCCTCCTGCAGCTGCCTCTCCTCATGAGCTTTGATGATCTTGGTGCCAATGTTGGTGCTGCCGTCGTAGGAGCCAGTCAGCTCATAGTCCACGCTCAGACGGAGCTGTCGCAGCAGGGTGTTAAACACCTCCAACACTGTGGGGCCTGCATACACAAACAGTAAACAATAAAAAAAAAAGGAATTAAAAGACTAGTTCAGCCCGACATACATGATCCTGCACACAAAATACCAGCTGTTGCCTTAAGGCCCTCACACAAGGTCAATATCAGGCTGGTGGTGAGTGTCTGTGACCACAGTTTTTGTGGTGTGTTCCTCATAGTTGCACTAGTTGGCCCGTGTCAGCGGCTTTTCGAAGAGAAACGGAATTGAGGGAAGCAAGCAAACGACCACAGCCAAGAGGGCGTACAATAGAGGCTCTCCCATTTTTCATCTTCATCTCGTCTGATCATTTCAAAACAGGAATATTTTCACAACATGGCCATTTGGAATGAAGCCACTGAAGACCAGGTGGTGATTGAGAGTGGTGTGAAAATGGTGGGCAAGCGCTTCTTTGTTTTATGTATGTATTATAACACCAACTGTATATCCGCAGTCCTAAGTCTTCCAATTTCCCTTTTTGATTGACAACTACAGACTACTGTTGCCTGCTGGTATGGAGAGTTATTTCCTCTCACACAGGCGCAGCATGTATGTGCTAGTTGGCCATTGCTTGTAGTGTGTGTATGTAGTGTGTTAGTCTTCTCACCTACAGAGCCGCTGGCTGCAATGGCGGCTGCCTCCAGCAAAACTTCCACTATACCAGCTCGCACTGTGGCTGAATTCTTGCTGTTAGCATCCAGGTGACCGAGAAGCTGCTGGATTACCAAGTGAGAGTGCTGCGACTACAAGAGAAGGAGAGAAAGAATGAATGAAACCACACTGAAGCTAGAAGGGCACTCAAAGAGCTCAGGCCAAAGACAGGTACCCTATCTCGCAATGTTGAAGGTGCAATATACGCCATTCAGAACATAAATGTAACAGAAAAGTATTATTCATGTTCCCGCTGGCTAGCTTATCACCGCCGGCGCGCTTCCTGCAACACTGGCAGGTAGATGTTTGTACCAAAATAGTCATGTAATGAAAAACAATGCTAACAGTCACGACCGCATTTTGTTGTTATTTAGGGGCGCACTACTTTTTCTGCTCCTCTCCTATCAGAGTCAGGGTTTCACAGTCTCTTACAAACACACACACACACACACACACACTTCAGATTTGTTTTTATGCACATCTCAACGGTGCCGCAAGCTGATCGTCTTGAGCACTCCTAGCTTAACGGCACTCTTCATGATACAGGACATCAGCTGATCCGCTGAAATATCACTTGCCGCCAGTCTGTTGCTGGCTTCCGTTAGGCTGATGTGTAGCCGAGGGTTATGAGTTGCCCCCATACTTAGGACGGTAATAAAATAATAACACAGAGGCTCTGTAGTCTAAACCAAGACGGGAAACTCTTTATTGCCTCCTACACTGTCAACAGCAGCACATCACAGCTTTGCTCCCTCTGTTCTTACCTCTCACAATAAAGGCCCTGTGCATACACACTGCGTCACTGCTTACCAGAGGAAACTTATTCACATGTTGAGGCTGTGGCGATGTGATGGTAAATATATTAAAATAACGTTGCTTAACATTTTGCTCTGACCTCTACTTTAAGTTTGTATTCAACATAATACCTTATTATCTGGATAAAATGTACTGAAACAATTGTTTGTGTGATACAAAAAGGGCAATTCATTATTTTGGCTGGTAAAAAAAATGCTTGGCTAGTGGATTTTTTTCTCCAGTCCTCATGGGCAGTGAGTCAGAAAGTTAATTTAGGACACTAGCAGTGCCGTTGTGCGCACTGTTAGCACAATTAGCACCTTTGATAACACCACCACTACTGAGGGTGGCGGGACAGCCTCGTGGCAGAAGCATAACACTCAAAACCTGAGCTAACCCCTTAAAACAGTGTTAGCTCCATCAACACTGCTGTCATTGTTCGCACTGCACTATTGCCGCCACCATTTTGGCTCAGCCACCTCCATGTTTGCTTGTGATATCCAAGGTGAGAGCCTTGTGCAATCTCGGCCAAGACTATGGATGTCGTCTACTATAAATTAAAAAAACAATTTGTGTATCCGCCTCATGATTCAGATCCCCTCAAAAGTTTAATGGGTCCATCTTTGGCCCATGCTACACCCTTCCACCAAGTTACATGAAAATCAGGTCTGTAGTTTTTCCGTAATCCTGGGTTCATCCCTGGGACAAACAGAAAAAACGAGCTGAACACATGACCTCCTTGGGGGAGGTAAAACACAAGAAAAATGGAGGAAAAACAGAGAGAGACAGAAGTCTAGAAAACTAGTAAATTACAGGAAGTCATTCAACCAGTTAGAGAATTAAAAGCTCCAGAGAATAAGCACATCACTGACTTGCATTTTTCATTTAGTCCCAAAATGAATCACAGCTATGAGGAGAAGGGTTGATGCCCAAATGGACTCTTTAAACAGCTCTCTTTTTCTGAGCCATTTTATTTCCATGTTTCTACTTTGTGCCCATAAATCATGTAAAAAAAACACTTACAATGATAAAAACATGGCACTCTGTAAAGCACACAAATGTTTCAGGAGTCCATTTGAGGTCAAAGAGAGAAAAAAGGGGCGAGGAAGGGATTGTTGTGGATATGGAGGCACTGTATCACTCACCTGGATGGAGTACATGATGATTTTGAAGCAACGCACAGCAAAGGTCTTCCCCTCCCATAGAGAGTGGTTATCTAAGTGCCTGGGGGGACACAGACAGGAGGAGAGGGATGGGGAGGATACAGATGATGTGATAATACAGTAACCACAGTGATGGAGAGCAGCAAGAGATAGAGAGTATATTTATAGTTCCCAATATTAAGACTCCATATGTGTCTTCTTTTTTATGATGATGGAGCACGGAGAGTTACTTATGTAATAAAACGTGTGGACGCACGACCAAAGACAGAGACACAAAGACATTAAACTGTCTTTCACTGTTGAATGTCGTCATGACGTTGATGTAAGATGCAAAAAGAAAAACCCAATCAATGATAACGATCAGGATCACGACAACCATCAAACAAGATCAAGATCGTTACTACTGAACAGTCGATCTGTAGAATCCCTATGTACAGAGAGACAGGCACAGAGTGAGATAAATATCTAAAGCAGAAACGGAGACAGTGATGGATTGACTATAGGGGTGGGAACCTCTGGACGCCTCACGAGTCGATTCTGATTCAGAGGGCTACCATGCCATCATAAAATGATTCTCTATGCCTTAAACGCATCAACATTTTAGATGTTTTTATAAAAAAAAAAATTCACTGTGCAACAATCCAATGGGTTAAGCCATTGGGAACGTACAGCCTGCTGTCACAAACTTGTTACAGTCATCGTTCTCTTCTGCTGTCAAGTTACACCCCAACGGATTCTCCCTCTCAGCAGTAGAAAAGGTGATTCAAAGTTTCGACACCAAGAAACTTACCACCAGGTTTTGCTGGGTCCTGTCAATCCCAAATAATGTGCGTCGAATTAGATCTCTTTGGGAAGCTGATTTTGGAGAGGCTATTGAGAATGATAAGTGGAACAGTATCTGGTCATGCTCGTCAGGTTGCTTATTCACCAACAAAGCTAGGGAGTTGCAATTTAAGGTTATATATAGGCTCCAGATTACCCCACTGAAAGGCAACAAGTTTAATCCTTCGCTTTCAAAATGATGCAATAAGTGTAAAATTTCTGAAGGGGTCGTATTTCCATTGTATCTTTGACTGCCCCCTTATTAAGGACTTCTGGGGCAAAGTGTGTAAAGAAATTGATATTATTCTTAAGAAAAAAAATGACTCTTGATCCCATGTTTTTGCATTCTTGGGATACAGTCAATAGCACCGCACCTTGGCTCCTCTTCACTGAAGCTGCTCAAGGTACTCCTTTTTAGTGCAAGGAGGTGTGTTCTTCAGTGGGTTTCAGATACTGTCCCTACGGTTTCATATTGGATTCGAAGCACTATGGAATTTATACCTTTAGAAGCTATAAGCTTTTGACTCAAGGACCAGCTGTTCAAGTTTTTTCACATTTGGGACCCTTCTTTGGACTATATTGGAAATGATGGGGCCTGGGTAGGGCTGGGCGATATGACCAAAATCTCATCTCACGATATAGGTCATTTCATATCCCGATAACGATACATACCACGATACAGCACGTCATAACGCACAGTCCTAGGCCCGGGCCCTCAAGAGTGGACTGCATGGACTGAGGTCTCGAAACACATATCCATGAAGGTTAATGTGCTCAATATGCCACTATCTCTTAAGTGTACCCTGGAGAACTGTGATGCTGTGAACTTTTACGGAGAATGTGTTCTGTTCTGTGTTAGGAATAAGTTGGAAAAGAGGATGCATATGAAGAGATGTATATCTGCAATGCCCTTTACTTTGTATTGTTATAATCCTCACCATAATCCAAAAAAAAAAAAACTTGTTACACTCATCATAATTGGTTGAGATAATTGTGTTACAAATTATGAGATTGTTGGCTTTTCTCCATCATGACCAAGCAGACAATTTCAGGGCAGCAAATTGATGTGCCAAAAACTGCAGTTCCTCAAATGGCCACTTGAGGCTGGCACCAGAAAAGAGTCAATCCCCATAGACCCCAATGTTAAAATAAACCCTGGTACAAAAAACTGTTTTGGTCTCTACAGCTATTCCCCCCTTTTAGGACAACTGTAAGGGGGATGAATTTTTCTAGAACTCATTCGTTTAAACTTCATTAAGGCTTAAAGTCACACATAATTAAGGGCAGCTTTGAGTGATGGGCTGTCTGCTAGGCATTGCTACAGTCTATGAGTCAGATACACCACTGGCTCCTCCACAGCTCCACCCTCTCATCCAAATTTGGTCACTTCTAGCTCTAAAAAAACAATGGGTGATGACAAGGTGGCTATGTCCATTATTTTATACAGTCTGTAATCATAACACAATTTTCAAAAGACAATGGAGTTGCATCTAAGACTTGACCCTATCTCTGATGGACGAGAGCTGGGCTGACACGGCACATGAAAAGTGAAATGAACTGAGGGGAAATTGAGAGAAAAGTAAAATCACATAGATTAAGACTGTTCCAAATAAATATAAATTAAGTATATAAATGCTCAAGAAAATGGTACACAGAGCTGCAGCTGGTTTCTGGAGTACAAAAAAAATCAATACAATAATTACTGGCTTGGAATTTTTGTGTTTTTTCATGTTGCTGTGTATATGAGCTTGAATCCAAACTAAAATTCGTCTGTGTCATTATAAGATGTATTATCTAGCTGTATTCCTGCAAGCCCATGATGCAGGTATACATAATGGTTGACGTATCTATTTACAGTATTCCTCTGAACTCATTTAACTTTTAGTGTAAAATTAAAGCTTATGATCTGTGTGTCCTCACACCACCAACAGCTTCTGTGAAATATAAAGCAGGACGGATTATAAATACTCGCTGAGATGCGGGGAAGGAAGCCAAGAGGGGCAAAGAAAAGGTGAATGTACAAAAGACGAAGAATTAAAAGCAAAGTCAACGCGAAAAGGAACAGGCATTAATGTCTGGGGCTCAGAGAGATCCAGGGAACGACTGCGACAGATGAAAACAAGATTCCAGGAAGAACAGAACGGCTGAACTGATTCAAATAAAGCCGAGACAGAGGATAGATAAGATGGACAGACGGACAGACAACTATAAAGAAAACATTAATCACAGAAGACCAGGCTCGGAGACATACAGAGTGAAATGAAGACATCACAGAAGATGACCTTAAAAGCACGATGAAGCTGTGAATAGGCAAGAAATCTGCAATGTCTTACCAGGAAACAACTGTTCCTGTAAATACATTTCAGACCTCAACAAAAAATATGCAATTTACAACATCCCATCTGCAAACCATGCACTCACATCTACTCCGAAACTACTATGTAACCTTGCGCTGACCTTGTTGCACCCCCTCATGCCAATCAGTGCACAGATAAGAATGCCGCAACATAGCCTTAAGATGCATCTCTCCTCCAGGTTTAGTCTATGCGTCAAAACACAACAAACACACGAAGGAATGAATCACAAAAAGAGGATAGAAGAGTTCGTGGGGCTGTCTTACATCAGCACGGGCGTGACGGCGTTCTTGATGTTGCCATAGGCGGCTCGTCCCAGCAGCTCCCTGAAGCAGCGCTCCGTCAGCTCCACCGGGCTTTCCTTCTCCTTCTCCGACGCCTGCAGCGGAGAGGGGGAGCGGCTGGTAGGGAGCAATGCAGGTGAGAAAGCAGAAAAGAGGGAGAGAGGAGGGGAAAGAGCGGGGAGGGGAAGTGGAGTCGGGAGGGGGAAGAGAGGGCGAGAGCAAACAGAGAGAAGAGTTTGAAATCAATTTGACTCAACAGCACAAACATTTCCACAAAGGCTCAATTTCTTTCACAAAACACTCTCTGGGCTGCTGTGTCACTGCAGCTCTCCCTCCTGAGGTGACTTTTCCCTCTGCAGTGAAAATTAAGAGACTGTGTTGGCCGTCGTGTGTGTACGCATTTGTGTATGGCAAATTTGTTATGACCAGGAGGGACGTGTTCGTGTCTAAGTTTGTGTATGTGTGCAAGTGTGTGTGGGCACTAACATCGGGTCCGGCCTGTCTTTGTTCTCATGCATAGTTAAAATCTCCACTATAACTCCATCTTAGTCATGACTTGCCTCGGGCGGTCCACCAATGATGACATTATTTATTAACAGCCTCACTCTTTCATCTTGCCTGGTGCTGATGTGGAGGAAATGTGACTGCCTGCCTCTCAGAAGCTCCTCTAACTTCATTTAAATCCTCCAAAAAAATTGAATTTGAATGGGAAACAGCAAAAGCAAGAAATCTGAGGCAAATTCCTAAATCTCCCTCCTCTCCTCCTCTGTATTACAACTTCTAAAATGTCTGACCATGACTATACTGGCTTGTATCCGCGTAAAGTGTGTCAGAAGAGAGGAGTTTTCACGTTCCTCTCCTGAAGGGGGCGATGTCTGTGTACTTCCCTAAAATCTGAGATTCAAAAGTACACTTAGCAAGCTAGATTAGGAACATCACTAATACAGGGGAACAGGCTTCAACACAGAACCAGAAGGGGTGTAACGATCCATAGATCTGAATCGATATATTGATTACATGATCAACGACCCACTGTCATCGATGCAAAGTGAAAACATCGATCCATATCATCATCTTTAGGATACGCTTTTATTTTGAAAGTCTGTGTCACTGTCAAACAGTGGCAGGCAGACAGCAAGCAGCCAGAGAAAGACAATGAGGATAACGTTGTTTGTTAAGGAATAAATCGGCAGTGTGGAAATATTTGGGATTTTGGAGAAAATATAGGTCAACAGACAGAGCACATGGTGTACGCAACATTAGCTGCCTGGTGGGGCATCTCATCCTGCTAACTTCTCACTACAGCAACATTAGCTGCTCTGTTTCAACAATGTTCAGCGAAATTCAACCGAGCTCTTCTTTCAGGACATGACTTAAACCAACAGTGCGTAAGAAAAATAATATTATGTAATTTATTACAGCAGAGGAAAAAAGTCTGCTAGCTGCTAGGCTAATTTATGCAATGTGAAGGTGTTTAAGTCAAGGCTTTACACCAGATAGACCTGAAACAGATGATGGTTTGGGTTAAAATGAAAACATTTCTCTCAGTAGGGTCTTTCTGGCAGAAAGCCCTGAGGGTTAACTTCTCCCATGTGCTGTTTTATGTGCGTTAGTGGAGTCAGTTTAAAATAAACTTTACTGCACTGAAGCAGTTACAATTATTTACATCATTTATGTGTTGTTTTAATCCTTAATGGCCCAAAACAAAAAAGATACGTATGGCACTTCTTCTGTAACTGATTGTGTTAAATGTGTAGATGATGTCCTTTCATATCGACTGCATGCCCCTAAATCGCATCAAATCGAAATTGTATCGTGGCAGACTTTGTAATATCGGCAAATATTGTATCGTTGTCCAAAGAATCTATATAATATTGTATCATGATGAAACTGGTGATTAACACCCCAAAGAACCAGCAAAGAAACCTGGAACCTCCAGCACAAAGCGGACTTGTCAGTACAGACAACGAGATTTAGCATTGGCACACAAAAAAACACATGACAGAAAACATGGTAAAGTTGGACATAAACTGGACCCTGAAGCTTCCTTCCACCATCTACCAAAAACCTCATCATAGTGGATATTATTGTACATGTCACAAATACCAACACAGCGTCAGCCACAGTGTAAAAGATGCTAACTACACTTACTCCTGTGATACGTCTGCTCATCACTGATTTTGGTGCACAACAGACTCCTCGTCTGATTCTGGTTCTGACTGAAGCTCAAACATGTATGGCTGAATCTCCCTGATGTTTCCTTTAACGCTAACGCTAGCCATCTTGATGCGCACTGCTCTTTTACATCAGTGTAATTTTACTAAAGGTGTACCCAGACGTCATTATCTGTATCTGTTCGACCAACAAAATTATCTGTCTCTGTATCTGTGTTCAGATAGACAACAGGAAATGAACGCGGTAATTACAGGAAGTCACGTTAACTTGGGCAAATATTGATTGTCCTAACCTATTATTCATTGGCAATACAATTGTGCTTTTAAAGCATCAAACCGATGACGTCTCTCCCTCTCTCTCTGTATATCAATCTAGCTATATTTTTTTTACAAACTATCTGAAACTCCACCACCAACACTTTGACTGGGGAGCACTGATGAAATCAATCAAATCAAAAGATTCTGTTTGACAAAGCTAGTTATTACTAATTTACAAAAAAACAACATGCAATAGTCCACCTTCCACCCCCTACCCCTCTCCCTCTCCCTCCCCCTCCATATGTTGCTTGCTCTTTCAAAGGGACACACTTTGCAGAGCGCCGCAGCACAGTCCTGTCTCTGTCCTTGTCTCAGCCCTCAGTCATGACAATTTTGTCACTATAATGCATAAAGCTGCCCCTTAAACTGTCACCTATAAAAAACCCTGACCCGCACATCACTATTGGTCAGCTCACAGCGTGCTCCCTGCTGTGTTGGGGTGACTACAGAATACTGATCACTTTTTAAAAATGTAACATAAATGAAATGACGATTTAGTAAAATCAGAGTCATGGGCATTTTTATCTTGTGGTCATCCATAATCATATGAACCAATTTGAACAAACAAAATGGCTGAGGGTTTCCCAGATATTGTGATCGGATTTGGTTATATCCCTAATTTCTACATGCTTTAAATCATGTCTGGAGGGGAACTTTAAATGAAGCCATTTTATTGCTGCAAATGTGGAAAACTCAGGTGAGTTCTGTGCTGCTGTTGCCGAAAGATTTAGCATTTGTTCAGCAGTAACTCAATAATGCTTACAAAACCACTTTCCCTGACCTATATCCAATTAAAAAGTGCATCTAAAACACCCACCGGACTCTTCTTTCAACAGCATCTCACTGCAGTTTTGTCTAATGATTTGGAAACTCACAAGCGAAAGTATAGGATTAAAAGAAATCCTCATCATCATCTCAAGGCCGGCTTGGCTACAGCAATCTGACCTCACATCTGCTTTTATCAAACAATTCACAGAGGCTGTTTCTGAGTCTGTAAAGAGCCAGGACCATTTCTGTTAAAATTTTCTGCTGAGGCAATGCCTAGAGGAAAATTGCTTGGGGAATATAAAGCCTTTGCAGGCACCTACACACCACATTAAAACCAATCAATAATGCTAGTTGTTCTTGAAGTATAACAAAACACAAGCGAACACACAAAACAGGGCTCAGAGAAAGACTGTACTATCTGCAGAAATAAACTCTTCACAGACATTAGTCTCGACTGTCAGAAGGCTTAGCTAAAACTGAGCCCAAGGTTGATCTTTAAATGAACTTGTACATGTGCACGGGGATTAACGTAGAGAAAAATGCACCATCTGTGAGTTTAATTAGACTGTACTGACTGCTGTGGATTTTATTGCTGGTAATAACTGAGAACGCACAGCAGGGGCAGGCTTCATCACACACGCACAGCAAAGGGAAGCTGAGAGGGAAATGTGACTCTCTGTTGGAGTGTGTCTGTCTCTGTCTCTGTTTGTCCATCTGTCTTTCTCTCTTTCAATAACCTCCACATTTCCATCACACTACTTTCACATTATCTTCCCTCCAACCAGTCTTCCAATGTTCTTCTCACTGTCCTCCCCCTCTGCTGCCCTAACCTTCAGATCTCGGCATTGACGTCAAAGTGAATTTCAGTATGTGGAATACTGCCAAAAGAGGGAGGCTCCAGACTCCACATCTCTCTCTTACTTGCTCTCAATGCAATTGTGATGCTTTTTTCACCACCCATTGCACTATTCCTGCTCATTTCCCCCCTTTTCATACTCTTTCCTTCTTTTTCTTTTACTATTTCTGCCCATCTCTTGGTATCTTTGTCCTTGACTGCTGCAGGTGGGCAAACAGATGCCCATCAGGGTGGCAGAGCTGTCAGTGGGCTCAGTCAGTGATGACAATGATGATGAATGACATGGGTGATAGCGGACCAGACTGCCAGGACAAATATGGCCCAGCGTAAGACAAACAACACCAGTGGGCTACAACAGAATGGCTCTGCTGTGTGACAGAGCCACAGAAGGTCAACACTGACTTATTTTGGGTCATTAACTTTGTCACCACATGTTGGCACTGCCTGGACTGCTGTGTGAGGATGACATGGTAACACCAGGGCCATATTTACCTGCCTTAAACTGCAGTCAGGGCAGTGTGTGTGTGAGCACTTTATTTTTCTTGCTTTTACTGAAGGCAATCGACCCTTCCCTTTATCTCACCCCTGCAGTTACTGCTGTTGAACCTGTCAAGCTTTCTCACCCAGCATGTCAATGTGGCATTTTAGTAGGAGATACTCTGAGGTTTATAATAGCAAATGTCTGGAATTATAGTTCTGAAACATCAGACGGAGGTTTACAATTTGCATTTGAGAGCTCCATTCACAATATGATTTGCAGGCAGAGTGAATGGAGAGGACTTTACAATCGAGGGAAAGCTCACCAGTCCAAATATAAGCGACCCAGGTCTTGAAAATTCACATGAAAGATAAACATATACTGGAACAAAAATGTTCTTGCACCGCAGGGTGAGTCAATATTATGTTTTATTTTAAGCTAACATTTAGTAATGACTCCATGTGCCTTTCATTATCTAATATATGCTCTTGCCCATTGCTTGCAAAATAAAATTATCCCACTTTTCCATTTTTTTAACTGTACAATATGTATTTTTCCACAGATAGAGGTTTGTCAATCAAAACAATAACCAAAGACAGAACAATGCTGTCATTACAGTCAGGTTCTCCCGGTCAAAATTCCTTCATTGTTCATTATTCAGGAGTTTTTACTGGGAGCCCAATTGTCCACAGGGGCCCCTTTCTCTCCAAAGCAAACGGACCTGGTGATTTAAACCACTGAAAACACTGAGTAAAGCTGTTCCTCATAAATAATCAGTGTTCTTCCAACGCTGTTTGGAAAGGCGGGGGCTGGAGCAGAGTAGCTGCTAATGTTTGCTCAGCTTATTTCTCTGATAGCTTAAAATCCAGACATCCAGTGACTAAAATCCTTCATCTGGTTAAAACATACAGTTATAAACAACCAAGATATAAAAAGTGTATCGTAAAAATGTGGCTTAAAACTGGATAAAAAGTCAATTTATGAACGATTCTGGCAGACAACAAGTCTGAATCATGCAGAAAGGGGATATGGCGCAACTGACAGGCAACAGTGACTGCAACAGTGATGAAATTACACAGACTGTATCCTTGATTAAAATCAGAGATTTTTCGGGGTTGTAATATTGTTGGAAACATTTTGTCAAATGTAAGTACACACATGCACACTCAGCAAAATATATAACATTGTCTAGTTATTTTTAGACATTTAAATCCCGAAAAGTTACATTATTATGTCTTCAAAGCGTATACAGCCAACAGCTACCTAACTTAAAACATACGTAACTAATATATAATTAATATTTAACCGTATTTATTTGCTAACATGCTAAGCTAGCTAATGTTAGTTAGCATTTTATCTTGGCGCAAACAAAGGAGTTTTTTATTGATCTTTGATGGATTCAGCTATGAGAAAGGTCCGTATCAGACATTTCTCCTCTTGTGTTTTCAGCTTCCGAAAAGCAAAAACTACAAAAACGCCCTCTAAACCTTGAGGATATCTCCTGTCAGACTTACAGGTTCCATATGCGTACTATTTCAGGATGAAAGCTTGACAGGCCTCCTGAGCCTTGTTGCAGTCTCTAACGATGGATTGGACAGTGGCTGTTCTAGGGAGCGGCTTAGTGAAGGGTCAATTCAGTGTTTTAGTCAGTAAAATCTTCCAGCCATTAACTACATAATCCACATTATCACATTAAATATGATTGTATCAGCCATATAAAGGAAATCATGAGTTGGGAAAAAATAATGCAGACAAATGACAAAGTAGTCTCAAAAATCAGTGGGATTGGGACAAGTGGCATTATACCTGAATTGTCTAAATATAACTGGATTGGACGTAGATTAAAAAACACTAGGATTTTGCATTAAATACTTGTAAATACAGAAATAAAAAGATAAAATATTTGTGATAGGTCCTGTAAACCGAAACATACAAAATCCAATCACTTGACGATTTTTGCTTGTTAATCACTCACCTCTCTGTGCGCTCTCCACTCTGCAGGTTGAAAAGCAGAGAGGGGACAATCTTGTCCATGTGCTGAGGGTCCCAGATGTTGGCCTGCAGCTCATCATTTACAGTCTTTCTCACCACACCCTGCAGGCCCTTGATACCTGCCATGCGGATCCTTGAGGAAACAAAAATAGAAGATCAGATATCAGACATTGTTTGACTGGTACTTGAATCTATAAATGGAAGATTATATTTAGGAAATCTTATTTTTGTCTTATTTTTTTGTTTGGCTGTTACCCTTTAATTCTGCAAAGCTATATTTAACTGTTCAAAGATGTCACTCTGTCTATTTTCAGCAGAGGACAAATTACATATAAAGGATTTCTTTTCTTTTTTTTTAACAAAGGTTCAAAAAATGTCTGGGGCAGCAGCGGTAATCCAAAAAAAGACTTCCTGCAGCAGTCTAAAAACAGCAGTTATTTAATCATTCTGCCTCTAGCGCAATCAAGCATCTGTCCACTCACTTGGTGCGGATGTCAGGGTCCTCGTAACTAGAGTGGCACATCTCACTGAAGCGGGACACAAAGAAGTCATAGCTGCGGTGGTACGATGGTGTGTCCTCTTCTATGTTGGCAAACTTGACAAACTGACAAGTGAAGAAGAGACAGGGGAGAAAATAAAATAAAATGTCATGTCAAACTCAAACTGATTCACCATAATAAGTCTCTTTAATGAAATAAGCCTAAATCCCCACGATGAATATCTCCTAAATTAAAGTCAAACCGTGGCGCCATAACATCTCATTAAGAGTGAAAAGCACAGGGCAGAGGGGGGCTCTCCCACTGGGCTAGAAAATGTCACCATTTAAACATGCTGACATTTAGCTTCACAACACTCTCCAATTAATAAATTATGAACTGGATTTCTTTAGAACCCAGACAGAACGGATGCTACCTGAAGCAAGAATTACGCAACATATTACCAGCACAGCAGATTGTAATTAAAGTACATTAACTCCCAGTTCAAAATTACAGTGATAAAAAGAGTACATGTGGAAAATGAACATCTAAAGAAGCCCCTCGTGAATCTATTTCCTGAGCACAAAAAGAGTGTTTGGAGTGGCTCTTTAAATTAAATGAAGTACCCTTGAGCAAATTAAATGAAGTGAACCCATAACCACTTCTGTGCAACTGCTCAGCTGCTGCAGTAAATTGCTGCAGCAGTTGACGCCCGGAAGCTGCTCAATATTACCGGCAGTAATAACAGGCAGCTCCCAGGTATCAATGTATCAACCCCGTGTCTGCTGAAACTGGCTCTCCATCTGACTGAGAGCTTTGAGAAAAGGTTCTAAAACAACCAGAGGCTACACACAGAGAAACCTACCCCTGCCTTAAGTCTTCTCTATCACATCACATAAAGCAAGCTGACAGAAACACTAACTCAGGCAGTGATGTGTTGAGGAGTTGGCTTGTGTTAGAAAGGGCTCTGCAGTACAAGGTTTTAGGTCAGTGAGACAGAGTGTGAGAAAACCTGGCCGGGCTTAAGGCCTGTGGTGATAAACTCTCTAATCCGCTCCTTTCACCTCTCTCTGATACTGGTCTGCTTCAGATGAGCCATACACTGCACACTAAGAAGGAAAGATGTTACAGCTTCGAGCTGAGTATGTTACTTATACCTTCAAGGCATCCACCGAAATAACCCAGAAACTAGGGCTGGGTAATATGGACAAAAATTCATATCTAGTTATTTCGAGCTGACTGGCGATACACTATATATATCTAGGTATTTTCTACGAAATGGGCAGCATGTTTTCAGTTGCAAGTCAAAGCCACATTTGAGATGTCACAAGCAGTTTTATAAAAACAGACTGTGATCAAAATAGGATGCAAAGACAGGGACTTTACTCCCGTTTGAAAATATGAAGCTGCACAACAGTTACACCTCCAAAACACTAGTTGGCAGCAGGGTTTCTGTGAAGTGCTGTTAAGTTAAGTTGATTCAAAACACTCCTAAAACACACATTAAACACGCATTAAACATGGCTTAATAGCAACAATTTCAAACACAAGTACACAAATCAGCTTCACTATAACTTGCAGCATTCACAGACAAACACTTGTCTTTATCTGGACACATTTTCCCCACAAATACAACATGCTAATGTTTTTAGCACAAG
>NC_065517.1:27622711-27671269 GCF_006386435.1 Epinephelus moara | reverse complement strand
GAGTGAGTGAGTGAGTGAGTGAGTGAGTGAGTGAGTGAGGCGGAGCTGTGCAGAGAATGTGAGAGAAGATATACGTCATGTAATACAACTTGACCCTATATCGATAGAAACGGTGTTGTCTAAATGTATATCTTGCTTAAAAATATATTGATAATCATACATAGTCGTTTTATTGCCCACCCCTACCCAGTACCACCTAGCATCGAAACTTCTCCAATCAAACAACATCTGCATTTGATCCTTTTTGTGTCAGAGGTCTGATCCCGGACCATCCTGACTCCCTGCCTCATTAGTAAACTTTCTGTTGCTGCTGTTACCAGAGTAAACAGTCGATTCAATGTCTGCCCAGTCAACACAAGTTAACATCCAACACAGAGCCATTTAAGGGTCCCAACAAACTCACTCCAACACCAAAACAGCTTAAAACTGTCGTTAAACCTGTAAACAATATCAGGTATTGTTAGCTATGTGATGCTAACAGTTAGCCCTGTCTCTGTGTGCATGCAGCCAGGTGGACTCTCACCAACTGTCCCTGGCGTGGGGCTCACACTCCCCAGCAGCAGCTACATCCCATACAGTTTGTGGTGTGGTGAAGTCTGTGTCACTTTAAGGGTACTGGTCTTGGCACTGGTATTGTAATTTTGTATATGATACCCAGACCTACTACAGCTACAGCATTTGTTTGCACAGTGTGAGGAGGCTCAGTGTTGTGCATGTACGGGCTGGACAATTACAGCAAAACTAACCCTAATCAATATCTCCACAATGTTCAACAACAGGCACTGGATGCAAAGCTTTAAATCAGCACATGCTGCAAAATTCCTCTATTGATCGTGGTAAACAGCACCGTGATGCACAATTAATTACACAGCACCGATGTGTGTGTGCGTGCATGCGTGCGTGCGTGCGTGTGTGTGTATGAATGGATCACCGTATGGCCTTGCATTTGTCCCGAACACACACCCATGAGTGTGTGCAAGGGAGATTGACTACATGCACAGTATGAGTGAGAGGCTGGCGTGCCTCGTCAATCTGTGTAGATGACTGCGGAGCTTTGCCAGTATGGTCTGCAGCTAATCTGATTTCCTTTATGTGTCCTCTGCTGACCCAGCTGACAGCGCTGATAGCGGCTTCCCACATCAGAGGAAACTCATCACTCCCACCCCCCCTCTGCCCACCACTCTCTTACCGAGCCCTGATCTTCCTCATAAACTGATGCAGTGCTCCTCTCAAGGTTAACATCTTGTACTTTGTGCCATCACATCAGGAAAGTGAATGCACCCTGTCAACTTTTGATTAGATAATACCCCTAAATCCACTGAAATGGGCAGAATATGATGGACAGAAAAGCTTAGGAACTGAGGCACATTAGACACATTAGTGACCAACAGTCTGAGGATGGGGGCATTTGTCTAAATTTGTATCAGTGAAACAAGCTGTCTTAGGTTTTTTATGGTTCTTGAAAAGGAGAATTTATGGTGAGGCTTTTCTTTTTTTGCTTATTAGATTATCCTTACAGCACAAAACTGTCCATGTTTGGCTACTGCAGTAAATTGAAACTATAAATCATTTGAAAACTACCTGAAGTTAATAATGCAGACATAAAGTTAGGCAAAGTTACTCCCTCCTGAACACAACTAACTTTTAAAAGTTAAGTTAAATAAATCGCTTAATGTCCTTAATGTTTACCACAACTTTTACTGCAATTTTCAGTTGTCATGGTAATGTAAGTTTGTAGATACCAGAGTCCTTTGGTCAACGTGAGTCATTTTTAAATGTGCCTTGTAAATGAATTTGAGTTGAGTTGAGTTGAACAAAAACGTCTACTGCATTTTATTTGCATTTCAAAATAATGATTGATATTCTTCCACAATGCAATTTGGTCCTAGCTACAGAGTTCCCGCACATTTTTACCAATGAGTTTTCAAAACTTTACCCAATTTCCATGACTTCAAATTATTTAAAATGGATAGGCCTATATAGTGATACAGCCATACATTATTACACATGCACTTCCTTGACATTTGTGGAAAAGCAAACTGCTAGCACTTGCTAACATTACTTGCTCATTAGACATTCCTGCTGGAAACTATCTACATGTAGGCTGCATTCCCACCAGGATAGTACAGGGGACTCCATTCGATTGGGCGGAGAATGCCGAAAAATTTCACACCTTCATTTAGTTCGGTTCACTTTCACACTGCACTTTTTAAAGCGGACCAAACCGCCTGAACAACGTCACGCAGTAATAACAGCTGCTCGTCTGGGGGCGGTGTTGCCCAAAACAACCACTGACCAGGAAGAAAACAAGCATGGGGAAGAAGAAAACCCAGCTCATCGATTGGCCAGGACCGAAAACTGAAATCCATACCCTTCAACTGGCTTGGTCACCACAAAAACAATGGAGCAACACCAAACTTATGCAGTTTTGGGGTACGCGCCTGCACCTCCTCACTACTCCACGTCTGCCCACGAGCCATTTTTTTTTTTTTTTTTACCTCTGCTTCTCCTGGTTTGCGCTGTTGGCTTTGTTTTTTTCTACCCAAAATGCACTGCGCTCTACTTCACTTCCTCTCTTTGGTTCGTTTGTTTTTCCCACTGTAAGCGAACCGCACCAGGGTTCACTTGCAAGTGAACCGAGATCCCCAGTTTTCAAGCAGACCAGGTTTCGCTCGTTTCGTCCGCACCAGAGTTCGAATGAGCATTCACACCACTACAAACGAACCGAACTTTCCGTGGAAGCGGACCAGGGTTCGTTTAAAGCGGACCAAATAGCACCAGTGTGAATGCGAAGGTATTCATTGTCAATAGATCAGAGCGGCACATACGGTTACTTCACAGAACGTCATGGCAGTGCATCTTTTTGGGGGATCGAAAACTGAAGGTGAAATAGATGTCAGTGCAATTTGGCATATGTTTGGAACACAATTTTGACAAGTTCATGTGCATTTATTTTTTTGTTAAACAAATGTTTGTTTCATCGACATGTCTGATAATTATTTTTGCGACCTTGCCTGAATCTGAGCATTCATGTTGTTTCAATAAATGAAGACTGATTGCCATCATGTCCCCTCAGGCTACCTCCCTCCTGGTGTATCAATGCCCAAGAAAGTGGCCGAATATAACTTATCCACACATCTACACATGTATAGATGTCCAGATCATACATGGTGATTCAATTAAACAGGCATATTCGATTGACTTACCAGGCAACTGTTGGAACTACAGGCTTAGATTTACTTGGAGACGACAGTCTGATGCTGCTATACTGTATGACTGTACTGCTGCAGCCTCCCACTCAAACTAATGTTAGTTATCCATCAGTAGTAGCTGTCACCAGCATTATTTAGAGATTTACCCCTCTGACAGTGAACAGTCACAAATTTTATGTGCCTAAAATCTCAGTGTGAAGGCCTCAGTTAACACACTACAGAACAGCTTTCCAGCATTTTCTGTTTCTCCTCTGATGTGACAGCACGTTTCTTTCCTGGCCTTGACGTGATGCTGGTCTGGTCTGTGTGTATCACATAATACTAGTGACATTGCAATGGTCATGGAGTGCAGCACTAGATTGTAAATCAGTAATATAACAAAGGTTTTTCATGTGACATTAGACATATTGAGGGATTTTTATGAACATCCCGAAGCTAAACCAATGGCAAACTGCTTATGATAAAGGAGGAACACAGCAGTTATTGTTGTTATATTAATGTTGAGTGTTTTCTTTGTTTATTTGTTTCATAACAGCAAAACCGTAAAACACCTGACGGACTCTTTAAAGTAATATAATACTGAAAACTCACAGAGTTGGTTCCTAGGATCTGCAGACTGGGTTTGTCTGACTCCAACAGCTTCCGCACCATCTTGAGAAAACTCTCCACAAACAGGTTGATGCTCTGACAGTGGCACGCCATCAGCAGCTGGTCCAGGGCTTCCATGGCTATGCACACATACCTGAGGAGGAGGGGAAAGAGACACGGTAACATCTGGATGACACCATTAATCCTGTAGGCAATCAAATCTGTGTGTGGATATCGTACATGGATCATTAAATATGTGCATTTTTTCCCCAAAAGTCTAACTGCACAAAGCAACAGAAATAAAAATGTGATAAGCTCCGCCAGACGAACTCTGGGGACTCGCATACTGAACAGATTTCAGCCGGACTCTGCCAAGTGCAAATGTAATCTGTACAGGCTGTTTGCATTGGCGAGAATAGTCACAGTGCATCCTAGTCATGAGTCATAAAAGACAACTTCTGTGGCGTATAAAGAAAGCACACAGTGTACAGAAACTTTACTGTGGATGACCTTACACCAGCCACGTTGTTTTTGTTAAATAGAAAAGTAAAAACAGACCAACTTGCCTCCCCCTCTACTTGGCTACTTCGTGTGCAATGCTCAATAACTAATTTCATATGACACAAACAGAAAAGTGTGAAGAACACATGTGGTTTGAATGCAATGGCACAATTCTACAGTTCCTCACCCAGTTTGCATGTGAGATGTATCCTTTCAGACAGGCCTGTAAACGGAGATCTTTAAAGCATCTTAAGCTCTTTGATGGACTGTCAGCGTAACTCTCTGTGATGAAAGGCTGTTCTGCGCACCACTTTTCAATTACTTCATACCAAGACAACCTCAAATTCTTTCCAGGATTTAATGTATTAGCTTCAACTGTGTTGAATTTAAATTAGGGCTGATAACTTTTTCCATATCGATCGACATTGATATCTATCGCGCTACATAATTTGATAATACTGCCAGTTTGAAGAGTATCCCGATAATGAATGAAGCCTGGAGAAACCAAAGTTTCATTAAGTAAACTTTAGAATATAGTTAGTAACATATGAAAGAGAATAACAAACATTTAACTGTGCAAACATTCTTTATCTGCCTTAAAAAAACAATCGTTAGCCTGCTTTATAACATATTAAAATAAGGGTGTGGTTGCTGAGATGGTATGTTTTCAAGTGATGGAAAAGATTTGCCGTATTGATTGAGATGTCCAAACTAATACCTTTTTTGTCAACAATTTCCTCAGCTTTGGAAAATAATGTGAGCTCACTTTTAGCACTTCAGTGTCAACAAGTTCTGTGGCTGTGTAAAACAAACCAGGTATGGAATGACTTAGGACGTCACATTTCTGCACGTCTGTATTCTGCTTGTTCAACAGGTGTTTGATAAACTGATCAAATTACTTTCTTTTGTCGCACTTGCGAATAATGAGCATTGTTGTCGGTGACTCTGGTAAAATATATCCTTAATTCCCTACACGGTGGGCTATGTTACTCTGCCCTCCACTCTGTGTGGAGCGTAGTCCGCCCTCCTGCAAACAGGCATGGACACAGAGCAGACGCCGAGAGGAGAGGCAGCTGACTGACAGGCTGTTGACGCATTTATTTCTGCTGTGTAAGTGGCTGTTAGGTCAATCCATAGAGTTAAAAATGTCCAAAACGTATCATTTTATTGTGATCCCCTATTGAGTTTGTTTTCTCACCCAGCCCTGATTTAAATCAGTTATGTGTGGCAGAGAATAAATGACACACAAAATGTGCAAACAGTACTTGTCAAAGCAGAGACAGCTGAAATGTTCTTAAGAGACTGTCCTGAATGGCGATTGACTGGCGATGCTCACCCGTATCTGTGTCGGGCCACATCCCTTGACAATCTCTCAGACAGGTAGGCTCCGATACGGTCGAGCTTTTCCGGAGCTGACAGGGCGTAGAATGTCAGCTTCTCCATGTTGGCTTTCACCAGCCCATCCTGGGAGACAGAGGGAGATAGAAAGAAAGTGGATAAACAATTTTAGGATCTCATTTACATGGTTTAGAATCCTAATGGAGTGGTGCACCCAAAATGAAAATTCAATCACTCTCAGGTCAGAGGAGATGTGCATTAGGCTGGTTTTGTCCACTCAACAAAGAGGCAGCTGGTAAAGATGAAAAAGGGCTGTGTTTGCTTTCACTGAGAAACAAAAATACTCTCCATTTCATAAACATTTCCGAGCTAATGCAATATTGGGTGTGCTTAAGTGTGGACTTCTCCTCATAACCTAAATTGTAAAAGTATAACTAGTTCACTTAGTTTCACCTTCTACTTCCCCCTTCGACCTACTTCCCTGCTCTTCAGTCTGGTCAGGGGGAGGAGAGAGCTAAAAACATCTATAGTCCACTGAGACCCCGTTTACATTCAGGCAAGAGCCAAAACATGAAGTCAATGAAATGGCACCTTCAAAAAGAACAGACAGTCTGGTGTAAACTCTCTGTACACTGGTTTGATAGGTGTGTAATATAATGGGCTGACAAAAGGGCTGGCAGAATTTGTTGGCGTTATACACTCCAAGTTTCCTGTACATAACTCTGCGAAGCAAAGTGACTCTAAAAATACTAACTGGGATGTATGGGCAGAACATCATTCATCATTTACAAAAACGCCCATAAAAAACTCCCCGTTTTTTCCATTTGTGAAACACTGGACACAAACAGTCACACACACACAGGAATATGTGAGCAATAACATTCCTAATGGCTCTTATCTATTCAAGTGTTCCAGTAAGTCATCATGACCGTGTGACAGTGAGCCGGCAGGCATGACGCCAGGACTCTGAAACTCAAACACACTGGAAATCATTTCCACCTGTGCTTTTTCTACTCTTGACATAGTGTTTCCCAGAGAATTAGAATCCATGTGTGGCCGTGGTCGTCAGGGGTGGAGGTTTTTGCGGGTCTGTGACATTATTTAAGATTGGACCAGGACCTTCTTATGGTGCATGCCGGCTAATTGGCATAGCCCCCTGCCACTGCTATGTGAAATAGGGACCTCATTAAAGGAGCACTGTGCAGGATTTATGGGGATTTAGTGGCATCTAGCAGTAAGGACCGCAGACTGCAACCAGCTGAAGCATCTCCAGGTTTGAATTCCTTCAGTGTTCACTGTTCAGGAGGTTTTTAAAGGGAGACAAATTATCCACAGAGGTCTCTTCCTCTCTACAACAAATGTTTTTCTAGCTACTGTCACCAACACAAATGACCCTATCAAGAGCCAGTGTTTGGTTTGTCCAATCTGAGCTACTGTAGACACATGGCATTGCAACATGGCCGAAACCTATAACCGGCTTAGTCTAAGGTAACGAAAACACAACCATTATTATTTTCAGTGGATTGTACACTAAAGAAAACACACTTATTATATCATACTAGATTCCATTTCTGCTTATATCCCCCAAAAATCCTACACGCTGGACCTTTAATGTTCTTAAGGTGCTGACACACCAAACCGACATCAAAGAACTAGCGGTGACGAAAGCCAACTGTTGCATCGTTTACGTCGCCCTGTGTCAGTTGCATTTCACTACAAAGACTACATCCGACGGCCAAGTAGCACGTACGTTCTGCGCCTGCGTGAGAGGAAATAACGCAAAAAGGGAAATCGGAAGTCCGAGGAATGCATGAGATAAACAAAGTAGCAGAGTGAGAGCGTGGTACATCCTGTCAGCCGAGGGGTTTCCTATCTGTGCAGCCGAGCACCGCAGCACCTCCACAGACTATTACATCCAGACGGTCACGGTGTTTCCTCCGCAGGCTCCACTTCACTCAACTGCCCGACAAACCCTGCTTTGCTTCTTCCCACTTTAACCTGAATAACAAACCGGGGCTCGGTGCTCTGGGTGGATCCAAACGGAGAGCCGGGGCTAGCTGGGAGGCTAGCGGAGGCTAACTGGCTGTGCTTCCCTCAGGTCATGCTGTGGCTATTCAGGTTAAAGTGGGAAGAAGCAGCAGATCTGTCAGGCAGCTGAATGAAGTAGAGCCTGAGGAGGAAGCACTGGTTAGCCGCGGTTTCACTAGAGGCAGATTCACTCGCTACAGGGGCGAGGAAATAAAACCTGAACAGCCAATCAGAGTGATCTCTCTCACCGACAAGCTCTGCCACTGATTCAACATGCTCAATCGGCCGTAAAGCCGCCGATGCAGACGCCGAAGTGCCGACAGTGCGGGACACACCGCAAAAACTAGGGCGACAGGTGCTCACCGACGGCCCGACTTTGACCGACAGCCAACCGTCGGCTTGGTGTGTCAGGGCTTTTAGTTGCACCTGTGCTTTTCAAGTCAAAATGTATGCTGTGAAAAGAGTTTAATCCCCTCATCAGTGGGTTATTTTAGAGGTCAGCACAGCACAATAGCTCTGCTTCTTTTTGCTCCTCCAAAACATCCTGTGGCTGGGATCCATAACCGATCACACAGCCAGAATACTGCAGCTGGCTTTAAAACAAAACCCTCCAGTTGACTGATTTGGACAAACAGTGCAGGTTTCTGTCGGGTTTTAACAGAGTAAATTATCCTCTCTTCTGAGTGATAAACTACAATCATATCCAATCCAATTGAAACTAGTTAAGCACACTTCTGTGGGGGACATTTTGTGTGTGCAGGAGACACATGCAGGAAATACAACCTATATTTAAGCACCGACCTTACCACCAATTATCTGGGAGAAGTACTGTACAAACACACCCACACGTTCGCACAGTGTGACACAATTTTTGACTAAATGTTATCAGACTGCTTCATTATTCCCAAGCTGCTGGGATACCGGTACTTACAGTCTCAGCCACGGCAGCTTAGAGCCAAACTTAGAAACCATTTTTTGGAGCACAATGAGCAGGTGCGCACACACACACGCACAAAAAAGGGTACTGAGTTTTGCTTGTACCATCATGTCCTGTACGTCAGTGTTGGCCACAGATCAGAACGGTAAAAGTGGGTTACTGCAGTAGCAAAGAGGCTCTTGTGAAAAGTTTCCTCTGCAACAAACAACTCCTTCTTCTCCACCCAAATTAATTCTCTTTATGACTCATCTGTATCAGATTTCAAACAGCAGCAAAGGCGAGGTCTGTGGGATGGTTACAACACCTCTGAAGAAGATAGTTAGGTACGGAGGCTGTGCGGTGTTTACGTGCCAGCGACTACATACAGAAAGCCTCCAATTAAATCCGGTGTAGCGCATTATTTATCACATTTTCTTCTCACATATTTTAAACATTTGTTCTGTTCTGTTCTCTCCTTGTTTAAATTAAACTTAATAACCTTGTAAGATAAACTAATCTTTACAAAGACAGTGAACCTTGTTTAGATTAGACCAAATGCATTAGCAAGACCCATATAATCTCTATACATGATCATACAGAAGACAGAGGAACAGTTACCACCTTCAGAGAAAAAACATATCTGTTTGCGTTCGGAAAGGCAATACTAAAGAAACACAAATTCACTTGAGCCTCTCACCTCTGGGTCTTCTGGGAAGATGTTGTCTACCAGTCTCTTGTACCGAGGCCTGAGCGCCCCGCAACAACCACAAACCCCTGAGGAAGACAAGAGATGGGGAGGAGGAAAGAGAAACAGAGAGATGGTCAGTTAGACTGGCAGAAATGCAATAAAAACAAAGAGAAAGAAAAAAAAGTAAACACATTTTCATTTCTCGTCCCTTCTCTGTTGTAGCACCATTTGTCTGTTCAGTGCAAGACTGTGTGCGTGAAGGAACACAGTGCCAAAGTAATAAGGTACGTCTATAATCAGCCACTTGTTACAGAGACAAGATTAGAGACACTGCATACTGTAGGTGTAGGCGGTTAATGACACTGGGGCTGCCACCTGAGAGTGGAAGATTCAAATCATCAGTCGAAGACCCCAGAGTCAACGGAGATTTGTTCAAGTTGTTCAAGTTGAGCAGTCTTTTTTGGTAGTCAATGTTCGGCGTACTTCTGGAGACGTGTCTGTCCCCAGATTTTGCTGCAGAGTGAGCGCTCCTCGCTTTCTAGCTGCTCCCTGGTACAGGCAGTTGCGGACCCAGACTTTCAGATGTGCCTTGTTTTGTTTGCTTTAATCAAACTCAAGTGTGTTTGCCCTTTAAGTGCAGTTCGTTTGGGCAGGTTTGAACACAGCAATCACACTCAGGTGCACACCACAACAACCAGACTGAGACCTTCTTGAAGAGGTGGTCTTGGTCTGGTTACAAACGATTTCTGGTGCGGTTCGTTTGTAGTGAGAACCTCAATCCGAACCAGTCACATAACACATTGCTTGGGTTAAAAATGAGTATGTAATAATGTGCACCTCCTCCTGTACTGCCTTAATATGCACATTCAGCACATCCAATGCATCAAAACATTGTTTTCTAGTTGGAGCCGCGCCTCGTTTTCAAACTGTATGGTTTGACTAAAATGAACAATGACAGCAATATAGTCCACGATGAGCAGCGCTAAAATCAACCTGCGTAGTTGTCCCTCCATTGTGACATTAGAAAGTGTCACATTTATCTTGCAAGTGTACTCTTCTTCAACGTTTTGTCTACTTCCTGGATTTTTCCCGCATTTTTCCCGTTAATTCATACTTATCAGTAATATATAGTAGCCTATTTCTATGGCAACAAATAGTGACTTTACAATAACAACACCACAGAGGTCGTGGTGGAAAATTAAGTGATGAGAAGCAAGTCATAAAACAGAAACATTAAAGAAAAATCATTTAACAAGTGTAGCTGTAACAACAGTCAAATTGACTTGTCAGCATGGGAAACACAGCTGGAGCTAATAAAATAATAATGAGAACGCTAACGACCAAGTATGAACAATAGTCTATTCAGTATTATTGTTAGCCTCTTAAGTGGCACACTTGAATATAAATATATACATCATTCATTTCATTAAGTGCTAGGTTGTTGAGCTTGCTGTGATGGGTAAAAATGACTGGCTGAAGTACAGAGAAGCAGGGAACTTCCTGGGGAGCTGCTGAGTACAGAAAGAAAATGCAGACTGACAGACCTTCATCAATAGCTTTCATTGTATCAGGGCAAGAAATACAGCAGGCATCCGCAAAACTGCATAGTCAAATACCCTGAAAGAATAACAAATTTGCCAAATATCGAACTTAAGTCACCAGTGTCAGTGCTGGCATAATGCCATCATTCAAACAACTGAGTTCAGGATTAAAAACATGAGGATATGTTCATGTCTGTGGAGCTTCTCGGAAACAGAGGCTTGGCAAAGTGAAGGTAATTGTGTGCAAAGAAGTTCGAGGAAAGCCAGATATGGAAACAATGTGGTCAAAAGACAATTACAGTCGCAACAAAGCAGCTCACACACACACACACACACACACACACACACACACACACACACAGTCTTTTTCTCTCTCGATGCAATCAAGACAGCCTTGAAGAGAAGTGCAACACACTGAAGAGTGATTATTCTGACTTTGCATTTAGGAGAAAGGCAAGTCAGGCAGCAAAGAGAGAGCTGGATTTTGATTGGCTGAAGGAATTCAGCAGTGGTGAGTCATAAGGGGACCCTGGGAGAACGAAGGAGAAAAAAAGAGATAACCTCTAAAAACCCCAAATGCATCATTTAACCCTTCACGCAGCTCTGCATAACAACTGTTATCTTTCTGCTTACACCAAACAAGGATATAGATATATATGTTTAGGAGTCATAAAAGCTAATGACACAAAGTAGGTCATTATGCTGTCAGCAGTGCAGTCAAGTTTAATGAATGGTTTGATAGCTTCAAAGAGAGACAGAGGGTGTGTTAGACAAAAGCTTAGCAATCTGCAAAGAAACAGCTTTTCTTCCTGCCTCTCTTCCTACTCACATCAGTTTCCTTCCTCCTATTGTCCCAAAGGAAAATGTTCCATGATTTATCATTTTACTTTGCTGTTACACAGATTTAATTTTGCTGATGTGGCACTAAAACCCCATTCTGAGAGCATACTGACCAGACGCTGACAAAATTGCTAGCTGTCCAATAGCCTCCCTTTGCCTCACGGTGTGTTTTATCCAACAGACAGTAGTCTAATCCCCCCCAAGACCACACATGTCATCTTTCAGTGCACCACAAGATATTTATAAGAACTCTTCAACCAACCATATCAGCCAGCAACAAGCCTTGTGATCAACACTGTTTACACTATGAGACACCGAGCCTCCTACAGAGATTTGAATTGCCCAAACCAGCTGTCAACTGGTGCTGCACCACGTCCTCAAAATCACAAAATTCATTTTCTCAATATAAAACGGACCAACTGTGCTCATTTCACACAGATGATGGAGGCAATAAGCTGCCACGTGCCTGACTCACCAGTGAAAATGGATGAGCTGAGTCCTGCTACAACACCATCAAGTTTCCTGTTCAGTACAGTTCATTTCAATATGATATACAACCACCATACAGAGTAAAATTAAAGTATTAAGGATGAAGAACAGCCACAAACACATTTAATATTTCCAGGCCCTTGCAGTGCAAAGCCCGGCACAAAAAACAATTAAATAAGAGCTGCAACTAAAGACCCTTTCACACCTATCACGTTTGGTCCTAACATATCAGTTTGATCCAAACCAAAATCACAGGTGTGAAACCTCCCAGATCATGGTCCCGACCAAACAGCCGAATCGTGGTCCAATGAAAAGAGGTGGTCTCCGTCCAGATTAAACTGAACCGTGGTACAGTTTGTGTCTGGTGTGAACCGATGACAAGAAGTTTAATGAGTGTGTAGCTGCTCCGTCTCTTCCACGAGTGCGATCTGAGAACGCGGTGCCACAAAAACCTAATCGTTTATTTGTATATATTCCAACAGCACTCCGAATGAACAGTCCAGCTCCAAGTATACAAAACCTATTTGTAGCAGCAAATGTTTTAATCATGGCAGGATCGCCACAAATAAATTAAGGTGTGGGTACCTCTAATTAGGTCGAGGATTTTCTCACACTTTGGGGGTACAAGATTAGCTGCCATGGTAAATGATTGTAACTGCCATATTACGCCATTGTTATTGTTTATGAAGCGCTGCCGATGCATATGTTAAATGTCACACTAGAGGCCGACTCTGTTGTTACATGTTGTGGCCATCATGCCTCTTTTGATTCAGCAATGATGCTGCTTTTGTTTAGTGCTGTGTAAAAATGCAAAGGCAGCATAAGGAAGGGACTTTGTTGCAGCCCTATAGCACAATCTTTGTGTATAAAGGGCTACTCTTCTTCAAGGCTGGAATTTCACGCTGTTATGCTGCCTGGCCGTTCTGTATTAAAGGTACAATCGCAGAATTTGGGGACAGAGTCGGGAGTGGTAACACTGCTGAAACAATGTCTATGTAAAAGGGACAGCCAGCAGGACGAGATCATGGGCTGCAGGGGCAGCATAAAGGGACTCCGCAGCAGCCCTGTAGTGCGATCTATGTGTGAAAGGCTACACTGATAGCAGCACTCTGGCCTGACTACTGGGGGCAATTTGGGGTTCAGTGTCTTGCCCAAAAACACTTCACATGTGGACAGAAGGAGCTGAGGACACAGCCACCAGCCCCTGTGATTAGTCGACTACTACCCTCTGAGCCACAGCCGCCCCAACAATGCTCCTCCTCTGGGCAACATTCCTGCATTCACTAGCCTTCTGCCATGTTATCAATGACCTACACCTGGGAGGAGGGCAGTCAGCACAGGCAGGATGTCCTTGAAAAGCATTTCAGTAGAGTAAAAGGCATCTTTAGCGTCTTAACCACTTAAAAGCCCCTCTGTTTCAAGGCTTCTGCACTCTAAAAGTTCAGCTGAACTCCGCAGCAGGAGCTCTGCTGGTGCTCAGGCTTATCTCTGAAAGCAGCATGTCTATTCATAGTGCCGCTCCTCTCTCCTCCATCACTTCAAACACTAATGAGGCCGGTGCATCCCTCCTTCCCTCCTGTCCACCCTCCTTCTGTCCCTTCCTCCTGCATCCACCCAACCTCCCTCTACCACCAACCACCTTGTCTCATCCTTGCTGTATTGGCCCGGGGCCTGAGTGTAGGAGTCGCTGATGAATTAATGAAAATGCAGCGGGTCCCAAGAGTAAAAAGGAAAGGGTGGAGGACAAAGAGTGACAGAGACACAGGCAGCTAAAGAGGAAAAAGATGGAAGTGTGATGGGGGAGGTGGATTGTGATGCACCGAATGAGTCACAGATTAGTGCTACTTATTGCATCTTCTCTGTCCGGCACAAATCTGTCCTGTCCTCTCTGTCAGCAGTAGAGAGAAGAGATTTTTGGAAGGACCAAAGAGAACGCATGGGAGAAGTTCTGTTGTTTGCTTTTTCTTTGCACTGGGAAAACAGTAGCGCTACCGTGCCAGAAATCCACAGTAATTTTAACAGCTCAGTGGGTGTAGCAATTTACATGTTATTTCCACTCCTGTGGTGCACTGCAAGCATCTGCATTTTCCATTACAATTGGTTATAAGCAAGTTCTATTCATAGGTACTTTTTTGTGTGACTTTGAAGTTGCTGCCATGATTTTTTAGGTCAGCTGGTAGGCCAACTGCACTCAGTGTTCATATAAAGTTTGACTAAGTTTTTTAAGGCAAAAGCCAATTCATCTTAAAGCAGAAAAGTCGTAAATGCATTTTCAGAGGCTTGATTAAAAGCTGCTATGTTTAGGTCGCTCAAAGTAGATCGCAACACATACTGGTCACTATAACAACAAATGCTGCAACTAACTGTCTGCAACTAACGATTATTTCCACTACCAATTAATCTAAACTGATTTATTCTTAAGTTTAAAAAATGTAAGAGCTCAAAAGGACATCTTTAAATGCATGTAATGTTTCAACAACAGTCCAAAACCTCAAATCATTCATTTTAAATAATATGAAAAGGAGAAAAGGCAGCAAATAATATAATTTGAGAAGCTCAACACAGTCTTTTTAAAATAATTTTTGCTTAATACATGACTTCAACAGCTAATAGATGATCTAAATTCCAATTGACAAGTCTTTAAATTGCTTCAGCTCTAAAATGCGACTTTAATCATTTTAAACATTAACATATTCTGCTCCCGATTGGCTTCATTCACCAATATCTTCCTTAGTTTTTTCTCAAATTGAAGTTCTCAAGAAATGTCCTAAGAAAAGGTCTATGTCAAATTTGTGATGTGTTCTTACACCGCGGGATTGTTTGCAACTCTGTTCCTACAACAATAAATCCCACTGTCATGTAAGTTGAAGACGTGTGCAGGTTAATCCTAATTAGCAAAGGTAAACACCTCACCAATCCCCATAAAAGGGCTTGAGTCTGCAGGTCTGTATGCACACACAGAAAATGAAGAAGACAAAGAATCAGAAGAAGAGGAAAAGTTGAGAGAATTAAGTCAAGATTGCCCAAATGAAAGTGTAAAGAGGATGGAGCAGAAAAACAAGCTTCTATAGTTCTGAAGTGGAGGTACTGGTGGATGTGTAGCGGATATAAAACAGCACAAAAGATGCACAGGATGCTAAAAATCCGTGTTAATCAACCACCCAACTCATACACTTTATGCACTATAGTAGCACATTTGCCAAGACTCGAAGGTGTGCATATGTGTGTTTGAGAGGGAGGCAGATACCCCAAATCCACCAAAATTAGCATTTGTATGCAGGTTTGTTTGAACAGAGGTAAACCCACTAAAAACAGGCTATAGACTCCTTTCCCATTGCCAGTAGAGTTGTGCACATGGTTTTGCTGCAGACAAGCACGCCTTTCTGTTTTTTTCCACTGGTGTGTCACATTTGACGTAACTGACAGGTTAGTAACCAGTAAAAAAGTAGCATAGAGGTCAGTAAAAATGTAATGGTGGTTACTGCTTTATGTATCTTTACTTATTAAGTCACTCTTTCAACACGGAGCAAAGTAATTTGGATTGATGTCTGAGCGCTACTTGGCCAGTGATGGAGGGTTTTTGAGGAGGGGTGACATTGCATCTCCTGGGTAAAGGAGCAAAAATTATCATCAGGTGTTACATTTCCATCAACGCCAATTGGAGCCAGAGCCGATAAATACCCGTGACTACTGCAGAGTTATTTGACCTGGGTGTGAATGCCGATTGTAACCTTTCCCACTGAATTAAAAAGCCAGATGTTAGCAGGAGTGAGCAGTTTTTTTGTGCAGTGGAAAAGGGGCTAGAGAGAAGCAGGGGAGGTGAAAGGTGGACTATTTCATGCAGTGTTTCTATATGTTATTTATAACTTAATCAGAACGCTGCCAGAACCGGTGATGTTTACTTACATGACAATCAGTCACTAATAATTAAATGGCATTATTCCCATTAACATAACTGATGTGAACTGATTTGTTATTGTAGTGTTTATTTTAAAAGACCATAATGATTTGTAAAATAATGCAAATAATCACCAAAAAATATGATAAATATTAAAAATATAACTGTAATTTAAACACTATAACATTATACAACTGCAGAATTGAGGAAAATGCAATAGCCTATTATTTTGCACAAACACATCAGCGCTCAAATGTACGACTGCTATTTAGTGTGCGAAGATATTCTGTTTTTGCCTAAGAAGGAAAATTCAAAATAAAAGAACACTGGTGAATGTCAGAATCTTCGCAAAGACTGCGTACGTGGGTTTTAAGATGGAATACTTCTTGAGAACAGCTTGTGAAAGAGGCCCAGTGTTCTTGGGACTTCAAAACATGCTCTAATACCAGGCTTCTTTTGAAAACCTGCCGCTTCAACAGAATAATGTATAGCTTCAGAGTTGTGTTGAGTTTGCGTACAAAAATAGAGTTGTCAAGTGTTTCTGGTGTTGATAAATAATGGTGGGTTAGTGTGGAAAAAGCTAAAAGAGATCACCGAGGTGGGTGGACAAGAATTTGGATGACAGTGGTGAACAGCACACACAGACAGGGGGGTCTCACGACATCCACCCACTCTGCATGGCAAGCTGACAACACATTTAGGGGCTGGACACCGAGCAGCTCCACATTAAAACCCACACACACACAGTGAGGAGCAGGGAACAATGAATTACTAGTTGTTGATAGACAGGACAAGACAATTAAGAGAAGGCGGACATCTCTGCAGATTGGTGCACCAGACTTGGGGAACTTTGGCCTGTGTGGTGTCTCTACCTTGTTTCACTCACTGGATGCTAAGCTTCACATCCATGCAAAATTAATTTATATGAGCATCATGTGTGTACATGTGAGGGGGGTCTCCACTCCTCAAATCAGCACAGCAAGGAGCCAGCCAATCACAATGCTATTTTTATCCCCAGAACAATGGGCTGGTACATTAACAGATTACACTCTCCATTTCCCCCAGGATGTCAGCTTAACATTTCCACATTAGGGTGAGAGCGAGATGGAGAGAGGGGAGAAAAAACTGCATGCTGAAGTGAGAAAAATAAAGCCAAACAAAAAAATACACAACTCCAGACATGTTTGTGCATGATAATATATGAAAAGAATCCCACACACACATGTACACAAACATGGTCAAGTGCTACTAGGTGTGCTGGTCTGTGGGTCGCACATATCAGCACTGGACAATTAACACACCACAAACCAGTTTGTGCATGAGACAAGAGGAATTAATCTAGAGGAATATCATAGTCAAACTAATTACCAAAACACACACGCTCACACAGAAGGTAGTGTGTGACAAGTAGCCCGGCACATCTTGCAGTATCGCATCTGCACCTGCTGTCCCGAAGCTGCTCTGTTGTGCCCAAAGTCACGTGGCTGACAAGCGAGAGTAAATATAGTCCTGCGAGGAGAATATCAAACACACTCTGGATCTGTGTGTGTGTGTGAAAGTTTTTGTGTGTGTATTTGTGCAGTTGTGTTTGAATGAGAGGGAGAGACAGAACCGTCAATACACACTTAGACCTCACCTTCACCTGGGGTCATGCAAAGCACTGGTTTTACGGAGCAGACACACAAGCACATATACAAACAGACAGAAGCAAACACTCTGTAACCACCTACATGCTGTATATATATACCTGTGCATAATACATGACACTTCATGGTGATGGTTACAAAGCATGCTGCCCTTTAGGGGTGTTATTACATAAGAGGGAGGGGGGAGAGAGACCAAGTCCTGCTATTTTTACATCAGCAAACAAAAATGGACGAAACATCCTTAAACAGTAGCTTCGCACAGTAAAATGCAAACACACGCCAAAATCCACAAATACGCAGAGAGAACAAGACAAGAGAGTGGGCAAATAATGGATAATGAGACCAGTATGCACATAAACTGTCGCTCAATGAGTTTGGGAGAGCTGTAAAGCAGCTGAGAAGAGGAGGTGAGTATCGTGGAGAAGGGGCTGATAGCATTAGGGAGAGCGTGACAAAGAGGGAGAAATGTGGATTTCTGTCACTAAGGCATGCAGAGAATGACAGCTACTCAAATGTGGTGCATACATAACCACAACACCCCTTCTCTCTGTCACGACGAGCCATTGAGAATGTATCTCCAGGCTACAGACACGCATGCACACTGGGTGCACACTTTGCAGAAGCATATACAGCATATCCCCTTTTTTTAAAGACATAAATCCATGTAAGTGAGATTCAAAGTACACATTCGATCCAGTGTGGGTGGAAGCGAACATGGCTGGTATAATGCGACCAACATACTGATGTACGACCCGGCTGCCAACAAATCCTCATGACACAAGGCCAATCCGACACACTATGAATCACAGTCAAACAGGCGCCGAACTGGGCTATGAGGGACTCAAACCCAGAGAGCACCATTTCCATACAGTAGCTCAACCGTGCGCTGCACAGTGAAGCCTCGCTGAGCTTGTTCTTCCAGTGTGCGCTGCCAGTCTGTGTGTGTTGATAATTCATTAGCCCACTAGCCGAAGCCTTTTTTCCATCAATAGTCTGCAAAGCAAAGCTGACTACATTTTTAATTAGTGCTAATCAATGACCCATATATCAACGTGTCCCAGTAAGACCAGAGCGACAGTAAACGCTAACACCAAGAGCATTTTCTCACAAAGTTTTACAGAAAAGTGCCACAAATTTAAACTTTTAACCAACAAGGAAGCACGACTTTAAAATGTGCAACCTTAAATACTGAATACAATTCAAAGACAACAAGAAAATCAAACCTCTATAGTGTAAGCTTGACAATATCTCACAGTCTATCATACTGACAACTGCAACAGTTTGCTGAATATGTTACAAGTGTAGAGAACACAATGTTACCGGCTTAGATATAATAGAAGGAAACAACGCGTGAAAAGTATCCATTACCAAAAATAAACATCTTCAAAGCGGTGCCTTCTTCTAAGCTGATACTGTAATTTAATAAAGCAGTATCCTCATAAGAGTCCAAAATCCCATAATAAGCTTTTAGGAGACGTTACACTGTAGTGACAGCTGCAGTATATCACAACAGGAAACATGTTTAAAGAATGTAGGAAAACTGGCTGAACGCTGGATGCTTCACATTACTCACATGCTTACACAGCCTAGACATCACACACACACACATACACAATGGAAGAGTGATTGTTTTTCTTACCGTACATCGATCGTGATGTTGGAGTCTCTCACTACAGATGCTTATGTTTTCTTAATGCAGCTTCAGTCGCTCATACGGACACACCGCTGTGCCAGGAGGCACTGGAAACGCACACAAACACACACACGCACCGCTCACTCTGGTATTACTGCCTGCACGTGTGCTTGGAGCTAAAATGCGCACCGTGATTGGTGCAGAGCCTGGCTCGATGCGCTGAATTACACACACACACACACACAGACACACTCTCTCCCTGCCATGCAGACACACACACACACACAGGCATGCACACACACGCGCACAAAAGGGGGCTGAAAGGCAACGTCAGAGAGAAGCGTGCCGTGATGACCTTGGATTTTCCCGTTTGTCTTCCGCAACAGCGCTCCTTCTGAAGGGGGTAGTGCGGATTTCACATGCAAGTGCACACACAAAACACACCCACCTCACCTCTAATCATTTTTCACACTTGCACAGACAGAAACAGAGAAAAGGGGCAGGTTGGGGAGAGAATAAGGAAGAAATGTGCACCACAGGGATTGAACGGGAGAAGACCTCCCACCCACGCAATCTCCTTCTCTCCTTCTCTCCTTCTCTCCACCCCCTGCCAGCAACACTCGTCCCCTCTTCTCCATCATTAATCTTCTCGTGCCTCTGCTTTACTTTCAGTTTTCCATGTGTATGCAACTTTTTTTAACCACATTTCCTTCCATGTTCTAGCTTAACACCAAAACATCTGTGTGATTATATAACCATGTTTACTAGTATTTGCATTTTTTTATGCAAAACAGTGAAATATTATCCTTTTCAGGATGTCACTATTTACTGGCTCTTTTCCAGGTTTTATTTTCCAAAGTATAGTGCATATATGCCGTACAGCTGGCTCACTCAAGACAGAACCTGCAAATGGATGCAAGGCAAAAGCAAAATTTCCAAATCGATGCTTCTGTGGAACGCATTAACCAGACATAATGTTTACACATAATTGGCTCTAATGCACAAAACTGCAGTGAAACCATAAACCTGATGCCGCTGCAGTGCCATTGTAGAAGCATAAGCAAGCCCTTGGAACAAAATGCATGTCCACTCAACCTGTTTGGTGCACATATTTTCCTTTATTCCAAACATCAGTCCATAGATAGCATTGCTTGAAATTTCTACGACTCACTATCAGCATTTAAAAGAGGTTTTGGAGAAGAGCTTATATGGTGTAAGAACACTAACATCCATTAAAAAAGTGTGGTTGTGCAATTACCAAAGGTGCTCAGCTGTCACTGATTGAACAATTAGAAGAGAGTGGGCTGCATCAGGAATGGTTCGATGAATTAAGGATGGTGGCAAAATTGTTCTCAGGAGCAGCTAATAACAAACACAAAAGATTCAAACATGGCTGTTTCTCTTTATACTGCATCCTTATGCGGTATGATACTATCATCTACTGCATTTCACTGCAGCTTGGAGAAGGTGTATATATGATACTTTATTTAACTCCTCCAGAAGAAATTAATCTCTTCACTCACTGTGAATGTCAGGGGTCTTGTGCAATAATACTCCGCTTGAATCATAATCAAGCCCCCAGGAACAATATAGAACAATACAGATTTCATCTATTCAGTCCAACAGCATTTCTAAAGTTTAGAAGAGCTGCAAAATAAAATTCTTTTATTCCCATAGAGACAGAGCACAACACAATCGGTGTTGGCACTATCGGTGCCAAAATAGGCAACCAAGGGCTGAAATGCTAACAAAATGCCTGTAGCTAGCCAAAAACATTAGATATCAGCATGACAAAGAATTATTTCAGCACCTTATGTCTATCGGAGAGGAAGAGTTACATTGACAAACTCATTATTGTCCGTCTATCTCACTGTCTCCTATCCTTACCTTGCTTATCTTGGAGAAATGGTCCCACTTAATGGGCAGAAGTTAAATACTTGGATAAAACTATTTAATCAAATCACCCAGTAAGATCAGAATTTAAGCTGACAAAGACCAAAACCAGGCATCACATAGCTTAATTAGCTTTAACCTCTGCGGTTTTCCAGACCAAATTAGCTGCATGTGGGCATAGTGAGTGTCAGGATCCCCCAGTTTTCCTATATCCTCCTGTCGATGCCTCACGTCTAATTGCTTAAAAGCTCAGTTGCGTTTGGCAGCTTGTAAAAGTAGTTATAAAAGTTATAGATTCATTAGCGTGTTGATAATGTGTCCCTTCACAAAGCAGCTTTTAGGCAGTTTGCTAGGAGACATAAATGACAAGAGGCTTCACTCATTACAAAATCAATGGAGAGCAATGTATTTTTTCTCTGTCTTTATTCAAGTTAGTGGAGCGCTAAACCGGAAGCTAGCTGCTCGCCTGTCAGAAATCTCAAAAGACTAGGGTTGGGTACCGTAACTCGGTACTTTTTGTACTTGGTACCGATTCACGTTGGTACTACTGAGTACCGATTCACTTAAAATGAATCGGTGCCAAATTTCGGTACTTGAGGTGGAGGCGGAGCGAGAGCGCATGACTCGCACCTCAGACTCAGCAACAATGGCGACAAAAAAAATGTACAATAGTTAACATGCAGCACTGTTCCTAAATGTTCTCAATAAAATGAACCGTATCGGTTCAATTATGAACGGTACCCAACCCTACAAAAGACGCTTGCTCTGTGATCCCCACATTGCAGAGGATCCAGATAAGTGCATACTGCAGAAGTCTAACTTCTTTGGCTTCATGCGCCACTGAGCAACTTTCACAGGAATGAACGGGGGCCCACCTCACTGCCCAGATCTCTCTATACATCCATGATCATAATCATTTACAATCAAGCTTTGTTTTCCTCGCTGCCGCATGCCAGAAATGCTGGTTGCTAATCAGGAATACTCCCTGTGGAGCTTTAAGCATCTCTTTCTGGTGGAAGAACAAACATTCCTCTTATCCAACTGAGAGCATTTACTAGCTAAGATTTTATCAATCAAACTCCCCTGTAATCAGTCAACACTGTTTAACAGCAACCTGTGCCAAGTACCAATCACAGCAAGTGTTCCCACTGATGTTGGTATAGTCAAGTGCTCAAGTACCCTCTATAACTACAAAATAAGCTGCATCAGTTTTATGGGACAGGAGGCGGTTCAGAGCAATTGAAACCCCAGCATTAATATCCTTTGAACCATACGGAGGAAACTTTTCAGTGAAATAATTCTCTGTTCGTGCGACTCAGAGACAGAGAAGGAGCCAGAGCGAGAACAGAGGAGGTGGTGTTGTCACTTACCCTTGCCAACGCGATGGTCCAGAAGGGTACGACAGTCCAGTGCCAGCCTCTGAGAGGCCGGGACATCAGGCGCAGGCAAGGGCATGACAGGCAACCACACACACACACACTCAGACACACACTACTCCTTTCATAGACGCTGAAATCCTCCTAATCAAAGCCAAAACATGCATGCAACACTGCAAGCAGTGAACTAAATATCCCTAATTCTGTGGTTACAATTTTTTAAAGCTTCTGAAAAGTAAGCCTAGCAATACTTGCAAAAAAAAAAAAAAACAGACAGAAAAAGCACAACTCTTGATAGATGAGCTAAATGCAAAAAATTTACTCACTCACATGCATCCACAACTCCCAAGTTTGGCTGCAATGAACATTAGACACATGCATACACAAACACACACTTTCCCTCAGTCAAGCCTGAGCAGAAAAGCCAACTCCAACTTCTGTGCAGAGTTTCACACGGACACAAACTCCCAAATTCACTTAGAGTCCCTGCTGAACACCAATTCGCAGTCCCTGTCTTGAGGCTTCTCAGTAATTTATGTTAGTACAGAGGCAGATTGACCGTATTAACGAAGAGATTAGCGATTAGTCCTTCAATGGCAGCTCTGCTCTCTGTGCGCCTCTCTCTCATTAATAAACATCTCACTGACACAATGGACCTCACTATCCACCCGAAGTCTCTCTCTGGCTGAGAGAGCCAGGGAGACCGGGAGAGAGGCAGGCGGAGAGGGGCACTGTGGGACAGCCATTCAGTCAGTGGGTTTGAGGTTCAAGGAATGTGGCCATCAGCAGATGCCAACACGGGCAAAATGACTGGTGAGTCATTTCTTTGCAAATTCACACATTATACTACAAAACAGACACATCATACACACACATCTGGGATGCAAAGCTTCCCTCACATTACTTCACAATCAGCAGTGATTTATTGTTTGGTTTAGGCTGCTCATGTATCTAGTTTTAGTCCACTTCCTCTGCAGTGTCCTATATTTAACTTTTGGACTGCTGTAATATTATGTCTACAGGCTTAGTGCAGGTGTAAATTGTTCTAATAGTTTGGTGTTGGTACCTGTCATGTTGGATGCTTGTCACAAGGCGGCGTTGGTCTTCCAGGTTCACAGAGGCCGGGGGATGAAAGGCACTTCAGCCGCGAACGGAGTCTCCACCGGGGCTTCGAAAATCAGGAAAACCGCTGGATTGTCTTTGGCCTGTGGAAGTCAGTATGCCCACATTAGCCGAAGCGCTAACAAATATTGTTGATATTTAAACATGTTTAAACCTGTCAAAATACGGCAGTTATACCAAGTGTTAACGTTTAACACACCAGTGACACCCAAACAGTGTAATGTAACATCCGAACAGAATTTCGACATCATGACAGTTGCCAAATTAACACAACGCTAATGTTAGCATGCTAGCTGTCACATGCTGTCATCTAACTTTCTGCCCTCGTGTTAGCCTCAGTGTTTCAATACTTTCCCTTTATTTCAAATAGATGTACACATACATTTGCGGTTGTCAAATCTAACAAAGCTAACTCATATTTCTCAGAGCTAGCACCGGTGTATGCTAGTAGCAAAGCAATGCTAACGCTAGCTAACTGCTTGACTTGCTCAACGAGAAAACCCCTGTGCTTATCCGAACAGCGTGAATGAGTGAGTGGTCAACACCCATGACTTACCATGTAGTGAACGAAATTAAAATCCTTAAAACGGGTGGCATGCGGACAGTTAAAGTCGGAAAAACATGACTCAAGTTCAGCTATGACAGGACACCATACAGTTAGTCACAGCGTTACAGTTCCTTCAGTTACCAGCTGTTACCGGCTGGCTGTAAATGTGACAGCCCACCACTGGACAGGAGCTTTAGTCATGTGGAAACACATGCAGTCTAGACATGCAGTACCGGATATGTCCCTGCATTTTACTGAGAAACTGTAACCAGCATATCATACAAATACATACAGATGTTTGATAGAATAAATGCTTTAATATTACAGCATCATGAGTGAATTAAGATCATTTAAAAAGCAGAATATATGAGGAGTGTTGCTGTTTCTCTCCTATTTATAGCTGAGCTGAACTGCAGTGAATATGAATGCTGATGTTGCAACAAAACATTGTTAGCAATATGTACATTTATGGGATATATATTCAGTTTACATAGAGCCAAGAGCATTGCTGTTTTATTGCTTTCAGAGGAATCAAATCACCACATGGTCAGACACTGTCTCTGTGCAAGGATATTTTCAGCCTGCAGTTCCTCTCGCCGTTTGGGTCAAGGACAGCATGCTTTCTCATGAATCATTGAGTGCTGCTGACTCTAAATGAGAGTCTGCAGTTTCCTTTTCATTTATGTTATTTCAGATCATATGTACAAGCCTGGTTTAAAAGCCTGTTAGGAGTTAGCCATCCAGATCCATGATATGCTGCCTTCATCTCCAAATTGTTCAGCAATGCAAGAAGGAATGAAAATAAATTATTAGTGGAGCAAAAATGAATTCAGTCTGACAATCAGGTTATGATAGAAATCTTTAAAGACATAAAGCAGTATTCTGTAGCCTGCATTTGTGGATGGGACATCTTGCTTTTAAAACAAGTTTCTTTCCTACCAGTTGGTGACAGCAGTGAGTCAGGACAATCTGATGAGTGATTGTTGTGACCAAAACATTGCAATTTCCTGAGATTACTATCATTTACAAACAACAGTTTCATTGCACAACATTGCCTTAATTTAAGTATGTCTGAAACCAATATAATACAATAACAATAAAGGCCCAACATGACATGTCACATCCTCTGCCACCCCTTCCAAAGTCTAATCTTGGAGCTTCTCAGTTGACTACGAGGGCATTTAGTTCCCATGGTCTCTTACTGTAAGCCCACTAAGCCATCAGATCCTTGAGTCTTTTATTCAACAGTATTTATGTCCTCCTATGCTGCTGCCATCTCTTTATCTCCTCAGCCATTAGATGGCTGTTAGTGTGTGAACCTTTTTAAAAGGGATAATGCCATCTTACTTATGTTGAGCTAATTACGGCTGAGCTAAAGCTAAAAAAAAAAAAAAAAGACTTGTGGGGGTTGTCGTGAAAAGATACGCTTGTAATTGCTAGTAGTTATTGTATTTTATTGCAAGAGTAGAAAAAGTAATTTGCAGAGCTTTGAAAATGTTAACCTCGTAAAAGCTGACAAGCATGTCAGGATGGTTACATGGCTGAATTACCAAACTGGCCCACAGGGACAGACCCACAGGCCCAAGGGTTTGGGTGCCCCCCTATGAGTGATATGATTATTATTAGCATTTCTTTTTGGACAGGCTAAGGGCTCAATGAACGTCCTATTGAAACACCAAAGGAGTAGCCTTTACACTCACTTTGGAGATGTCATATTAAAAGAGAATTTTGTAGGATTTAGTGGCATCTAGTGCTGAGGATCGCAGAGTGCCATGTGCCAAGCATGAACTCCCCGTCAGGATTCCCTCAGTCTTCATTATTCAGGATATTTTTTACCTGGAGCCAAATTAACCGTAGAGGTCTTTTCCTCTCCAAAACGAACAGACCAGGTGATTAAAACTAGTAAAAGAAAAAAAAACACTGAATAAAGCAGTTTCACATTACAAATAAGAGTTTCTGCTAAGCTGTCAGCTAATCAGATGGGGCACTAGCCCAGCACCTGCTAATGTGTGCTCACTTTTTCCTCTGATAACTTAAGATCCAAACGATTAGGAGGTGTTTCCTGCAAGCCAAATTATCCACAAAGGTCTCGTTCTCTCCAAAATGAACTGACTAGGTGATGCATTTATTAAATGTTTCCCTTTTTTCCCATTTTGCCTTTATTGTACAGGACTGATTTTGAGTGAGGGAGGAGAGAGAGAGGGATGACATGCAGCAAAGGTCCTCGGGTTGGAATCAAACCTGTGGACGTTGTCACAAGGACACAGCCTTTGTACATGGGGGGTCTGATCTACCAGGTGAGCGAGCACTCCGGATCAGGTGATTTATACCAGTAAAAATACTGAATAAAGCAGTTTCATGTTAAAAAAAATCAGTGATTTTTGAGAACGCAAATGACCCTGTCTAGAGCCAGTGTTTGGTTTGTCCATTCTGGGCTACTGTAGAAACATGGTGTTTCAACATGGCAGATTTATCAGGTGATTATGCACTAAAGGAAACATATGATTTGGTACTGCCAACGATAACGCGAACGCTAATGCTAGTTTGCTAACTAGCTAATTTGCGGTCGTCATTTCCGGTGAGTGCACAACAGCCATGTTTGGTTTGAGATAACACTACCCTGTCGAAATTCGAGCACTACGCTAATAAGTACATAGTGCACATAGTATACTACATAGACGTGTACTAACGGAAGTATGTCATCTATCTGCCAATCTATCCCCTTAAATCATACACACTGGACCTTTAAAAAAGGTTTTACACATTCACAGGGAGCATTTACTGCTGCAGGGTAATAGGGACCTTTTGCTGCTTACTTTCACCCTACCATATGTATCCTCTGTGTTTAGGGACGGGGGCTGCATTGTAAGAGGGGTCCTTTGACTATTCATGTCCATTTGTTGATTTGCAAATCCTTTCAATGTAACACAGTGAAGATTTCGTGTAGTGTGAATATAAATTGTTCGAGCACAATCTTCCCTCTGGTCAGCATATTTGTTTCCCTTTGGCCCCGACTTGCCTGGACACGTCTCCACTCTCAAGAGCTTTGTGCAACTGCCAACAAAAGCCCGCATATATTCACCATCCGACTGTAGTCTTACAACACACACCCATGCTTACACAGCACGTTTGTGATACAACGACACCAACAGCCGCAAATAGATCTCTGTTTCAGGCATGAGCGAAATGTTTGGCAAGCACGTACAGGCCAAAGGGTCAGTTCTGTTGCTGGTCTGGCTTGAGTGCATGTGAGAATCAGCTGATTAGTAGACAGCCAAGGCAGTTAGCCTTAATACTAATTAGCTTCTTGGGGTTTGCCCTTGGCTGACTAATTCATCTTAACTCCTCCCTCAGGTGGAGTTCACAGGCACTCCAAATAGAGTCACTAAATGAAATTACAGATTTGTGCAGCAGACGGACATCCAGGGGCATTAACTTCAGTTGCTCATAATAAACACCAGGGCTGTGTTATGTCATTATGATCTACAGCTATTGCCTTTTTCGTTGTTTCTAGTGTCAGTGACATCTCATTAAACATATTCAAAGGTGCTTTACTGCCTGCTTGCCAAGTGTGAGAGAGCTATGCTGATGTGGCAGCAGTTATAGCACTGTCGAGCTAATTGCCTTAGACCTGGAGGCTATTTTAGATGTACAGTAATCAGCAAGAAAGGTCTGAGCCACGCAGCCACAGTTGGACAGATGGGAACTCATTAGATCAGTCTTAAGGGCCTGGACACAATTAGCAAAGCTAGGCTCAAAACTTTAAACCGCTTACAACCATAGGGTCCATGCCTGCTGATGCAATCAGCCCAGTGAGTGGTCTTCATCATCAATACTGAGGTACATGTGTCTGTTCCAGCACACCTGAGATTTTATGTTGTTGGTCTGATTTTCCCTGTGAATCCCTCTCTTGCGCCCTGATTTACAGTGCAATTAATGTGGAGACACCGCAGGTGAATAGGGAAAAACTAACTTATTAACTAAAAGATTTTATCACGAATTTCCCTAATTCATTACTAACATCAGGACAGTTATTTTTTTGTATTACAAGTTTTCTGGAATTTTATAGTGGAATATTCAAAGGAGACATTATCTATTTAAATATGTACTAATCTGCATATTTACAGAACAGAAGTCTGAACACTGGATGAAGCCAGGTTCAGAATTCTTGTTCCATTTCGTTGACATATAAGAGTCAAAGGGTTTTTTGTCAGGAGATTTGGGATATTTCTTTATAGCTCTCCATAAATCAGAAAATACTGTCAACAGTCATATCAAAATCAAAACTCAAAATCAAAACTTTCAGTTCAATTCAATTCAATGCCAAAATTGTCACTGCACGGCAGTACAACGAAATTTTGTGATCTAAACAGCAAAAGACAATAAACAATAACCAGCAACAGTGAGACACATAGAATACACTATGGGTAATAAAAGGAGAATGTTTAATACAGTAATAAATAAATAAATAAATAAGAGAGCAACGCTGCTGCATCCATGTTTTTAGGAATAAAATGTTCTATAAATTGGGATTTAAATGATATATGAACAAAGCCCTTTGTAAAAACCTTCAGAATTTAGGTAGGAATAAACTGCAAAGTTTGGTGTATGTAAGTGCTACTGAGGTGGAGATTTCTGGTTCAGACTATGAGAAAAAAGAAAATCAGGAAATAGCCTTTAAAGATGTGTGTTGTAAAGTGCCATACATTTTTAGACAAGAAATTGACACCATAGGTGAATAGATTAAAAAAAATAAAATAGATATCACATGAAACATCCCCAGATGATTGTTAAGACTTTTCGTGTATTACAAGTTTTCAGAAATGTGTATGTTTAAATATGCAAATTGTGTATTATCTTATTACATATGCACTTTTTGCATACATTTCCAGAGCAGAAATCTAAATAAAATAAACGCCTAAATGTCTATTTTGGGTGTTTTCTTGCCACTAGTCTGATGGAGGCCAAATTGCTCAAAATCTCAAAATTTGCAAGTGCATGAAAAAGCTATGTTTTCACCTGTAGTGTCTCTTCTTATCTCGATGCTGTGATGACGTCATGTTTAAAACAGTGAACAGAGATAGGTAAATTATAACCTGTAGCAGGTGAATCTGAATAGCTTCATCCATCTTATTTGTAAAAGAACAACTTGTGAAAACAGACAACTCAGTGAATCAAATTGGATCAATCCAGAAAATTTAAAGATAATTGTATGGTGCATATTGCTAATAAAATACAATACAACGGCTTCCAACAATGCTACATAATTATGGAAACATTAGTGCATTGGTTACAGACTAGTCCATGCTTTGCATCAATATTAACCAGCCTAATAAAGCAAGAACAACCATAAGACAAAATGCACTGAGCTCATCTCTAGTTTCCAGCTTTAACACATTTTGTTCACGGCAAAGACAAAGATCAAAACAATAGATTTTCATAAGTTCAATTTTATTGACTGATTTTATTGATGGACTGTGTATGTGTTAGAGAGAAACACAACAGATAGCCACTTTGTATTGCTGGAACATAGTTTCCAAAAAGCAGGTACCACTTATTTAAATGTTTACTATGCAGGACTTGTTGGCTACTGTTAGTTGACAGTCTTGCCAGCGAAAATTGAAGTAAAAGCCAGATTCACTATCACTTTGGAACAAGCTTTGTCCACTTGGCATTTCGCCTTGCTATACTTGCGTTTTTTTTGGGTGCTGTGTCAGCTTCCTGTTGGATGCGTGCTATTTACGGTCTGGCACCTTCTTCTAAAGTCCTGAAGTCACCTTTGCACTGTGACCCGGAACGCCCCGAGCACAACAAAATAACACAAGGAAAATAAGAAAGTACAGGCAGAGGACAGAGTCTCTGCAGAAAAAAATACCACCACACAATTCTAGTGGGTCATAAGTGATAATTGAGAGGGATTAATTTTGTGTGAGTCTCTGCATTGTTTCCTGTATAGTATACCTTTAAACTTATGTTACACTATATTATAACTGATAGGAAACAGCATTTTAATAAGGTTTAGATCAAAAAACAGTCAACCTATGCTTTGGTTTTGCCTCAGTCAGCTTAACATGCCACTAGTGTCTTTTAATATCATCCCAAAGCCACACAGTCACTTACAATTATATAATCCACAATAAAACTGCGTTTATGTTTCAGGATGGGTTCAAAATATTGGTCAGACAGATGTGTAATAGCCTGTTATGCCCTCTTAGAAACACTTAAATTTGAATGCCTAGTAAAGGCACTTTCATTAGCTTCCATTTGCTGTTGAATCACCTCAGGCTTCTGCTGTTACTAGGTGGGAGATGAATCAGCGTCCTTGCTTGTGCAGTCTGCCTGGTTTTGTAGGCTTTTAGGTAATGTTAACTGTTCACTCTAATGGCTCCATTTGCACAGCAACACAATCACCAGAAAGAATGTTGGTATTGTACATTCCTGCAAACCACAGATTTGTTACTTTTGTGTGGTGTTATGAAGCAGATGGGAATCTTTACATTTGAACTTTACATTTCAACCATTCTGATGTTAATGTGGTTAAGTTTAGGCACAAAACCCACTTGGTTATGGTGGAGAAAAGATCACGTTTGGGCCTAAAAATATGGTTTTGAGGGCACAGTCAAGGCTGGAGAGGCCGTCAGTGTCCATGTAACAATCAATCGCTTCCGAGGCCTCTCCAGTGGAAGAACAGGTCACTAAAATAGACCCATATTTGGTGGCTATAAAGACGCTGGAAACACAGTGGTTGTTGTTTACTGGTCCCGAACAATGGTCTGTAGCAGTAGGTATCACACCATCCACTGTACCCTTCACCTCCCAATGACAAAGTCAGCTCATATACCTACAAAGTCACTTTAGAAACACTGATATGTATAAAACAGAACGTATTCATTGTCTGCAGCAATGTACCATGCTGACATGTTCTTCTGGTGACTGGGCTGTGCACATACTGCCATAACCAAGAGCACAAAGACAACGAAGTAGAGTGAATGAAAAAGAAAAATGTTGACACTATAAAGGAGAGAGCGTTTCAAAAAGCACTGATCGTAATGCTATTTAATTAAAATGTCAACTCCGCTTGTAAAAGATTTGGTTGACTCGGCCAAAGGTTGGGAGTATTGCGTTCATCTTGGCGTTGTCTTGGTGCCAACAATCTCAGCTTTGCAGGCCAGTGAGAGTGGCTGCTGACTAACTAATCCTCTTTGCACTCCTCACTCCTGCAGCTTTGCTTTGTGGCAGTTGTTGACTTCAGTTCAAAACAGTCCAGGTGGTGACCTACAATCTTGCCAGAACAGCTCCACATATCTTGGCTGGATCTTTATCTCCTCCTTCTACATCCGTCTTGGACACTTTATCATAGCACGGACTACTTCAAGTTTTTCCCCTCTCATGGATTATGCCTTAATTTTCAGATCTGCATACAATTCCCGTGCGATGGAATCAGCACAAGTGGATTATGTCAGGCTGGACGAATATATTCTACGGAAAATGCTGGACATGAGGAGAGGATACACAATATGTGAAACAATACAGGTAAGTTGTGACTGCATTATTTTGACAATGAAGTTGTTCCTTATCCTACAAGTGTTGCTGGCTTTTCCTTTCTTTATACACTTGGAAAGTATGTGAAGTTGTACCAGAACTCTCTACACTGCTTCTACGCAACTCTTATGTCACCAGAGCAGGTGTAGACTATCATACAGGGAGCCTAAATTCAAATAGCGCATGTATTAAAAGCTAATAAATAGGCCTGTATTTTATTTTAATTTTAGAGTAATAAGTGATCTTTCCACAAGTGATTGATAAAATAAAACACTGCCATCTTATAGCATTAACTCACAGGGTGAATATTTTCACCGGCCACAACGACTGCCTTAATTAAAAATGCAACTCATCTAATATGAAGTGTTTTATCATATCCAGTCTGCTCAGTGTGGATACAAGGTGACGATCAGACATCAGACTGCTGACAGTGGATTGTATGTGGGCGGGACAGCAGCATGTAGAGCCAGAAGGACCTGGAGGAGTTTAACTCCTGAGCATTAACCAGCTCAGGTCTAAATCTAATCTAAATCTGGCTACCCGATAATTTGTTGGAAAGCTGCCGTTCTTCTGGCACATACTGTGTCAACACGTGGAGACGGCCAGGCGGTTCTGTCCAACATGCTGAATGTGTGCAGCACAACAAGATCTGTCCACATGAATCTGAATATTTAAAAAGGGTTTGAACATGAAAGATGCTTTGATAAGATTCTTTTTATAAGGTATGGGCACATTTATTAGACACATGTCCTGTGTGGCCTGAGTGGTAGATCATAAAATCAGTTGCTGTGTATTCGATCATAAAACAGCCGTCTCCTGATTTGGCTATCAGAGTCACTATTCAGTAAATAGTGATGGTGTGGAAGATGTAGAGATGATGCAGTGGTAAATAAGGTGGATAAACTGATATCACAAACCATCTATCATTAAGAAGGAAACGAACAGCGTAAATCTTAAATGTAACATAGAAATGTATTTTGCTGGAAAGATGGCTTAAAGTAAATATATAGATATATTCTGCAAAGTGAACTGAATTAAACTGGGCATACTTTACACCAAGGATGATTCATGATATAAGAACAGAAGTAAGGATTTTCACAGGAAAAGTGTGTAAGGGGGTTTTATATGCAGCAGACCCTAAGCCAGAGCCTACACATGTGGCAGTCAGCGGTGGGGTCTCTGTGAATTGCTATAAAGTTGAGTTGATTCAAAACACACATTAAACACACATTAAACATGGTTTAATAGCAACAGTTTCAAACACAAGTACATAAATCAGCTTCACTATAACTTGCAGCATCACAGACAAACACTTGTGTTTATCTGGACACATTTTCCCCACAAATATAACATGCTAACGTTATTAGCACAAGTCTATGGCATTTTACATTGTATAAATTAGCCTAGCTGCCAGCGGACTACTCTCTACTTATATGAAACCAGGGACAACAGCAACATTTAACAAATTAAAGGTAAAGGTACATAATTTGGCTCCATTACTACTCACAAGTTTCACCGACAAAACAACTGTCTCATAATAAACACGTTTTCCAAACAAATAAAACATGCTAACGTTATTAGCACAAGCCTATGGCATTGTCCATTGTATAAATTAGCCTAGCGAATAGTGGAGATTTCCTCTGCTCATATGAAGCCAGGGACAACAGACAGCAACACAGCAAAGGTAAAGGTACAAAATTCCGCTCTAATACAACCCACAAGGTTCACTAACAAAACAACTGTCTTATACTAAACACATTTTCCCCACAAATACAACATGCTAATGTTTTAGCACAAGCCTACGACATTTAAATTGTAGCCTAGCGGCCAGCAGACTTCTCTCTACTCATATGAAGCCAGGGACAAAAGCAGCATTTAACAAAGGTAACGACACAAAATTCGACAACTCACAAGATTCACTGACAAAACAACTGTCTTAAATACTAAACACGTTTTCCAAACAAATATAACATGCTAACGTTATTAGCACAAGCCTACGGCATTTTACACTGTATAAATTAGCCTAGCGAAGAGCAGAGATTTCCTCTGCTCATATGAAGCCAGGATAAATCACACACAAGACTTAAAATGCTATTTTTGTGTAGGCTTTATTGTCTTCACAATTTATTGTTTCTTATCTGTGAAATTAAAGTAAATAAAAGCTTCATTTCCACTGAGGGAAATGGTTTCAGCTTACAGAAATAGACAGGAGGTCTGCTTTGCTGCAACGTGTAGTTACATTTCTAGGGAAGTGCGCATCAGGCCATGGTGTAGGGTACAGCGTTGATTCAACGCAGAAGTATAAATTCTGCCTTAGTGGCATCTAGCAGTGAGGAGCTTTTTACGGTTAGAATTTCTTTAGTGTTCATTATTCAGGAGTTTTTCACTGAAAGCTGAATTATCCACAGAGATCTCTTCCTCTCCAAAAACAAATGATGAGTAAAACAGTTTCACATTAGTGTTTCTCCCATGCTGTTTGGCATGGCGGAAACAAGCTATTAGCACAGCACCTGGGTGCTCACCTGTTTTCTCTAATCCATATTTTCAGAAGGTTTTCATTGGAAGTCAGGTCTCTTCATCTCCAAAACAAACAGACCCAATGATTTAAATAAGTAAAAACACTGTACAAAGCAGTTTCATGTTACATATCAGTGACAAGGTTCCCCCAGAACCACAGAAGTCATTATGCAGTTGTTTTCACAAGCTGAGTAGCACTAAACATGACTTTATTGAACTTATCGTATAAAACTGTTGGAGTAGGCTACCCCTTTAATAATGACTGTTCATTATGCTGTGAGAAAAGCAAGTCTGAGTCCTCACTTACAGTATCACCATCTTTTTTTTCTCACCCTCATCGATGTCACTCCTCCAGCTCCGTGCTGCTGCCTTCTCCTGATCTGAGACCAACAGATGAGGTCAGCTAAACTCATCACCATGGTGACCTTCTCCGAAACGACACAGGTCTCCCCTATGGAGCTGCGTGAGCCGACCTGCCTGACCGCAACCCTGTCCCCCGGGCTGCGGCGGAAAAAGATGCTGTGGCAGAACGCTGTAAAACACATCATTATCCAGCAGGAGCTCAGCGCCCAGGTGATTTACTATCCCACAGTCAGTAGTAGATTTACTGCCTCCAGATGGAACTGTTGTTTGTTCTGGTTTATCTTCTGTTATTCTATATTCCCCCTAAAATATTATGAGGGCTGTGTGTAGTGGAACAGACGTGATATCCTCTGAACTGCAGCCTCGTTTTACGCATAACAAAGAAAATTCAACCAGATTTAAACTTGTGTTTGATGTCTGTATCAACATCATGAACATGAATCATTGGGCCTCTTCTGAATGAGTCCAGATGACCCAAATCATTTAACAAATACTTTAAAGGGCAAGTTCACCCATAGAACTACAAAAAGAAGCAGGTACCTTCTCACTTACAGTGTCTTGCCATACAAATATTTTTGGTTTTACAGTATTTGTCCAGTGTTTTAACACAGCAGAGATTAATCCGTGGTGCTAAAAGTTTTTTTTTTTTTTGTAAATCAAATAGAATTTTGACTTTTTTGTAATTTGTTAATACTGTGAGAGCCAAACATTTAATTTTATTTGCTTAATTTGTATTGACGTGGTGGCTGAAATCAGGCAGATAAGCAGAAAAATAGAACTACATAGGTACCACTTGGGTAGGTAAGACAATAATGTAAGTATATTGTAATTCTGGTGAAACAACCCTTTAAAGGGTCTGAGCCATAGACTGTATAAAAATAACACCATGGCCACCATGGCCACCATGACGTCACCCATTGGTTTGTGGAATCCCGTTTTGAAGCCTCAAGTTTGGCATTTTGACTGTTTCCATCTTGGAATTTTGGAGCCAGAATTGATGGGAAGTGACCGTATTTGGACAAGAGGGTGGAGCTAACCCTTTAGCTAGCTGCTAGCTTGGTTAGCATGGTGCATTTATAGTCTATGGTTAACTGCTATAATGCTAATTTTTGCTAGCGAAAACAATCAAAACAGTTAAACCAAAGTGTACTAAAACTGAACATCTGATTCCAAGATAATACAACTAAATGCTGAACAAGACTTTTTTTAGGTGACCGAAATGTTACAATTAAATTTAATCAACTGAAAACACACCAAAATAGTGAAAGCTACAGCTGCAGCTATACGTCTGTATTCTGTGAATCTAGGGTTATACCAGGGTTACGATACTTAACCAGCACTGTCACTGTGGTAGCGACTTGCCAACAAACGGCACCCACCTGTCACTCAAAGCCGTCATACCCTTAATTATGCATAACTTTAAGTTATTTAAAATTTCACCCCCAGTTGTCATGAATGGGTAAATTTGCTATGGAGACCATAACTTTTTTTTTTCACCAGGTTTTAAATATGTTTATAGGATGCCCCAGGAATGATGTTTTTCTGTAGGCTGATGCGGTAGTTAGCATCACATTGGTTCCCTTGTCAAAAAGCCCAATGCTATTTTCCTGTCTTTTTTTTTGGATTAATGCAGAAAATAAGTTTTGTGACAAACATTAATGATACTTAAACCTTTTGTTCAGCAAGGTAATCTTCGCAAATGAAATTGAAGCCAATGCAATCACCAGAAGTAGAAAGCTAACGTTAGGCTATAAATGAACTATACACCATGGTCTTATTACCTTACGTCGCCACCATAACAAGACTAAACTTGTTAGCAACCGCCTTTTTTAAGACACAGGAGCTTCAAAGTTCATGAGGGGGAATTTACTGGCGGAATTTTGTGTCGTAGAACATTACACATGCAAAAACCCTTAAAGACTTTGAGACAAGGGAACCAGGAGGGCAAAAATGCTAACTCATTTACATTTTTTAGGACTCATTCCTAGGGCATTCTATACTGTATATGCTGTACAGTTGGGTTTTAACATGGGGGTCTATGGAGATTGACTCATTTTTGGAGCCGGCCTCAACTGAGGGACTGCAGTTTTTATATCTCCGCGCTGGTGAAAGCCGTGTCCAGAGGCATATGTTTACAGGTTTTTGGTCCATCGATCTTTCCATCCATCCCATTCTCATGACAGCAATATCTCAAGAACACTTGAGACTTAACGACTTAGACTCAAGGATGACCTAGAACTATAGCTTGTGAATTCATACACTAATTACGATGAAATTTCACAAAATCAAAGGGTAAAATGATGACGTGTTGAAATTCTATATTCAAAAGGTCACATGTCAGCTTCACTGTGACATCATACCCTCTGCAAAAACACTTTTCTGGCCATTACTCAACACCATAAATCAGGAGCAGAAGAGAAGACATTTGGTCAGATACTGAAGTGGCGACACTAATCTTGTGTGCCCACCTTGAAACTGTGCTGATTGTATCGAACTTCTGTGCTGCTAGGTTGAAGATATCGCTGAAGCATTAGTGTTTCAGAATTAGTTTGTGGCAATGATTAGTTTCTGGACCATTACAACCTATTCGTCACTTAACGTGATGGTAAGTTTGGCTAAAAGAATGAAAAAAGTTCCTGATGTTTAAGGAAACACATCTGATTTTCTGTCATGTTTGACAGGTGGGTGTGGAGCCTGCAAGAAAAATCTGTGTGACGGATGCCTACATGGAAGAGATCAACAGACAAATCCGCAACAAGGCCTCACGTGGGGTCACAAAACGCCGCTCCTCGACATTCAGAGTGCACCCTACCCATTCCCGTGGCTCCACCAGCACATGCAACAGTGCCAGGGCATCTTGTAATGAATATGCCAGCGATGCTGACTTCTTTCTGCACTGGGGCCACTCAATTCGTGGAGTCTACATCCCCACCCTGAGGCACACCTTCAAGTCTCGTGATTTGGAGAAACTCTACCAGCAACACTACTCCCACCAGAGACGCAACTCTCTAGCCTTCACTAATGTAATCGATGCAGTGGCCAAGCTACACGTGTTGGTTCTGTACCTGGCGCTGGCCCCTGACACAGTCACAGACACTATGCGTGGCTGCCTGACGGGCGTTTTCATGGTGTTAGCTATTGCGCTGTGCATCCTGGTGTTAACCTGCAAAGACTCCATGTCACCGCGGTGGCTTCACTACGCCGGCCTAGCTAGCTGGCTGTCTCAGACCACACAGGTGCTGGGAGGACTGGTGTACGGACTGGAAAAAGATCCATCGTGGTATGTTTTGTTCACACTGTTCGCCACATACACGCTGCTGCCGTTACCTCTACTGTGGGCCATCTGCGCCGGCACCCTCACCTCAGTACTGCACCTCATGGTGGAGGTAGTGCTCCACTACAATGATGCCGTGATTTTGAGAAAGGTGAGAGATTGATTAAACCAACAGTGTTTCTTTATTAAATAACAATATTATTTGCTGTGCTAATTCCTCAGAGCTAAGTCATGTGTATTTATATGCCTAGTTTTGTGTGCCAGATCCTAATAAACTAGGGGTACTCTGTTGCACTGATTAATGCTTAATAAAACTGATGACGTAATGTCTGTCTATGCTTTTCCCAACTCTCGAATCTTTTCATTTTTCTCTCTTAAGTGCACAGGTCCATTGTGCAGAACAAGCCATGTTTTATTCATATAATGCATCTAGCGAAGCTTATATTTTATATCCATTAGTGGCAACAGCTTTCTCCTTAGTTTCACAATTATTTATCCACTTCCAGCCCTAGATATTGTCCACAAACCTACGAAACATATGTTTTTCTCTGACATCTCTCAACTTTATTAAAAGAAGAAGAAGAAGAGGACCCTATTTCCCACTACTTATTCTCTTCTTAGTCCACATGCATTGGAGTTTTCCTGGTTAAACTGAATTAAATCTCTCTCCCTTGGCTGTAGGTGTTTGCCAAAGCCCTGTTGTACCTGGGTATGAACACAGCTGGCTTGTTCATCCACTACCTGACAGACCACGCCCAGAGACAGGTCTTCCTGGAGACGCGGCGCTGCATTGAGGGTCGCCTTAAACTCGAGCAAGAGAACCAGAGACAGGTACAGTGACTGATGCTATAGTGCTATAGGTTAGACTGGGAGGATTTTGTGTACCATGGGGCTCTTTACAATTTTGTGGACTTTTTCATTGGCATTCTCTTGTTTCCAAAGCTATTCTTGGCCTACTTCCAGCATACTTACGTGTGTACATTAAGCAAAAAATTGAAAATGGGTATGCTCTGTGTTCTCAGAACATGTTTTATTGTCTGTACTGAGAGCACATACAGAGTTTGGCAAGTCAGCATTTATGTATGCAGCTCTTTATATGTGGAATCTTGTGCAGAAGGACTTAAAGTTGCTCTCTTTGGTTCCTCTCGGCCGTTTCAAAGCACCGTTGCAGGATTTTTGTACACAGTCTTCTATATACCAGTGTCACGGTGTATCTTAGCTGGTCTTTGTAGTCATGTGTAGCTGCCCTTTTTTGCATTTTTACGGTTGACTTCTAGTGTATGTTATAATACTTTTTGGCTTTTCTTTGTAGTAATCTTACTTTGTGTTTCCTATTGCTTGTTTTAGAGCTTTACATTTTTATTCTGTATTTTTGCTCTATGTTGTCTGTAACTTAAGTTGCTGCCTGTCTTGGTCAGGACACTCTTGAAAAGGGTTTTTTTATTTCAAGAGGTATTTCTGGTTAAATAAAGGTTAAATAAAAAAGTATAAACATGGGACAGGGACATTTTGTGTATGATTGTCACAAAAATGTAATTTCTAACTTGGATACAATACCTTGAAAAATGTTGATATTCAATACCATTGTCGATGCAGCGGGAGAAATTGACATTGAGGAAAAATTCTCCCAGCTGCCTTATATCCAGGATATTCTGCCCTCATTTTTGTACAGTAGGAGAAACTGGGGAAGCGTTGCTCATCTTTATGTACAGTCTATGGCAGGGGTGTCAAACGTACGGCACACAGGCTGGAACCAGACCACCAAAGGGTCCAATCTGGCCCACTAGATGACTAGACTGAGAGGTGGCAGGTTCCAGGAGCAAGTTAAACAATGCGTACTTCATGTAAAATTCTGCTTCACAGGCTTTTCCACCCTGACCAGAATACAGTTCTCTGATATAACAATGAATACTTACTGTGGCCATGTTTAACCAGGAAATGAACAGATAAATGCACATGTAATGACAGTGAGTGGTAGACTGACTGAGTGTGGAAAAACTTGGACATGTGGTTAAAAGTGCACTTATTTTTTTGAAGACATCTCAGGCTGCTCATCATCTGGTTGTTAATAGATACTTTCAGAATGTACTCGTACTCCTTTACAAAAAAGAAAGGGAAAAGTTATTATACAATGGTTTTACTGGTCTGGTGCACTTTATGTGGCCCATGAACTAAAATGAGTTTGACACCCCTGATTTAAAGGTTAAATATATGCATCTTCTGACCTGTGTATGAACAAGCATTATCGTGGTTATACAACACACTGTCAAATACAGGTGATTATTGTGCCACACAGGAGCGTCTGGTGCTGTCGATCCTGCCTCGCTTTGTTGCCTTGGAGATGATCGCTGACATGAGCTGTTTGGAAGATGAGCTCAACCCTCACGAGTTTCACAAGATCTATATCCACCAGTACAAAGACGTCAGGTACACACACACACGCACACACACACACACTCACACAACGTTAACATGTTAGTGTTTACAAGACTCAAACCAGAGGATTTTAGGGTATACGTTTCTTAGGGATGGTTTTTAATCCACTTGCATGTGTTATGTGTTAGCACACTACTTCTTTTACTACTGTCTCTCTCCTCTTTGCAGCATCCTTTTTGCAGACATCAAGGGCTTCACTCTGTTGTCCATGAACCTGTCGGCCCAGGATCTGGTCCGAACCCTCAACGAGCTCTTTGGGCGCTTTGACCGACTGGCAGATGTGAGAAATTGAGCTCTCTTTTTTTCTGAGATAACAGATATTTTCTGTTCTATAAATGATTAATTTTCCATTTCCCTGGTGTCCTGACTCGTCCTCATCACAGGAGCACCACTGCCTGCGGATAAAGATACTTGGAGACTGTTACTACTGTGTGTCAGGTGTGCCAGAGCCACAGCGTGCACATGCCCGCCATTGTGTCGAGTTGGGCCTGGCTATGATCAACACCATACAGTCAGTCTAACCTTGCTGTTCTTTAGGGGTTATCACACCATCTCCTGCAAAACAATAACACATTTGATTTCACTATTGTCTGTTTAGATGCAGAAAGAACAATAGCTGTCACTAATAAGTCTAATACGTGGTCCCTTTACTCTCCACCAACACCAGGTACGTGCGGAAACACCTGAACTTTGACATGAACATGAGGATCGGGATCCACTCAGGCTCTGTCCTGTGTGGCGTGCTGGGCCTGCAGAAATGGCAGTTTGACGTCTGGTCCTGGGACGTGGGCATTGCCAACATGCTGGAGGCCGGGGGCATACCTGGGTGAGTGATCGCTGTCTATGCCATCAGCGAACAGTAGTAACACTTTGATGTGACACATTTGGGTTGCAGTGCAGTTGTCATTGCTAGTTTCAGACAAACGCAGTTGTCACTGTCACAGCCTGCACCCACATTTTGTAAATACTTGCACCCATCTGTGCACCCATGGGAGTGTAGATCTTAAAATAAGGTTCAGGTGCGTTGTTGGTGCATTGCTCTTTTGAGGCAGCAGAAAGCGATTGCACCACTGACTAACAAAAACCTGATCTAAAGTCAGAATGGTGCAGCATTCATCTATTTAAAAGACACATTTTTCTGATGAGAAGATGCGCCTACATAGCCAGGTTCCAAACACCCGTACACTCTGCTTGTTACACATGCAGGGACATGGGGGTGGGACGTGGGTGGGTGAAATAATACATCATTAATGAGGTGAATATTAATTACATTCTGTAAAATGTGACCATAGCAGAGAGCAGAGAGCAGAGTAGAGCTGAAGAGCTGTTATCCAGCTCCCCCATTAAGAGAGACGCTGAGGGCATTTGAACAGAATGAGCAGCAGAACTTCACTGATAAATTTAGACACTAAAAGTTTAGTTCTGTTTCCCCGTCAAGCTTTTAACCACAGTTTTTAGTTTTGTATCTTAAATGCCCCCACTGTATTTGCTGCAGTCACATTACACTCTTTCTGCATTACTCTCAGCAGAAAACCACTCGCTTCTCTAATTTGCCAGATCCGCCATGTTATGCCCAAAACACACCTATGACTAATTATACACTCTTTGCGCCTTATTTTGTGGCCAGATTATGCACCGTTTAACAAGCAAAAGTGGAGGTGGACACACCTAAATGCACCATGGACTTTAGACCAGGCTATAGATTATTTAAATAGTGTCCTTGATCTCTGCCTGTTTTACGACTACTATAACAACTTAGCAAAATGGCCTTAAATGAAATTAAAGTGCGATGTAAATTTCCACACCCTACGTACGACAAACACTTATACTTAGCATAAGCCTTTGCTTGGGAGACATGGTGTTGCAGGGATTAGCTGTTGCTTAAGAGCAGGCTGGCTGGCTGGAGCCCTTCTGTGTGACGTTTGCATGCCCTCTCTGTGTCAGTGTTGGTTTTCTCTGGCTTCCTCCCACAGTCCAAAGACATGCAGGTTCATTGGTGACTCTAAATTGTCCGTAGGTGTGAATATTAGCGTGAATGGTTGTCCGTCTTTATGTCTGGCAGTCTGTCCAGAGTGTACCCCGCTTCTTGCCCAGTGTCAGCTGGAATTGGCTCCAGCCCTCCTGCGATCCTGTACCAGGGAAGTTACAGATAATGAATGAATAAATAAGCCTTTGCTTTCTCAGTTAAAATCTGCACTTGCCTTTTTGTCCCAAAAAGAGTTTAAACCATAGACTGTAGATAAAGATGACCTTCTTGGAGAAAACCAACAAGGAAAACATTTGGTTCATCCCAAGACCTGATCTCACATCCACATCTCCTCACTTGCATGTCTTCCTCGTGTCTCATAAGACACAGGGGAGAGATGCGAGGACAGAAGACACAAGGAAATAGGCCTTCAGAGAAATAAGACATGTTTTCTTCTGAAACGTCACATGAAGCGTCGAAGTTGTGATGACGGCAGTAAATGATGAAGGCTACACTCGTTTATCCTCGCTTCCCGCTCCTCTGAAAGTCTCCTCTCTCCTCGACTCCTTCGAGCGCATTTAACAAATCAAGATGGAGGTTGTCAATCAATTTCTAAGTCAAGTGATTGAGGATAGTGGATGGAGGAGTTGAGGAAGGATATTGGAATGAGCCCATTATTGAGCTTCCGCCCAACTCAATCATGAATCAATCTCTACTGTCAGTCATGATGTCACACCCCTTTTTATAGCGTCAATTAACTAATTAAAACCAAACTTGTAAGAACAATAAACATACAGCGGTGTATTATGATTGGGGAGCAATTCCTTTGGACATAACCAAAAGTTCTCTCTGCGTCTGTTGTCTCTCATTCAGACGCATCCACATCTCGAGGGCGACTCTGGACTGTCTAGAGGGCACCTACAAGACAGAAGCTGGTAACGGCCGTGACAGGAACGAGTTTCTGCACAAACACAACATCGACACTTTCCTCATCTGTGCTCAGGAGGAGAGGAATAAACTTGATCCTGCCGAGCCCCCCAAAGTCCAGAAAACAAATCGAACCTGGAACCCAGAGCTGCCCTTTGGGAGCGCCATTGACATGAACAGTGTAGGTGCAGCGATACAAAAAGTGGAAAAAGGTTTCAGGCATGTCTGAGATTCTTCAACAGTAAAAGACTATAATTTTCTCTTCTTGCAGATCCTCGCCTCATTTACAAATGGCTCGCTGCCCCACATTTGGCACTCCACCTCCAAGGAGATCAATAAGCGCATCAAGCACGCCATCGAGGTTCGAAGCAGTGACCGTATGCACAGGGAGCACATCACTCCTCTGACCCTGGTGTTCAAAGACAAGCACATCGAGGACAAGGTATGGGTGCTGGCTCTGACGGTGTTTGCAAGGAGGATGGGAGTAAATGATGTTGATCATTCTTTGATTTCTTTTGGTTCGTCCAGTTCTCCCAGATGAGAGATGAGATGTTCAACTCCAACCTGGTCTGCTCCTTCATCATGCTCCTCTTTGTCATGGCTGTCCAGGCCCTCATTCCTGCACCCAGGTGGGAAGACACTAACACTGTATACATTAACAATTCAGTGATATGTTATGGGTTTATCACATTTGAATGGTTCATTAATGTCCTTTTATTTAAAGCTTAAGTTTGTAATTAATATTTGCAAGGTCAGTGCTATTTTCAAAACAACGTAAAATAAGCTTGAACGTGGCACAAGATGATCTGTTGTGTTTTCTGTTTAACAGCAGATAGATTGTGGGTTGTAGCTTGAAATTCAATTCTTCGTTGAAGAGTCCCGAAGACTTAGTATTTCAGGCACTGAACAATAATAATTTTTAACTTTTTCCAACTGAAAATATCAGCTTTCATGTTGGCTTAACCCTACTAAAAAATAACTTAAGTTTTCTTCACTGTTTTGTAAAGAAATATTTAACCCCCCAAATGATCGTATCTGTATTAATTTCTCACCCCATGTTACGTTGAAATCATGAATAAAACTCTGTTTTTCTCACATGCCTCCGATTAATTAAGAATGGAAAGACTGAGGGAGGAAATTCTTGATGGATTGAAGTCATTGGCGACCATGTTTAACAACATTAAAACTACATTGAAACATCTTTCTTCAAACTCACACACAACTCCTTTAGTCTAATCCAAGTCTCATTTATCCAGTCGTATGCTCAGAACTTCCCAATCACATGTATTTTTGTTAAGATTTTACCATTTAAAACTAGCCTGGAAATCCAGACCCAAATCTAGAAAGATTTAGGGTCTGGCTATGAGTAATGTAAATGGCCCAACTCGAGGGGCGGCACCAAGCATGCATTTGAAAATATCACTGCACGCAACTGGATAACACTACGGCCAATCAGAACAATACACAGGGTGACGTATCCAGAGCTTAGCTACCAGCAGAGCTAACTGGTAGATTAGTTTTGCCGTATGCGGTCGGCAAAACAGCAAAAACGTCCTTCTTGCAAAGGAAAGATTCGAGCGCCGTCTTCTGTTCCTCTTTTAGAGAAAAAGCCAAGTCTAACTCCTTCATTGTAGCAGCCAAAGCCATTTCAAACAACTGGTGTTCATCCGTAGCCATCTTGCAATGTTTACTGACTGATTCCAGACTTCGTCGTCGCAGCGCTGTCGTCATCTGTTTAGCTCACCTCTGGCCCGCCTATATCAGATACACCGATGTGATTGGTGCAGCTCGGCTACAACGGCATGGGTAATGAGCATCATTAGTGATTGCCAGAGTGACTCGCTGAGCAAATTCAAATTGTGCTCTCACGAGAACTCTGGATTTCCAGGGTAATTTAAAACTGAATTTAAAGTGAAACTTATCAATGCTCTCTTCAAAGCCAGACTCCATTGACAAAAAACAATCATTTTAATTTGCTGAAAACGGGAGCTGCTGGTCTACAGCTGCCTCAATCAGTTAGTGTGTTTGTGTTATTGTGTGACTTTGATAAATAAGAACTAACCCTTTAAAACACCAAAGTCACACATTAATATATTTAAACTAACTGGCCGAGGCAGTGGTAGATAAGTGGCTCCTGTTTTCAGTGGGTTAAAATGACTGTTTTCGTCAATGGAGTCTGGCTTTATAGAGAGCATAGATAAGTTTCACTTAGTTTCACTTGAAAAGTGCTGAGCATACCACAGCATCAATGAGACTTGGATTATACTAAAAGAGTTGTATGAGAGTTTTTAAACAGATGTTTTGATATAGTTTGTGACTGTGTCTTCAATTCATCAAGATAATTTCTCCATTTTTGCATTCTTCACTGGAGACATGCGAGAAAAACAAAATTTTCATCACGAATTCAAGGCAACAATTAAGTCACTATGCATAGAATATACATTTTTTTAATTTGGAGGTGGTATCAAGAAAGAAATGTATACTTTTTCAGAGCATGTTTCACACACTTCCTCTTTGTTAATTCCACCCCTGATTAACATTTTTACTCACTTCCTTCGTCTTCCTTTTTACCATCCTCTTCCTCTGCAGGCTGTTCCCAACCGTCCTCCAGTTTTTAGTCTTCCTGCTCGTCTACGTGCTGTTGCTGCTGCTGGCCCTGGCCGAAGAGTTCAGGTGCACTCCTGCGCTGCTGCAACACTTCTGCTGCTGGATCCATGAAAACAACAGCGCCCGCAACCTCCTCACCCTCACCGCCATCGTCATCAACTTTAGCTTGGTCTCTACTGACATGGTGAGAGTATATGAACAACACAGGGCCAGACTTATATAAACATGAAGGATGGGTACAGTTTATCATCCCTGTCAACAACTCTCCTTTATATACCGCTGTGCTGTGACTGCGCTTTAGAGGAGGTGGAGAATTTCCACATAAAACTGGACCTGGCAAAGTAATTACACGAACGTTTAATGGCAAATCCAGCTGAGTATACAGTTCCACACTGTTATTATATTTCCACCTGTTATTTGCATGATTCACCATATCATATGGCTCAGATGACAAACTATGCTCCAGGCAGCATTCAAATATATCAAACTTATACAAAATCAAGCTTGAATTTGGATAAGAAGTGTGTGTCCGTTTCATTCTGATGTGTGTTTTGTGCTTGTGTGTAGGTATGGTGCATTCTCACAGACACAGGGGAGGCTGAAGTAATAGACAGAACCAACACAGCCTCACGTGCACTCACCGTCTGCACTTACCCTGAGGTAAAAAAAAAACATTCATGAATAAAACATTATATCCATCTACTAAAATGTTTCTCATAGCCATTTTTTTACTTCTTCTTCAGTGTCTCTGACCTCTCCTTCACTCCCTCTGTCTCCTCAGGTCTTTGTATTGAGCAGTGTGATTGCCATGGTGACTTGTGCCGTCTTCCTGCGTCTAAACTCTCTGCTGAAGCTGGCAGTGTTGCTGCTGGCGGTGGCTGTTTACTCCTACCTCATCCACCTGGCCTTCCTCACGCTCACACGCCATGATATGCTGCACAGGTCAGGGCAAAGTATACATCATCAGTGACTCTGATCCTCTCCTTTTCTTTTTCTGTCTGCTGGAAAATGGTGGATTGCCCCCTCTGGGTTGGGAGTTTGGGAGAGAGTTACTGCCCCAAATGATGGAGTTCAAGTATTTCGAGGTCTTGTTCACGAGTGAGGGTAGAATGGAGCATGAGATGGATCGGCGGTACTGGACCGTCGTGGTGAAGAGGGAGCTGAGCTGAAAGGCAAAGCTTTCGATTTACTGGTCCATCTACGTCCCAACCCTCACCTATGGTCATGAGCTCTGGGTAGTGACTGGAAGAACGAGATTGCGAATACAAGTGGCCGAAATGTGTTACCTCAGAAGGGTGGCTGGGCTCAGCTTTAGAGATGGGGTCAGGAGCTCGAACGTCCAGAGGGAGCTCAGAGTAGAGCTGCTGCTCCTTTGTATCGGAAGGTGTCAGTTGAGGTGGTTCGGGCATCTGATCAGGACGCCTCCTAGGCACCTCCTGTTAGAGGTGTTCTGGGCTTGTCCCACTGGTAGGAGGCCCAGACCCAGAACACGCTGGGGGGATTACATATCTCATCTGGCTTGGGAATGGGTCTTCAGATAAGCGGTTGAAAATGGATGGATGTTTTTCTCTTCCCTCATTTTAACTTAATTAACATCTCTATATTCCACCTCTCTTAATTAACTCCTGCACAGGTCTCACTATGTCAGAAGGAAAGGAATCTCCATCCTTCTCATGGCCATGTTTATTGTTGCTGTCTTCTACAACGGACGGCAGGTACTGTTGAACTCATCGAAGTTTTCCCTGTTGTGACTCTGATGTGTTTTAGTTTAGTTTGCTCACTGTATTTGTAATTATCGCATCATCTAAGCTGAATTATTGAGACCGAATCTGTCCATTGCCAAACTGAGTTAATATATAACAGTACATCTCACACACCTCTTATCGTTTTATCTATTACTTTCCAGTGGGAGGCCACTGCCAGACTGGACTTCCTGTGGCGTCTGCAGGCCCAACAGGAAGTGGAGGACATGAGGGAATTGCGGGAACACAACGAGTGTCTGTTACACAACATCTTGCCTATGCATGTGGCGCGACATTTTCTGGACCGGAGCAAGAATGATGAGGTGCGGAAGACACAACCTCACCTATAACTGTGTCAGCTTTTTCCTACACGTTATTCTCAAGTTATTTAACCTTTATTGCCCTTATCAGGTTTTCAGAATGAAAGTGCATGACACAATTTGTCGTTTCAGGAGCTTTACTCCCAGTCCTACGATGAAGTCGGTGTTATGTTCGCCTCCATCGCTGGGTTCAACGAGTACTTTGAGCAGAAAGAGATCAAACATGAAGGAGTGGACTGCCTCCGACTTCTGAATGAGATCATTGCTGGTTTTGATGAGGTGAGTGTGGGACCTAAAATGTATATGAAGAGTATTGTATTGCTTTTAAAGGGTAATTTGTGCAAAGTAGTATACACTCACTGGCCACTTTACTCGGTACACCTGTACACGTGGCAACAACTCAATGCATTTAGGCATGTAGACATGGTCAAGAGGACCTGCTGAAACTGCTGATCTACTGGGATTTTCACACACAACCATCTCTAGGGTTTACAGAGGATGGTCCCAAAAAGAGGAAATATCCAGTGAGCAGCAGTTCTCTGGGTGAAAATGCCTTGTTGATGCCAGAGGTCAGAGGAGAATGGCCAGACTGGTTCAAGATGATAGAA
>NC_065517.1:27616412-27622516 GCF_006386435.1 Epinephelus moara | reverse complement strand
AGGATAACGCACCATGTCACAAAGCTCACATCATCTCAAACTGGTTTCTTGAACATGACAATGAGTTCACTGTACTCCAATGGCCTCCACAGTCACCAGATCTCAATCCAATAGAGCACCTTTGGGATGTGGTGGAACGGGAGATTCACATCATGGATGTGCAGCCGACAAATCTGCAGCAACTGTGTGATGCTATCATGTCAATATGGACCGAAACCTCTGAGGAATGTTTCCAGCACCTTGTTGCATCTATGGCACGAATAATTAAGGCAGATCTAAAGGCAAAAGGGGTCCAACCTGTTAGTAGCAAGGTGTACCTAATAAAGTGGCCAGTGAGTGTAGGTGTACATTATATTTCTGGGTATATGAGCAATAAAAACATTTCTTATAATTCATCTTTCAAATATCTGTGGTATATGTTTGTGGTATTCTGCCTGTAAGAATAAATAATGCATAGACTGTAGGTTTTAATCCAGGCCATATGCACTGTATGTGACTGATGTATAATTTTATCTCTTTATCTCCAAAAATTCCACAAGTTGTTGGAGGAGTCGTACTTCCACTATGTGGAGAAAATCAAGACCATTGGGAGCTGCTATATGGCAGCCTCTGGCTTAGCTCCAGACAAACAGGTGAGACATCGACTTACACATTCTGCCTTTTTTTTTTTTTTTGCCTCTTCATCATCAACACCTACTTTGATATCATCATCAACCCACCTCTCTCCCTCTAATTATCCATCCATCTCTGTCTTTCTCATAGGCATCCATGGATGAATGGAATCACCTGAGCGAGCTGGTTTTGTTTGCGTTGGCAATGCAAGAGACCTTGAGAGAGATCAACAGGCTCTCTGCCAAAAACTTTCAGCTGCGTGTGGGTAAGTGGCTAAGTGGCTCACCTCCCACACACATAAACAATGGAAGGTTGATATAAACTGCTCTCCGCGAGGGCTTCTTGTGCCAGAAATTTAAAGGAATACTCCAACCTCAAAACGATCGTTTGTATATCAGTTACTCACCCTGTGTTACATTGAATTTGTGAACAAAAGTTTGTTTTTCTTGCATGCCTCCGGGGTGAATGAAGAATCAAAAAACTGACCTTACTAAAAACCTTACTATTTACAGTTTTTGAATTCTCCATTCACTCAGGAAGTATGTGTGAAAACTTTTGCTCGTGAATTCAGCATCACTCGGGTTGAGTTCTTGATGTATTAATGAATTATTTGTCTCAAGTAAATTACTTGTCTTTGTTGGACTGAAACAGGCATTGCCCACGGGCCGGTGGTGGCAGGGGTGATCGGTGCCACCAAGCCTCAGTATGACATCTGGGGGTCAACAGTGAATCTGGCCAGTCGTATGGACAGCACAGGAGTGAGTGGACGCATCCAGGTGCCTGAGGCCACGCGCAAGATCCTGGCAGAATGGGGTTTTGTGTTGGAGCTGCGTGGAGAAATCTTTGTCAAGGGGGTGAGTGGCTGTTGTTAGAAGTAGTTTCCTCGTACTTGTAGTGCTATTTATCAGTCTAGATTATTTTGGTGTGAGTGTTGACGATATCTGCCATAGAGATGCCTTCTCTTGAATATAATGGAACTAGATGGCACTCAGCTTGTGGTGCTCAAAGCGCCAAAAAATAAATTTGAAAAACTCAACAGCAATGTCTCGTTCCAGAAATCATGACTCCGATTACTCAGTTTCATTTAGGAACTATTTTCTTTCTACTAAACTACATGTATCACCGCACAGAAGGACGCATGCGCCTACTGCTAGCTCATCTAGCAGCACTGAGCTAGCTAATATTACACCTCAGCCAAGAAGGATGCCATCAGTGTTTACATCTTGCGCTGTCACAAGCACGAGCCTCTCATCCATGATGAGTAGATGCACACTTCCTTCTGCACAGTGATACAGTTGAAAGGTGTAGTTATCCATCCATCCATTTTCGTCCAGTTATCCGGGGCTGGGTCACGAGGCAGCAGGTCAAGCAAAGCACCCCAGACGTCCCTCTCCTCAGCAACGCCTTCCAGCTCCTCCTGGGGGACCCAACGCGTTCCCAGGCCAGATGAGATATGTAATCCCTCCAGCATGTTCTGGGTCTGCCCCGGGGCCTCCTACCAGTGGGATGTGCCTGAAACACCTCTAACAGTAAGCACCCAGGAGGCATTCTGATCAGATGCCCAAACCACCTCAACTGACCCCTTTCGACGTGAAGGAGCAGCGGCTCTACTCCGAGCTCCCTCTGGATGTCCAAGCTCCTTACCCTATCTTTAAGGCTGAGCCCAGCCACCCCATGGAGGGAGAAAATAGTTCCTAAATGAAACTACTCAGAACAATGGAGGGAGAAAATAGTTCCTAAATGAAACTACTCAGAACAAGGTTTGTGGATTATCTTGAGTAATTGGCTCATGATTTCCAGAAAGAGACATTGCTTTTGAGTTTTTGGGTAGGTTACTGGGGAGGAAGTGGGTATACTCACCTATATATTCCAGTGGCTTTATGGCTGATAGTATACAGTTAATGGCCAGAAAAAGAGGTGTGTATACTCCTTATACTTGCACACACCCTCCACTACACCACTGTTCTCAGGATCAGAAACCTTGGCACAAGAGGACAACTGAAACAACGGGGACATCTACTGGTGAAAAGAAGCAACATACAGATGAATGAGTGGCATTGCTGTTCAGAAAGGAGCATTAGTGCATGAAATGTGTGGATATGAATGCATTATAACCATGTTTGTGAAGAGTTCCCGGCAGTAAAGATCTTAAGGGGTCCTTGAGAAAAGGATTACCACACTCTGTGACCGCTGCTGTCGTTGCAGGTGAGCGAGTGCCAGGGCAAAGTCCGCACCTATTTCATCAGCACCATGCGCAGCAAGAAGGCCAACCTTGGAACAGATGGTCGCCTGGGGGGGCGGACAGCAGGACGCATGACGCTCGCAGGAGTAGTGTTTGGTCTCGTCCAGGCCAGACACAAGGAAAAGATGAGAGATACAAACGGGGGGTTCAGTCTGGCTCCCCGCACCCTTCAGTGCTGAGGGGACACTTAGAGTCAGCAGGTGGAGGAGGAGGACGCAGCGCAGCCATATTGTTTGTTACTGGTTTACAGTTTTGTTTGCTTCATACTTTGCCATATATATATTAGCTGCACAAACGGAGAAAAGGTGTAGCTGCCACAGGATCCAGATCCTACCAGAGCCTTTGTTCCAGTCTCCTCCTCGACTGTGTCCTCCTCTGCTCTCCTGTCATCCAAAGGTTTGGGGCTGATGATAATGAACTCATCTACGAGCTGATTCTTTGAAGGCTGAAGCTTTGAATGCAGTGCTGCTTTCTGTTTTTTTATTGCCATATCCACACGTTATAAGCAGTATTTAGCATTTTAAGTTCGTTTATACAAAATCAACAAAAGCCAACATGTCTTTTCCCTTTTGCTGTGACGACGCTTCGGCAAATCGTCAGACCTCTAAGCCAAAATACCTCAGAACAACCAGATCAACCTCTCACAGACTCTCCAATGGCCTATACAATGCTGATTAGAGTTTTTTTTTACTGTTATCTTGTATCACTCTCACTATTTCTCTGTGTATTTTGTATCATCAGTCGACACATCACATCCAAGAAAGCTACAGTTATCCTAAGTCCCATTATTCATGAATGGATGGTGCTCGTTTTCATGTTATACTGTACTTTTCTTCTGTGTTTAGCTCTCCGCTTTCATGTCACTAACATCTGAATCACGTCATAGCCAAATCTGTTTTGCCTCAGTTCGCTTTTGCTCTCACTTCCATTACTTGACTACAAATATATTTACAACATGGCAGTGAAACTCCACAAAGAGGTGATCTGTTGAACCAAGCTTAATGCCAAAACCACTCCACATGTCACTCCTCATCTTGTATACTGAAAACAAATGACACAGGATGTTGTTATTTATGTAATATTGATGTAATGATATGCTATATTGTAGGCTGGATTCATATTGTCACTGTAATAAAAAATAAAAACTTGTTACTACAAATAATTATGTGTCTTTATGTTTTAGCTGAAGGATGCGACACATTCTCACTCCGACCTCGTCACATATCACATTTGGTCAAGGACTTTGACACTATGTCAAGTTCTGCTTGCAACATGCATTGTCTTCTTTCAAAATACACTTCCATTTTCACAGGAAACTTAGCGATTACACACAGTCTCTTTCAAAATAAAAGCACTACGTCAGTACAGTTTTTCCTCCAACAACTAACGCACATGGTTGGGTTTAGGCAACAAAAACACATGGTTGGGTTTAGGCAACAAAATTATGTGGTTGGGTTTAGGAGAAAAAGAACAGGGTTTGGCTTTATAATTTTACGGGACACATACACTGCTCTCCTGGGTGAAAATTGGTGTCTGGTGGACCACCAGTTCTACCCACCCTACTTGGACTTTCGCCGTTTTAACTGTCGTTCTTGTCCTGTCGTGTTTCCCCCTGACACTGCCGAGCACTGTCACGTATCATGCCGACTTTAAAGGATGGCTTTCTTCGTCAGTGTTTGATGCCGCAAGTCACTGCCTAAGTGCCAGATTTCGACGACTTCGGGGTAGGACCGGGGTAGGCCTCAAGGATGACAAACCCATCTATTGGACTTCCCGGAGATATTATCAAGTAATTTTGTGTATACATATTTTCCTAAAAAATGTAAGAAGTGTATAAATATTAATTAATATTGACAATTCCATTAACTGAGTCAGTTGTGCATCGGACTGAGTGGGTCTTCCCCTAAATTCCCCAGGCTTGGTAGACAGCAACCCTCCCCCCTGGCTAATAGCTCTTAACTTACACAGCCATATTTTTTGTGTGTTCAGGTTTTAGCTTCTCCCGGGACTGTCACATAAGTTGTTCTGGTCACCAACAAATAGTGTTTTATACATCTTGTTTTTATTTCATATATTTAATGAACATTATTGTTACTTCTTGGAAACTTTGTGTCAAATTGGTAAAAATGGTCCCAGTCCTCACCCTCTGGTCACACTTAGTATCTCAAAAAATGACTTAGTATGGTTTCTCATTATTTTAAGATACATTAAGTTACATAATTTTTGATAAGTCTCATTCTCGTCCTCATTATTTCAAGATAAGTCAGCCTGGGTCATTACTCTGAGAAGGTTTCTCATTATTTTTGCAACACTTATTTATTATCTTTTAAATCCTAAGTAATTATTTTGAGATATTAAGTCTTAATTTCCAGAAGGTCTCTCATTATAATGACAAACAGGATCTTTTTTCATCACATTGGCAGAAATGGCCTCCATATCAGTAAAAACAAGGAGGGACAGACTGGACTATCAAATATATTATATGACATCATTAAGATGTTTGTTTCATTTTGATTAAACTATAAACTCATTAACCTGCCTGTAGTAAAATCATACACTGGTCATTATTCAAACAAGTGTGGCTCCAGTCTGCACACACTGCCTCTGACTCTCATCCGTGGACGAGTTTCTCTGAACTCGATTAGTTCTGGCTGCAACTCGCGCGGGTTTCTGCAGCCGACTCCGCGATCGTCTATTGTGACAGATGGATCACTTCACTGTTGGAAAAATGGTTTGGTCTTGTCTATTGTCTTACTTTACATTTTTTTTTCAGAGGAACCACTTAAGTATAAGCATGACTGCTGCACAAATAGACTCATCTGGAGTCTAATGGCCCTGACACAATATATATCAAATATGACTGAACAAAGGTTAGAGCCAGCACAAGGGCTGCGGCCAAGATTTAAGAAACAGGCCTACTGAGGTCATAAATCCAAAAACCACCACCCCACTCTCTTAAAAATACTGCAGTCCTCAAAAAGAAAACAAGTACCAGGTTGGACCCCTTTTGCCTTCAGAACTGCCTTAATTCTTGGTGGCATAGATTCGACAAGGTGCTGGAAACATTCCTCAGAGATTTAGGTCCATATTGACATGATAGCATCACACAGTTGCTGCACATTTGTCGGCTGCACATCCATGATTTGAATCTCCCATTCCACCACATCCCAAAGGTGCTCTATTGGATTGAGATCTGGTGACTGTGGAGGCCATTGGAGTACAGTGAACTCATTGTCATGTTCAAGAAACC
>NC_065517.1:27358870-27616342 GCF_006386435.1 Epinephelus moara | reverse complement strand
CACCTGGTGTGGTCTTCTGCTGCTGTAGCCCATCTGCTTCAAGGTTGGACGTGTTGTTGGTTCAGGGATGATCTTCTGCAGACCTTGGTTGTAACCAGTGGTTATTTGAGTTACTGTTGCCTTTCTATCATCTTGAACCAGTCTGGCCATTCTCCTCTGACCATCCTCTGTAAACCCTTGAGATGGTGATAATCTGAAAAACTCAGACCAGCCCGTCTGGCACCAACAACCATGCCACATTCAAAGTCACTTAAACCTCCTTTCTTCCCCATTCTGATGCTCGGTTTGAACTTCAGCAGGTCGTCTTGACCATGTCTACATACCTAAAGGCATTGAGTTGCTGCCACGTGATTGGCTGATTAGCTATTTGCATTAACAAGCAGTTGAACATGTGTACCTAATAAAGTGGCCAGTGAGTGTATATAGGCTATAGTGTGAACAGAAAGAGGATTGAGACCCCATCAGAAAGAGAACTGTGTCCTCTGACGTTTTGGTATCAGGAAACAGAGACAGAGTGAGAGCTCTTCTCTCGTGCCTCCCCTCTGTGGTGCCGTGCAGGCACGCGGGCTTCGCCTCTCTGTGTGCATTGATTGTTGTGGCTCCTTGTCATCCGGAGAAAGTTCTCCTCACAGTCAGCTCATCTTATTCAGCTGTAATATCAAAAACAGAAGTATGGCGGAGTCTCAGGAAGACAAGCTGTACAAGGCGGAGTACGCTAAGAGCGGCCGCGCGTCGTGTAAGAAATGCAAAGAGAACATAGCGAAGGACTCTCTGAGGATGGCCATCATGGTGCAGGTAACGTAGCGAGGAGGAAACCTGCGCAGCTAGCTAGCTAACTACCAACAGGCTAGCTTCTGTTAATACGGTGGTTTATTCTGCCGATATAGTGACTAATAATGAAATAACAGGAGGCTGAATATATTTAGTTATAGTGTGGTTTCAGTTGTGTAAGGTTAGGCCCTCGTTAGCATTTAAATGGCTGACACTGTCCATTGAATCATGATCACAAAGAGCCGTTGAGCCTTTCTTATGTCGAACTCTCACAATTACCCATCATGCTATTCATTAAAGTTGGGTCAACGTTAATTAATATATTTTTAATGCAGTTTGAGGTTAAAATTAAAGGCTAAAACTGCACAGTGTCTGAGAGAGCACCTTCCTCAGTAGCCCAAATCACAACAGCCTCATCACTTCAATGTAAATCCTGTCTGCTTCCCCACAGAGCATTAATTAACTAAGAGGATCAGAAACCTCCTTATTCATCATGGCCTCTGGAGCAGATCCGCAATCACTTGACTTTTCACTCTGGAAGCCAGTCAAGTCAGCAGGGGCTCAGGTTCATCACCTAAATCACCACTATTAAATAAACCATTGTTGTGTCCATCAGAGACTCTGTATTTGTGGTCTAAATATCCTCAGTCTTCCTTATGGTAGTAGTTGTCTGCTGCAGTGGTGCCCAAACAGGGGTCCAGGGGTCCCCCAGGGATCCTTGAGGGAGTTCCTGGGATTCCCCAGAAAAAATGTGGATCCTTATTCTCACTATTTAATTCACAATAGAAATTAGCTTAATGTGAAAATGCATTTATGTGGTGTGAAAATAATCGTTAAAATTAGTTACGCATATGTGTTGTATGTGTTTTTATGGGGTTTTTTTTATATGTTGTATGCTTTTGAATTCTTCTGGAATTTATCGCAAGACAGCCCCTTCAAACCACGCCCACCACTAGTGCAAGACAAACCCACAGTCTTGCTGTTTATCTGAACCCTGCCACAATGCAGTGCTGTGGTGTATAGGTATGAGGCCAAAGGTGGCAATAACCCACTCTGTAGTTCTTTATACATGAAGACATGATTCAGTATATCAGTCAGGTCCATTCAGAATGGACCACAAGTTTTGGACCGGGCCCCACTAGTTGGAAACCACTGCCCTAAGATGGGCAAGTCATGTAGCTAATGGGCAGGTCATGTAGCTGCTCCAACAGCAGCTGTACCTACTTGAAAATTTTGGTACACAAGTTGCCACGTTGACGTCACATATGCAAAAACATGGTGGAAAATGCTAATGTTCGGTTGATGATAATAGACTTTTTATTCATTTTCATATTGCATGTCAATTTTTTGCTCACATGTAATTTGTAATATGATTTTAGGCTGTAACCGGTAGTTGCTGTTCACGTAGAGTGACCTTAATGAGTGGGAAAAGTTATTTATCATAATAAGTCAGGTTAAGCAATACTGTAGTAGTTTTAGGGGATGTACTGGTGCAGCAACAAGTCTGGGACAAAATCACTATGTAATATGAAGCTTCAAACTGCTATCAACATGTTGAAATGCTCTAAGCAATAAAATACCACACATCTTCCTTGTAGCGTCGGTATTGTTTCCACATTATGACCTAGAGCTTATGAACACACCAAAGTCGGAAAAAACACTTCCCTAATCGGGGATTAGGAAGAATTGAGGAGCTCATGAATGCAGCGAAGGAGTGACTATTCTACTCACAGGTTTCACTTCCTCCAGAGTTGTCTCCTCAACTTTTGCTGACAACTATGAAATTAATCTCAATCTTAATCATGTCAGACAACCCAAATCTTTTCAGATGAAGGTCCCTGAAGTGAAATCTTACCAAACAGGGATCCCTGACCTAATGTGTATCAATTCAGGGGTCTTGAGCACAAAAAAGGTTGAGAATGACTGGTCTTTTGTGTCATGTTCACACAAGTGCCCAGCCCAATTAGATGCCAAAAATAGAATAGCTGTGTTGACACATTTTTCAGACGAGTATATAACTTTCTAACATAAAAAATTGCAAACAGAGAGTTTTGTATCCTCTTCTAAACTCATTGCCACGAAAAGTTCCTCTCTTTAAACACAACTCAAATTTTTTTGCAATCATCCAATCAGAAGAAGTCATTAGACACGAAGGACATATTATAAGGTACTTTATAAGTATGCCAGTGTAATTATGACCACATGAAATGGACTTTGTCATTAGTCCAACCTGTTAACCTACATGTTTCTATAGCCAATCATAGTGTAACTAAATTTAACTACTCACACAAAGATCATCGACTCTTTGTTAATGCCTCCTCACTTAAAAATCTACTAAATCTAAATATTTTTTAGACGATATGTTCATAATTTAAGAACAGTTTTCCTGATGCATAAAGAAAAAAGATTTTACCTCACAAGACTAAGACTGTCCATGAAAAATGTCCCAATTTAAGATCTTTCTTTTAAGCTGCAGTTAGGACTTGGTCACGGCTCTGTTCCACAGCAGGATCATCTCACATTTATGTCTCATGTTTGTTTCACTGTAATCATACTATGTTTGTTCTTTGTCCGACAGTCGCCCATGTTTGATGGGAAGGTCCCCCACTGGCACCATTTCTCTTGCTTCTGGCAGCGAGCAGCAGCTCAGTCCACGGCTGATATCGCTGGGTACTCTGACCTCCGCTGGGACGACCAGGAGAAGGTCAAAAAGGCTATTGAAAGTGGCGGAGCAGCAGGAGGTCAGTGCTTGACTTTTAGCATTTTACTTATGGGATGTCTTAAAATGTCATATTGCCACACACAACATGTACAGACTGCACAGTGCAGTGTGGCTTCATAGAGATGATAACGCAAATAATTAAATGTCATCTCAGACCTATGGACCCTTAGTTGAGCAGCTAACTAAATATTTTTTATTCAGGTTGATTTGCAAACATAGCTTATTACATTTATGTAAAGAGTGACTGTACTTTTATTCAATAGCTTAGTGAACGTTGCTCTGTCAAATGGATGTACAGATCATCGTGCATCATGACAGTGCAGCAGCAGCAACTCACAGCAAGCAGTGAACAAAGTCTCCAAACTGTTATCAGCAGGGTTTTTTTCCTTTTATCAGTGAAAAATACAAACGCAGGCTCATAGAAAATAAAACATCTCTGTACACTGTGGTATCTCACAGGGGTTTGACATATATTTGCTTCCTTGTCACCACACAAAATCAACATCCTGTTGTAACATTTGTTCTTGTAAATGTTGTTTATCCTCAGAAATCTTGCATATATAGATATATTGTTTTTTATTACTTGATTACTATTGATTGCCTTGAAAATTTAAATATATGACTTCCCTCTTGTAGGAAAAGGAGACCAGAAGAGTGGAGCTAAAGGAGAGAAGACACTGAATGACTTTGCAGTTGAATATGCCAAGTCAAACCGCAGCACGTGCAAAGGCTGTGATCAGAAAATAGAAAAGGTTAGCAGCCGCTTTCATTTACACGCAGAAAAACTGTTCAAAATGCTGTTTCTGTATTCAGTATGACAAATCGTGTAAGTTAGATCGTTCTGTTGTGTTAATGAGTCTGCCATCCTCTCCTTCAGGACCAGATCCGTGTTTCCAAGAAAACTGTGGACCCAGAGAAGCCCCAGCTGGGTCTGATCGACCGCTGGTACCACACTGGGTGTTTCGTGAGCCGTCGGGAGGAGCTGGTCTTCAAGCCTGAGTACAGCGCCGCTCAGCTGAAGGGTTTCAACGCACTTCGGGCAGAGGACAAGGAGGAACTTAAAAAGAGGCTCCCTGTCGTCAAAAATGAGGGGTGAGACAAAAGCGTTTTTTACACAGAGATGGCGCCATAGGGCTGCTACGGAGTCCCATCTTTACACCGCCTTTGCTTTTGCTTTTTTTTTTTTAATCCCAGCAGATTTTAGACAGCATGCTGGCATTCGAGAAGCAGAAGTGGTGTGATGGGCATGATGTGCAAAACATCAGCCTCTTGTGTGACATATAACATACGTTCAGCAGCACCTTATTAACAATAAAATGGCATTAACATGGCAGAAGCAATAATTTACCATCCCCAGTTATATGGCAGCTGATCTTGTCCTTTGCTCAGAGAGGAAGGAGCCCCTGGCCACTGTTCTTCTTCTTTGAGTTAGCTGCTAACTGCTATCATCTGCTTTTTAAATCTCCCGACGGTTGGTCTTGAAGAGGCAGTTTGAAAGGGGCTAAGGGTCTTATTATGTGCAGGTTAGGTGGTTAATCTTGTGACACACAGTTGACAAAGTTTGTGATCTCAGCGCCGGTACGCGTTCTGGACAGCCGCCCGCCCTCTGTCACCAACACTGACTGCATTCAAAGCCTCTCTGTCTCCCACCGTCCTGCAGCACATGAAAATTGCCTTGAAGGTGTCCCTGAAGGCTGTCATGGTGTATGCATACAGGAAGGGGTTGACAGCCGAGTTGGCGTGTGACAGGATGATGGCAGTGAGCAGCAGCTCTAGCGGCACAGGGCAGTGAGGGCAGAGCAGCAGGAAACAGTTGATGATGTGGAGCGGGATCCAGCAGATTGTGAAGAGGAAGAGAACCAGGAAAAGCGAGGTGGCGGTCTTCATCTCTCGGCGCATGCTGGCTGCAGCCTTCATCTGTCCCTCCCCTCTGCCGCTTTGCTCAGTTGCGATACGCCTCACCTGCCGCTTGACCGTGACAAAAATTTGGGCGTAGATAAGAAACATGATCACCAAGGGTGTCAGCACACAGGCGAAGAAGTTGAAATAGACCATGTAGGTCATGTCCACCACAAAGACAAAGAAACAGTAGCCTGAATCAGGCGGCGTTTTATGCCAGCCCATCAGAGGCACAAGCCCGATGAGAAAGGCCAGCAGCCAAGTGGTCAGGATCACAAACACGGCATTGCGAGGCGTCATCACGACCCGGTAGCGGAAGGGCATGAAGATGGCCACGTATCGCTCCACAGCCACCGCCAGCAGGCTGAAGATGGAGCTCTGGGTGAACATTATTAAAACACTCAGCATGAGCAGACACAGGTAGAGATTGTGACGTGGCAAACCGACGTCAGTCAGGATGGCACAGGGAATGGCGATGGAGCCCACGCAGATGTCGGCGACAGCGAGCGAGACCAGGAAGTAGTTAGTGACAGTGCGTAACTTGCGGTTGAGGCCCACTGCAGCGCACACCAGTAAATTGCCGATTGTGGAGAAAAAGGCGATGATAAGCTCAGCCGCCATGTACGCCACATTTGGGGAAATCACCAGGTCAGCAGGTGGGGGCGGAGGAAGGGAGGAGGTGGTATTGGAGAAGGAAGGAGCTGAGGAGTTGTGGAAAGGCTGCAGGAAAGGAGAGGGTGGATAGGATGAGCTTGTAGTTTGGTGGAAAGTGTAGAGGTGCAGTGGTGCGGTGGTGTTCTCCATGGTTGCTCCTAAAGAGAGAGATTTAAATCAGAAGTCAAGCTTAACAGCTCAGTGCGGTGATGAAGACAAGAAAGCAGTAAAATTACTCACCAAGCTGTAGCAGTATCGTTCTTTTAAAAGTGTCAACACTCAAGAAACTAAAGACTTCTTCATCTTGTCTTCATCCTGGCAGCAGCCGTCCTGATACTACACATCTGTCCTCACATTACATGCACACTTCTGTTTGAACAAATCTGGAAGACATTACTTTATAGAATTCCCTTCTTCCCTCTTGATGTCGTCTGACAAAGGATGTTTGCCTTGTTTTTTTGCACTCCAAGGGATCAGACAAAGACTGACTGCTGCTGGATGGTCATTAACTGATCCGTGTTTGTGTCTGGTCTCGCAGGGAGGCTAATGAATATGTCCTGTCAGGGCAGGGTGGATGATATCAGCACTGACACCTGGGATTGCGTAGACATGTACCTACTTGTGTGTGGGTGCGTCTATTAACTGATGGGCCCTAATGACTTTGCCTAATGAATAAAGGTGTCAGACTCGGGCTTGTTTGTTCCGAATCTTGGGTTTGTTCCAGTATCCCTTTTGGCCTCATTTAGGAAGATAATTTGAAGGTTTTTTTTCTTGTCCGTGCTGAGTTATTAAGAAAACAAAACAACAAAAGTTTGGAAGAAAACTGTTTTGAACTCCTGTTTGCTCTTTCAGGAAGCGTAAAGCTGATGAGGTGGATGGAGTGTCAAAGAAACAGAAGAAGGAGGAAGAGGATGAGAAGAAGAAGCTGGAGGAGCAGTTAAAGGTATCTTATGGTCTTCCATTTTGTTTCCTGTTTTGGAGTAAACATCACGTTATGTTTTTAATGTGTTTGTATTGTTTTTCGTGCATCTGCAGAGCCAAAGCCAGCTGATTTGGGGAATCAAGGACAAGCTGAGGAAGTTCTGTTCAACCAACGATATGAAGGAGCTGCTGATTGCAAATGGCCAGGAGGTTCCCTCTGGAGAGTCCAATGTAAGAGAGCCTCATCTCATTTAACCTCATCTTATTCAGACAGTTATGTTGATGGAGAGAGTGCCCAATCTTTTGTCTTTTACTGTGTAAATAACATTTAAACAACTGTAACTGTGGCCTCTGCTGTTCCTGATGCTGTTCAAGTTGCCATGACCAGCATGTATGTGTTGTTTAATTAACAGGTGGTGGACTGCTTGGCCGACGGCATGGCTTTTGGTGCTCTAGAGGCCTGTAAGGAGTGCAAGGGCCAGCTGGTGTTCAAGGGCGACGCTTATTACTGTACAGGGGACATCTCAGCCTGGACAAAGTGTGTGTTCAAGACCCCAACACCCATACGCAAAGACTGGGTCATCCCCAAGGTAGGTCACCTCATTTCAGGGCTCCTTATGGTTCCTAATAGCAGAGCAAGTGTCCTTTCCGTCAAGCTGTCGGAGCTAGCAGAGAGCCCACACTGTAACCAACTACACTCCAAAGATTATAGGCTGTAGGCTACAGATGACAGTGTGAAAGTGAACCAACACATCACTGGCAATCAAGACAGAAGGCAAGTAATATAAAGGGAAACTTCACTTCAACCAGCTGTGTGTCATTACAGTGTGAGCAGCTGGACGGCGTTTGGCTTCCCCCCCCGTGCTGCTGCCAGCTGACAGGCAGGGAGCTCCAGAGGGGAAGCCAAACGCCGTTCAGCTGCTCACTGTAATGACACACAGCTGGTTGAAGTGAAGTTTCCCTGCTTCCCTTCACTGGTTCCTGTACAGCAGGGTCGGTGTTTTATTCACTGTTATAATCATTACAAAGTAGGCTATATCCTCAGCAGCTAGCTAGCTAACCCTACACTTTTCAGGGTTTGATTTTGGTTTTGGAACAGGGAAGAAACATTTATATTTTCCAACCTCTCCAGATAGCGAGTGTCATTAATACACGTGCCCTTGGCAAAATGTTTAGCATCGCAAATGTTGCATAATGGAATATCCATGAAGAAAATGTCACATTTTGTCGTTAAATTTTACTGCTCAGAATATTCTGTCTTATCATTTTAGGAATTCCACGAAGTCCCCTTCCTGAAAAAATTCAAGTTCAAGCGACAGGACAGGGTTTACCCAAAGGAGGCTCCCACCAAAACTGTCACCGCAGCCAAAGCACAACCTTTGGCGAGTGCATCAAGTGCCCCGACTGAGAGACTGCCAGAGGGAGCACCTCCAGGTTAGTGATGACACCTGAGGCATCAATATACTGCAGGTGTTGAAATATTTTTGGGGGGGGTTTATATTCTCTCTGTGCGCGTGTGATTTTATTTAGTGGTTGCGTTTTAAATGAACGTAAATCGTATTTGAGTTAACAAATTTGTAACATCTGTGTTTGTGTCCATAGACAAACCTCTCACTGGAATGAAACTGTTGGCTGTGGGCAAACTGACCAAGAACAAGGATGATCTGAAGGCTGCTGTCGAGGAGCTGGGCGGAAAGATCACCGGCACAGCCTCTAAGGCCTCTCTGTGCCTCAGCACCAAAAGTGAGCAACCAAATCAAAAATGTGGGCCAGCGAGTTCCCTCAATGTAACAGTTCCAACTTTTCTAACTTCATGTCTGTGTTTTTACAGAGGAGGTGGAGAAGTTGAGTAAGAAAATGGAGGAAGCGAGGGACGCCGGCGTGCGCGTGGTCTCCGAGGATTTCCTCACAGACATCAAGTCGTCGGGTAAAGCCCTCCAGGAGCTGGTCTCCCTGCACGCCATCTCACCCTGGGGTGCAGAGGTCAAAGTTGAGGCTCCAGCTCCGTCGGCGACCTCCAAGTCTGGAGCGCTGGCCACCAAGAGCACAGGCAGGGTGAAGGAGGAGGAAGGTAAAGAATACGAGTTGCTGTTATTAATGTATGTGGTCACAGATGTTTATCTAAATGTTAGAGCACGTTTTAGAGAGGTGATATATATTTTTGTGGGTACATTTTTTTTATAAATATTTGCATTAACACTGTTACAGGTGGAAGCAAATCCAAGAAGATGAAACTCACAGTCAAAGGAGGAGCTGCTGTGGATCCAGATTCAGGTAGTCATGAGCACCCTGCGTTGAAAACATTTTTTCTCTGTCCCCTTTTTGTCTTCTAACCTTGACAAATGTTTTTTTTTCCCCTAGGTCTGGAGAACAGTGCTCATGTCTTGGAGCAGAGCGGAAAAATGTACAGTGCTACGCTGGGTCTCGTGGATATCGTCAGAGGAACTAACTCCTACTACAAACTGCAGCTGCTGGAGGATGACGTACAGAAACGGTCGGTGTTGCTGCAGAAAATCATGTCACTGTCTTGTTTTATTGTGAAGAAGTTATTAAAGGGCACATATTACGCTAGACACACACTTCATGTGGTGTCCTAGTTGCTAAATGTATGAAAAAATAATAATTATGCCAGAATAATCATTCTAGTTCGACTATCTCTTGCCTATTTGCAGGTACTGGGTGTTCAGGTCATGGGGCAGAGTGGGCACCACCATCGGAGGCAACAAGCTGGACAAGTTCCATGACAAAAACTCCGCCCTGGACAACTTCCTGGGAGTCTACAAAGAGAAGACGGGCAACGAGTGGGGCTCCTCCAACTTCACCAAATACCCCAATAAGTTCTACCCTCTGGAGATTGACTATGGACAGGTACACACAACAACACACAGAACTAGAAAGGAGATCTCCGACAGTATGTTTCTCTCTGTAGCTGACTGGATTTTCTTTTTTCCTTTTTTTTTTTTTGACAGGATGAGGAAGCGGTGAAGAGGCTGACGGCCACCGCCGGTGCCAAGTCCAAGCTGGCCAAACCCGTCCAGGAGCTCATCAAGATGATCTTTGATGTAGAGAGCATGAAGAAGGCCATGGTGGAGTTTGAGGTAAGACTTTTAATGCTGCTTTAATTTTTGCATTCAACTTTTTTAGTATTAATGCAACCCCAGTGTGTGCATTATTCATTTATGTGTCCCACAAACAGTACATAGAGCTTGTTTCTCCTTTCCTGTCTTCAGATCGACCTCCAGAAGATGCCCCTCGGAAAGCTGAGTAAGAGGCAGATCCAGAGTGCCTATGCTCTGCTCACTGAAGTACAGCAGGTCAGTAACTGACAGTCCCTGCAGGGGAGTTGTCTCAGTATTCACCTTTCTATTGAGATTCCTCTTTATAGGACTCAGTAGTGCATTGCAGTCCACTTCAACACATTCAGTTCCTTTTCCTGCTCCCCTTTAATTCCGTTAGACACTTGAATGAATGAATTTTTGACATTAATAACTTTTACATCATTGGTAATGTCTTGTTTATCACAGGCTGTGTCAGAGTCTCTGTCTGAGGCCCACATCCTGGATCTCTCCAATCGCTTCTACACGCTGATACCTCATGACTTTGGTATGAAGAAACCTCCACTGCTCAGCAGCCTGGACTACATTCAAGTAAGGACACAAACACTGGCTGTGTTTACATGCACACTAATATTCCACAGCACATTCTGTTTTGGTATTCTGAATCAGGCATTTTCAGATTAAGACATGTGGGATATGTTGTTAACTAGAGCATTGTTTGGACGTGTAAACAGTGCATTCAGAATATGTGTCTCAACATCCACAATCATTACTGTTCAGGCTAAAGTTCAGATGTTGGACAACCTGTTGGATATTGAAGTGGCGTACAGCCTGCTGAGAGGAGGGGCCCAGGACAACGAGAGAGATCCCATCGACATCAACTATGAGAAACTCAAAACCAAGATTGAGGTGAGGACTCTAACTCCATGTTTTACTCTTTTGTAATCACAGACAGTGTGCAAGATGTATCTTTTTCCATTTCAACCTAATAACGTTCAATGTGCTCACTGTATAAAGAGATTGTGTATGGAAAGATGACAGTATACTGTATATTGTTGTCTCACAGGTTGTTGAAAAGACTTCAGATGAGGCTAAGATCATTTGCGACTATGTCAAGAACACCCACGCTGCTACACACAACACGTACACACTGGAAGTGCAAGAGGTAAGTTGTGTTTGGGAGAAACTGTTTAAGCATTAACTTTATTTGAGTATTGTGTCACAAATTGTTAGCTTGTATAAATTTGTTTAAATTACTGATTCCATCACTGCGTACCCTTGTTGTCCAACATGATTTACAATTTCACTGCGTTTCCTGACTTGTCCCTGACTTCTAGATCTTCAAAATTGTTCGAGAGGGAGAGCGCCAGCGGTACCGTCCCTTCGAGGAGCTACACAATCGCCAGCTACTGTGGCACGGTTCCCGCACCACCAACTACGCCGGTATCATGTCTCAGGGTCTTCGCATCGCTCCTCCAGAGGCACCAGTGGTGAGTTTCTGTTTGTGGTTAGTTTATGGGGAACGAAAAAAGCTTCTTCTCCATTTGATCTTATGCTCTCACCTGTGTTCTGTCATGTTCTTAGTCGACTTTTCTCCTGTTCAGTCCTGTGTTACATTGCCATATTGCTTCATTTTCTCCAGACTGGTTACATGTTCGGCAAAGGTGTGTACTTCGCCGACATGGTGTCCAAGAGTGCAAACTACTGTCACACCTCCCAGTCAGACCCTGTAGGCCTTCTACTGCTGGCCGAGGTCGCTCTCGGCAACATGTAAGTGACCGTCTGAGATCTTGAAAAAAGCCTAAATATCAGCCTTGTCTTATACTTAAAAAATACGTGATGATAATATAAATGAATGTGTCTATCTGTAATGCAGGCATGAGTTGAAGAAGGCGTCCCACATTACAAAGTTACCCAAGGGCAAGCACAGTGTTAAAGGTGAGTAAACATTATTGGTCACCGCAAATTTTATTTTGCAACTCCAGTGCCTCTTGTTAACCCTTTGAAACCTGAGAGAGTTGGCTTGATTTCTTTTGAATACACGGGAAGCGGGGCGTCGGTAGTGTAGTGGATAGTGCTGGCGCCCCATGTACAGAGGCATTGCCTCGCTGCAGTGGCCGTGGATTCGAATCCGGCTCGCGGCCCTTTGCTGCATGTCAGTCCCCACTCTCTCTCTGTCTCCCCATTTCACCTTCTGTCCTGTCATTAAAGGCAAAAAAGCCAACAAAAATAATTGAAAAAATAAAATAAAATAAAATAAAAAATACACAGGAAGAAGGCAACGAGCAACGAAAGAAGAAATGACCCAAAAAATTAGCATGAAAATTAGTGAAAAGAGAAAATTAAAAACAAGAAAAAAGTTGTAAAAATAAATAAAGTTAGAAACAAACGAACAAGAAGATGACCTGGAAATAGAAGTTAAAAATTAGAATAATTCCGTAACATAATTTTTTTAAATATAGAAATAAATATAGTTTTCCCTTGCTTTTTTCCTTTTTTCTCTATTAATTTCTCTACTTTCTAAATCTTTTTATTTATTTATTTTGAAAGAAATTGCACCACGTAGCTCAGGGTTCAAAGGTTTAAATACTTGCGAAAGGCGTCTGAAAGCAGCACAAGAAACGTGATGTCGCTCCAGGTTTCAAAGGGTTAATAATACATAGAAGTTTGGTTTGTGTTCTACTTCAGACTTTCATTCATTAACTTTTTTTTTCTTGCAGGTTTGGGAAGAACTGCTCCCGACCCAGGTGCATCTGTCACTTTAGATGGAGTGCAAGTGCCTCTGGGAAAAGGAGTCCACACTAACATTGATGACACAAGTCTCCTGTACAACGAGTATCCTTTCACACTGACCACATGGTTTATGAATTCAATCATAATTCTGCCCTCAAATGACCCCACATGTTTCTGCTTTGCCATGTCATTAATTAATAGTTTGTAAGAGTAAAAGACTTGGCTATTACATATTGTTCCTGACATTAAAATAAGATGAGATATCCTTTATTAGTCCCACAGCAGGGAAATTTATATTAATCACAGCAGTAAAGGGGACAGTGCAAACAAGAAGCATCAGTTAAAAATACACAAAAGAATATACTAAGTATGCTTTGATTAAAAAAACAAAGATCAGTCTAATAAGTAAACAGTAAAAACAGAGCAACTAGGGTAGGTAACGCGGTGACGTCACCAAACTTGGAGACGACAAATTGTAAAGGCATGGATATTCTTCCCAGTGTTGAATCAGATCTGCCTCCAGGACCTGGGTCCAAACACAACACACTCCCCGTGATCATGTGGATGCCGCCATTGTTGTTGTTGCTTGCCGGCTTGTCAGTGTTGCCAGATCTTGGGAGAGAAACAAGTAACCAGGGCTATGGAAACAAGCCCAAAAGAAGCGACTATCATGCGTTTAAATAACTTATTAGATGGATATATTTAGAGAAAGGTGACATTTAGAGAGCAAGCCCAAATAAGCAACCCCACTTTAGAGACAAGCCCAAAGTCGCAGCTAATAAGTGGACCTGGCAAGTGGCAACCCTCCGGCTTGTCATCCTCACTGACTCTATTTTCTATATGTGTGCCAGCCATCTATCAAGGTCATGTCTAGATGGTAACCCCCTGATTCGCGAAAACTCCCGCCAGATTTCATGTTCCGTGTTTTATTTTATTTTCATTTTAACTTAAACCATTATCTCTCTCTAACCACAACCATGTGATTTTTGTGCCTAAACCTAACCAGACCTTAAGCACAGCACAGCACTGTCACACCACACAACAGCAGTCCAGGTTTACCTTCTAGCTACTGCTGGCCTGCCTACACGAAGCCGAGTGACGGCTTAAATTTACTGAACCAAAATAGTTTTCATATTGGCTCCACTGGAAGAAATCAACAGTGGTTTATCTATTGATTTATTGATTTAATATCCTGCCCACTGCAGCGAGTGAGGGGAGTCTGTGAGTAATGAAACAGGCAAGCTCACAGATGGACTGTGAGCTTTGATTAATCAATGTAGACACAGTTAATAAGTAAATTAGATTTGTGTGATCTAAACAGCTGTCTGTGCAGATTATGGTTCATTAAATGTGACAAAAAATAGCGTAAAAAAACTTGTGAGACACATGCATTATAAATTTAATAAAGTGAACACTTATCTGTTCTGTGAGAAGCAAGTGACGGATGTCAAAAACTATTTCTTAAAACAATTTTGGCCATAAACGGCAAAATTAAAACAGGAGTTGATAGCTGTCAGTTTGGCGTTGTTGCTGTTCCTAACAAAATGTAAGATTTACACTACAGGGCTGTCCACACACTGTCTCTGATCTTCGATTATCTTTTTGTTCACCTCCGTGTCTGTAATATGCCTGGAACTTCCTCTTACTTCTCCTGTGTTGGTCATATTCCTTAACCGCTGCTCCTCCAGGTACATCGTGTACGACGTGGCGCAGATAAACATGAAGTACCTCCTGAAGATCAAGTTCAACTACCAGACGTCCCTGTGGTGAGAGGGGCTGCGTCCAAACCCTCTCCAGTGAAAACAAAGACCACTGTTGCCTCCAAATGCCTCGGCTTCATTCTCTGCAACAGAAGATGTTTGGCAAAGGAGTTACGCTACACCATGCTTTACAATGGTCATCGGCAATCTCTAGTCACTTTATTGCTTTCTCATGAGGTTTACTAGCAGGCAGCCTTCCTTAGTAACACATTAAGCACCCCAAAACTCTACTTCAGAGTTGCTCATAAGACGGACACAGAAATTACAGCTCAGTATAGCGGTTGGAGCACGGTGTGTTCTGCATATAAAGGTTTTGGTTTAGAAATGAACATCAGAAAATGTTTATAGTTTCCCGGCTCATTTGAGATGGATCTTATTTCGTCATTCTTTAATAAACCTCTAGTTAATAAGGCCTAGTACTGCAAGTGTAGAAGGAGTTTTGAGTTGTGAACAGCCAATCCGCAGACATACACAAACCAGTACCCACCAAGAGGAACGTTTTCTAGACTGTTTGGTTCCAAGATACTGTACAAGGTTTGACGTGTATATATTTCCTCTGTTGTTTGTCTCCCGAGCTGTCTTCCTTACTGACAAACGAAATAAAAAGTGAACGTGGTTAGTGTTTAAGCAAAGTATTCTGTAAAAGAAGCAACTGCCATGGTATGTGGTACACTTTTTCTTAGTGTTTTTCTTGCTTACCTCCAGTACAATAAAAATGTTCTCAAAATTTCAGGCCTACGTCTTTGAATCGTTCTGTTCTGCATGATTGGATTTGATTTCAGTGTGGAAATAAATACATATTTGCATGTCTTTTTTAAAGCGATGAGATGATTGATCGCCATGAGTGCTTTTTCTTTTCTTCTGTCAAGTCAGGGTCAGATTCTGTTGAGGGACGTCTTCAGCAGGATGATAGCTTGGCCTTGAAGCTGGATCTTGAAGGACATTTAACCATTAGAAATCCTCCTGCCTGTGCACACACAAATTGTATTTATTAACATAATTTTCCATTTGAAACAGGCTGGTGTTTTTCATGAAAGGCATTTTATCCTGGACGTGGTTTTCTGGTGGTCTGAAAAACAAGAACCTGCACCTGGAGGAAAATATTTAAACTCTAATAAAGCACTGACACTGTCTTCCAAATTGGCCACCATTATAAAAGAGAGGACACATGGAACTGAAAACAAGGTCAATTATGACTCACTCTATTCTGAAATTTGGATCCATTGAGGTTTTATATTTGTAAAACTTTCCTCTAGCCAAGAAAAGTGTTTTAACAGTATGTGACATCATCACAATGTGAAGTCTGAGCTGAGCGGGAACCTTGTGGGTGATGCCAGCAGGAGACAACACTACTGCACATATTCAGTGGGTTACATAGTGCGGAAGTAAATCTGGAAGCTAGAAACTTTTCTGGGTGCATGTGCCAGGTGAGCAATTCCACTGGAATGAAGAGGCGCCATCTTGGCATCCGGTATCTAGTTATTATAGAGTGCCCCAGGAGGTTCCCTGGCCTTGAAGACAGTGGGGTTTTTTTTTAATGGGTTTTTGGTTAGATGCCTGAAATAAAGTTTGTGGTTAACACAGGCTGAAGAGACTTTTATGTTTTGTTCTATGACATAAATTATGTCAGTAAATACCCCACTTGTGAGTTTTGAAGCTTAAGTGGCTAAATGAGACTGCAAAACATCATCACGCCGAACAAGGCTTTACAGCGGTGACGTCAAAGTCATGCGACCATGGTGTAGTTCATTTATAGCTTAACATGAGTGTTTACTTCTGGTGATTGCATTTAGGCTTAAAAAAAACATGAAAGTGGTGTTTATTTGTAAGGATTTTTTTTTTTTTAAATTGTATATACTTTATTAATCCCCAGAGGGGAAAGTTAATTTTTTCACTCTGTTGTCAATTACTACACAGGTCAGAAATACACACACATGCACAAACAGGACCTGTACATGCACTAAGTGAAGAGATGGGGGGCCCTGAGCAGTTCTGGGTTCAGTGCCTTGCTCCATATTTGGTCCAGCAGGCGCCCCTCCAATTCCCAACCCAAGTCCTGGTGGACTGAGTTACTACTAATATTTTGATTCCACTGGGGATTGAACCCAGGACCTTCTGCGTGTAAAGCAGACGTGATGACCACTACACTATGGAACCTTTTTAAGTTACAAAACCAAACAACATGTGTCATGAAAGTGTGTTTGCTACAGAGTTTATTTTCAGCAATAATCCAATTCAATTCAATAGATCTTTATTTATCCCAAAGGAAATTCTTGTGCCAGAGAATGCTTCAGATTACAGTAACACAAATTACAATAACAACAATTAACATTCACAAACCAGTTACAATCAGAGCAACCAGTGGGTTACAGGGGTCAGGGTCACACAATGGGCCTAGTTTTCAAAACAGTAGGGTATCAAGCATCAGTCAAAATATTCAAAATATATAAGACATAAAGTGTTTAGGGAGCAAAAGACAAAAACCAGTGCCTAATGGAGTAACAATAAAAGTAAGATAAGTACAAGAGTTACTAAAAATGGTGGAAAAATGCAGATACACCTGATTAAATACAACCAAAAAATCCAAAAGGCTTTTTGACAAGGGAACCAGGGCGACATTAACGTCTGTATAAAAACCTTGTCCCTGGAGCACTCTAATATAAATCTGTGATTTGCAAGAAACCACCGGGCCTGAACAAAAACAACCAATCAGAGAAGATGTCTGACTTGGTCTGTGAACATGAAAGATAAAGCAAGCTTTTAACTGTCAGTCTCCCTCTGTTAACTTGTGCTATTATCATGTACAGTGTTGTACAGCCTGTGCACCAGCAGTGTATGACATGTATGAGAAAGACCTCCTGGCTCTGATTGGCTGTTCTTACTCAGGTAATGGAGTCTTGCCATTAAATGCCATTAAAAGCACTTCAAGGAGCCAGAGCAATATGATTCTTTCACATATTATCTGTTTCATGTACACATGATGTAGTGACTGCTTTAGCAAAAGTTATTTATTTTTTTATTAAACTTACCTAGTGAACCTTTAATTGAAGTGCTGTATGGAACAATGGAGGGATGCTGAGTGCCTCCTCTGACTTCCAGTTTTGCATATGAAACGGCTTTCCAAGCATTTATCCTAAAATATTGTACGAAAAGTTGTATTTACACTAAGTAAATGTAATTGTGTATATGTATAAACGATACAAAGTGATTCTCCAACCATCGGTTTGATAAATTAAAAGATTTTTATTTCTCAAATCGCCCTCCAGATAGCGTCCCGACCCAGAATGCATTTTGACAAGGTCTTTGAAAAAGCGGCGCGGCTAATTCAAGATGGCGGAGATGGACCAGCTGTTAGACGAGAGTGAGTAACAACACAAATTCAAGGAGTTTTGCACTGTAAACACGCAGCGGTCCCGTAGTGGTAAAGTAAATATTTGGTGATAAACTACAATCGTTGTCCATATAATGAATATCGTGAGTTTTGGACGGAGTTCATAAAGTCGTTTTTAGAAGCAAAGAGATACCGGTTTGTCCAAGTCAGCTAACGCTCGTTAGCACGAGAGGCTAACCATAGCTAGTGCTGGAGTTGAGCAAGTTACTTTAGCCCAACTGGGTAAACAAATAACGTTAGCTTAGCTACGAGCTAACGGCTGCTAGCCTTACACCGTAAGCAGCAATAACAAAAGGGCTGCTGTAACGTCTCTGTGCCAAAGTACACACGCTAGCTACTAGCTTTCTGTGTTGCTGGGCTTAGTTTTTTAGTCTTCGGTGACACCTTCCTCATTTTTAGTGTCGGCTATCGCCGGTTAACGTTACATGGTAACGCGTTGTGTACCGTTTTGACAATCTGGTGAGGGGAAACCAGCCAAGTTATTTAGCTGTTAACAACTGTAATAGTCATTTCAGTCGACGTGGACGTAGTTAACGTAACTAAATATTGTCCCCGGGTCGTAACACAGTGTAACGTTAGCTTGTGTAGCTCATTTCGTTGATATGATCTGTCCAGCTGATGTTATGCCCGTGCTTGACAGCTCATATTGGGGGTTAAGGCCTAACTGACTGCGCTAGCTATATCTAACTTCAGTTACCCTGCCGGCTGCTGTCAGTGTTTAAAGGACACTCACACAGATGTCAGCTATTTAAAGACGTTTTCTTTGATGGCTAAAATTACCATGTTAACTTAAAACTAAAGATCATTGCTTGATTATTCTTTCAACCACTGTGACATGTTCAGTAAAACATTTACAGCATTTTATAGTCTTATGCCACCAGGATGTAACTGTAGATTGATGTAGCCCTATTTGCCCTCTTCCTCAGGCTCTTCAGCAGAGGCACTTGTCAGTCTAAAAGGTAGGTGGGCTGCAACTGCATTAATCTGTACATGTTTTTGGCACTGTGTATAAGCACATTGGGAACCACTTGGAATTTTTAAAAACCTTTTATTGGGGTTTACAGTAATATACAACATATGTATCTAAGACAAATACAGTGACCCTTTATAGTGTGCCGTCATTGAGCAAATACAAGTAGTTTTGTATAGTAGTGGGTTGTAGTTTTTTGTTGCACAACAGGAACCTGCTAAAAAAACAGTAACACACAATGTTACTTTTAATTCCTTTCTTGTATAGATAAATGAAATGAAGACAATTTGCATTTCCCTTTAGACCTTTATTTAATTTAATACAGTACAAAAACCAGATATATGATTTTTAAATTGACTAAAAAACCTAATTGTTTTTTGTAAATATACTCTCATTGTGAATTTGATGCCTGCAGCACGCTCCAAAAATAGTTGCAACAGGGCATGTTTACTTCACCTCTTCTTTTAACAATATTTAGTAAGTGTTTGGGAATTGAGGATGCTAACTTTTAAAGTTTTAAAAGAGAAAATATTATGTAAGATTTACCCCCCAAAATCCTCTAGATTTATATCTGTCTGTGTGGAATAGCAGGCCAAAATACCATCTGAATAGTGACAATAGTTTCTTCACACGGGCATCTTGAAGCTGTCATTGTAAACAAAGGCTTTTAAAAGTATTAAATAAATCTCAGTTAGTGTGTTCAGTGTCATTCCACTTTACTGCACATAATATGGATTGAAATGTAACAATCTCTTTATCTGTGTGGTTTAATTTGATTAATACCAATATCTGGTCTAAATTTCATCTGAATATCTGCACTGGAAATATGTTTATTGAAAACATTTTTGACACGTTAAATACTCTTTTCTCACACTGTATGTTTAAAAAAGGATTTTCAAGTCATTGCATTCTGTTTATATGTACGTTGTACACAGCGTCCCACCTTGTTTTGGATCGTAGTAAGACATGGCCAATGAACATAATACTGATTTGATATTGTCTGTGTTTTTGTTAGCTTGCACATGCCATAGGTTTCCTGGTTTAAAGCGTTATCTTGCCATAATGGCAAGCTTTTAGTAGCAACCCCACACTACCTAACATTTGTGGCTGATGTAGTCTCGGATCCAGTCGAACTAATTGTCCCTATAAATTGCTTTCACTGCAGTTTTGTTCCCATATGGACAAACTCCATTTACATCTTCTGTGATATGAGATTAGTTTGAGTCTGATATGTGATAACGCCTATGTCTGACTGGGGTTTGTATTTGATGTCCTTACACTATTGTAAATAAATGCTTTGGGTTTTGTTTTGTAGAAGGCAGTTTGTCCAACACTCTGAATGAAAAGAACAGCTTCCCAAGAGCACACAACACCAGGGGACGTCACTCCTCCCTCACGATGGACACGGTAAGAGAAACTTGTGTATCACAGAGGCTCCATTGCTTCTTCTTCACAATGTTATGAATCCTAAGCTTAAAAACATGAAGTAAAAACTTAGTTATATAATGCAGTAAAAAAAAAAAACCCACAAACCGCAACTTCCAAATTTCCATACAGTGGAATAAACGCATCTCAGTCTAGATTATTGCAAGTATTAACGTCATTAAGTAGTACTTACAGGGTTAATTTACTGCATTATATGTGCTCAAAATTTCATCTATTCTCATATGTGATCAGGGCATGTAACATGTTTTTAAGGTACTACCCTCATATTTACATGTTTTACCTCCATTTGGCTTGTGGATGAAAAACAATCTCAGAAACCTTTTTAATGGTTTGAAAGTCTGTAATGAACAAAGTTAGTGTTGTCGTGTGACATTTATATTTCTAATGTTTGTTCTGCAAATTAACGTAGAGACATAGTAGGCTCTTTTAAGTCTTTATTTACTCAACCTATATTTAGCAAGGAGGTCTCTTGAGATTCGTTATCTCTTTTACAAGAAAGATCTGTTTACATTAAAACTATACAACCTGAGAGGCAAAAGTGTGACTGTTTAAAAGAGGTACAGTCTTCATACATATGAATGATTAAATGATGTTGTCTGTTACTCAGTAATTAAGGGGTTCTTGTTTGATATGGAACTGTTGTTGTTTATGTTGATTATAAGGTCACACCTTGATGATCTTATCAGCCACAGTGGTGTGTTTTCTTTGCAGTTATCTTTTCCAGCTGAATACTTGAATGTCTCACAGGGTTTCCCACACGTTCATTTATCAGTGGCAGCTCGCCAGGATTTGCCACCACGATTTGATTTTCTATTTTTGGAGCTGGACCGTTCATTAGGTGTGCTATTGGAATATAAGTATGATTCGGGTATTTATTGCATCCACACTCTCGCAGCGCAGCGCGTACTCTGGTGACAGACGCAGTAGCAGAACACTAGGCAGAGTGAAAGTCAAACTTCGGGTCTAAGAGTTTGTTTTCACTCAGAATTAGCTGCATTAATCTGATCCGATCAGCTCTGATTGGACTGACTGATCAGTTATCCATCCCGTGACTCAAAACTTTGCAAACTGCTGCTGAGGGAAAAAAAGAAGAGTTCCACTTATGCTGCTTTTACTGACCTAAAAAACCCCTCCGATTTTAGATTCTAAGATTCTAATTCTGTGTGTAACATAACGTAACTTAATTGCTTCATTAAGTCTTTTCACACCAGTGTGGTGTGTGGAAATGCAGATCTAAAAGGAATACGCAGTTCACATGTGAGTGGTCTCTATGTGGTCTTGTGTAAGTCCGTCTTTTTATGTTCAGTTTTTCGACAAAATAAAGTAGTGATCAGTATTTTTAGAGGTCAGTGGCACAGTCTGGGACCCCTCTGGAAACATTTGTCGCACCAGGTGGTGGTGTAGAAAATACACGGCAGTGTGCTTGAGGTGGATATTTTCATCTCACCAGAAAATTCCTTGTGTCAGATTGGCATGTCCTGCTCTCTCTTGGGTATTAAACGAGAAGCTGACAGTTGGCAACTCTCTTTGCATATGTTTGTTGGAGTACATTCTGAGTATCACTGATGCATATTGCCTGAATCTGGTGTGTATCTGCAGGAGTGCTTTGACTGAACCATGTTTTCTGCATACAGGAGACAATCAGTGTGGTTTGGATTTCTGTTTTTCCTACTGCACATTAAATCGATGTCTCTGAAGTGACTAAAGAATAGTACACACATAATTGTGCCTGGTATGAAGAGGCTTTCACTCTCAGAGCAGTATTGGCACTTTCCATTAATTGGAATCATTCATTATCTCGTGTCCACATGTCTTCGCAGCCCACACGGAGCTCAAAGAGGAGCCGTTTGTTTCGGGAGGAGGATGAGTCACCCCAGCAGCGTATCCCATCCAGATCCCCTCGGAGGAGCCAAAGGGTCAGCACCACACCACAGGTAAAGAGCACACACCATGAAGTGATTTACAGCGCTGCAGCGTTACTTTTACAGTACATGTAGTCCTTAAAGTGAGCAAGCACAAAATGGCTCTGTCTAGTTACTCCAGCCTACACAAGCAAAACAGAGAAACCCAGTGATTTGGCTAACCTTTTCTTAGCTTCCTATGTTCAGTGTTTTTATACTTAGTGTTCCTGTGGTTTGCTCGCAGTGAGCTTTTAATGTGCAGCAACCACACTTAGTGTTTTGTTTGCATTAGCTGTACTTTTTAAGGGGGCAATAACTGCTTCAAAATGCATCAAAACAAAGTGTATCAGAAAACAATGAGGCTGCTGATTTGAAAGATGAAAGGAACAGACTGGTGTACGAATAAACCTCGACTCCATACTGCTGCCTCTCCTTTGTTAAACAAGAGCTTCAAAGCCAGTGAGATAAACATAGCAAGGCTTTTAAAAACGATGCTGTCTCGCTAGTCATCTGCTTGACCCTGCAAGAGTTGGACCACTGAAGTTAAAATGATTTCATAGCTCTGGTGGAAGAATACAAGAGAATATGTGTGGGATAACCCTCCTTAAGATGTTTAATTTAGTGTATTTGTTTTGTTTCTTAATACCTATGTTCCTGTATGTTAGATGACTGTTTTATAATGTTTTTCTTACAGAAATTCTCTAACGTGGTGACACCAGATAAGAAGGCATCCCAGAAAATAGGGCTGAGACTAAGAAACCTCCTTAAGCTACCCAAAGCTCACAAATGGTGCATCTATGAATGGTTCTATTCCAATATTGACAGGTAACGTCTCGCTTTCACCTTCAGAAGACAGCAATTATTTTTTTAAAGATTGTGATACATTCAGAGATGCTTTAACAATGTTTGAGCTTTGTGGTTGTCTGAAATTAAATTGAATGTGGTGAAATGTTTGTGGGACAATGTTGTCTTAACTAAGATGTGTATTATTTTCTTTTCCAGACCTCTCTTTGAGGGTGACAATGAATTCTGCCTGTGTCTCAAGGAGACTTTTCCCAACCTGAAAACAAGAAAGTTGACAAGGGTCGAGTGGGGAACAATCAGGAGACTGATGGGGAAGCCTCGACGGTATGCTGGAATCTCTGAAGCCTCACCATTTTAACATAACGTTTTTGTCATCATTTATGTGAAACAGTCCTCTCCCTATATTTTTCATGAAGCTGTTTCCTCAAAGACTTAAAATAAATTCTACAGCCCTGTGCTTTGTTGTCCCATCCAGGTGTTCATCAGCATTCTTTGCTGAGGAGCGGACAGCGCTGAGGCAGAAGAGGCAGAAGATGCGTCTGCTGCAGCAAAGAAAACTGTCTGATGTCTCAAACTGCAAAGACCTTCCAGATGAAATCCCTCTGCCACTCATCATAGGAACCAAAGTCACTGGTAAGATGGCTGACAACATGTCACAGAGACAGCTGTGTTTAAATGTTACAAGGTTATTATCATTGCAGTTAGATGACCTGCAGAGCACCCCAGTTTGCATGTATAGTATTTCTTTGATGTCCTACCCCTCAAAAAAACTGCCAAATCCAACAGAAGGGTACCACCACAACTTTTACCTGTGGGAATGGAAAAAATGCGTACTGAGCTGAACTGTACTGCTCGGTGGAAGTGGGGCTTACATGTGTAGTTTGACTGATATGGAAATTTATTTGCCATAGCACAAGTAAGGAGGTTCCACACTGATCTGAACAATAGCCCCTTTTCCACCAACATTTCCAGGAACTTTTATTACCAGGAATTTATTTACCTGGGTAAAATAATTCCTGGTAATCTGTGTGGTTTGCGTTTCCACCACACCTCAAAGTTCCAGAAAATTTAATCAAATCAGGCTGATGACATAGATGATTCGGCGTGTGCCCTGTATTTGGCTCTGCCAGCTTGGCTGGTTACATGCTGCTGTAGAGAGTTGGGGCTGTTTGTCTCAGCCAGCAGCTAAGTTTAAAAGTATTTTAAGATAAGTGTCAAACTAAGTTAGTCTACATACAGACAGCTGTCATTTGAGCTTTAAGTTTCAAGTTTATTCACACGTCAACAAAAAGTACAGCTGCACACACTTCAGCACCAGGGTATACCAAAGTATACCCCACGACATGTGAAAAGGGGCACCCCATAGAAGCTACTTAAAGCTTATTGGGAGGGGGCTTATTAGTAACAATTCACTATCAGCTGAACTAGCGTGCTGTCCTTGTGTAAGACATGACGTTCGTGTCGGTGGATGAGAGACTGTGGACGGAGAATATTGAATATTGCTGTCTACATGTTTACGTGTTCATGCTTACTGAACACATGTATTGATAAAGTATTGGCTTCTTCCCGCTAAGGATTAATGTCACTTACAGTATCGAGTGTAGCTGCCATCAGCTCAAGTCATTTTCAAGTTATTTTCACTTTGTTTCCACCGCGGCCGCTCAGCTGTTCACTGGTTACCGTGTCGTATAGGTATGTGTGTGTGTGTGTGTATGTGGAGGAGTTCAGCGCCGGCACAAAAGAACCGTTAGCGCTTATCAATACTACGGTCTCTGATAATTTAGCCTCGGGGCTAATTTAGTACCGGGTGTCGGTACCCATCTTTGTGGTTGAGGGAAAATTTTTTCCCCGGGGAATTTCGGTGGAAACGTGCCGAGGCTTTTCAAAAGCCCAGGTAAATGAGAAAAGTTCCTGCGGTGGAAAAGGGGCTGTTGTTATTAGTGCAAATTCTGATTTTGTTTGTTTTCTTTTCGTTCAACAGCTCGACTCCGAGGCGTCCATGATGGGTTGTTCACAGGGCAGATCGATGCAGTGGACACCAGTGCTGCCACCTATCGTGTCACCTTTGACCGCAGTGGTCTGGGAACACACACTGTGCCTGACTACGAAGTCCTGGTAAGTATACAGAACACATAACGACTTTATTTTGTCATTATAATGCAATGTCATACACTTTCAAAACACAAAGATGTTCTGAAGCTGTAATAATACATTGTTAAACAGCTGGGGGTGATTGTGTTTTCCAGAGCAATGAGCCCAATGAGACCATGCCCATTTCAGCCTTCGCCCAGAAGCATCGGATAACACGCTACATGCAGAACCTCATGACTCCTCCTCGAGGGCCTTACCCGTCCGCTACCACTCCCGTCCTCATGGTACTGTGAACTTGCATCTAATGACAGATATACATGTGCTGCGTCATCACACTTGTTCCTGGTGTCTCACAGTTGTCAGTGATATTTGGTAGTGGTTTAAATCTGCCTGTTGCCTGCGAGCACACCTGTCTATTGCAACAGATACTTGGGCAGGCAGCCAGTAAGTTTGAGGTGGTTTTGGACTGTAAATGTATTGATGCAAAAGCATGTTTAACTTTGTGTCAGTGGTGGGATTTAATGAATAAGAACAGTTCAGGTATTGTCACATTGAATCAAGTCATCATAAAAAAATTGTGAATTAGTTTGAGCTTTAACACGATCAGTTTAAACTTTAAACAGTAGGAATCATACTGCAACTCTTGTTGAATCTTCTGAATCTCTTCCACTGTACAGCTCATAAAGACAAATGACTTCATTGTCCATTTTGTCCAACAGGACAATGACCCTCTTATCAACCAGTCACCATGGAGAAACAAACTGCCCGGTGCTGAGGGAGATACTCTGGGAGGATTTCCTGTCAAGTTCCTCGTCCAAGTGGTAAATGGAATACTAAAATCTGACACCCTAAAACTTTTCAAGGCTTTATTTTAACAAATTGTCTCTTTTTTTTTTCATGAGTAGACGAGGCTGTCCAAGATCCTCATGATCAAGAAAGAGCACATCAAACACTTGAAGGAAATGAACACAGAGGCAGAGAAACTGGTGCAGTCATCATCATTTAATAATTTAATTTAACAAAAAAGTTGCTTCAAAACCTGTTAAATGTTTTCTGAGATGCATGTATCAAGTCTAATTAAAACTGTGATCATGTTTTTGTGTTTCAGAAGTCATACTCGATGCCCATTGACCTCGACTTCCAGAAGCGATATGCAACCACAGTGCTTGAGCTCGAACAGCTCAATAAAGATCTCAATAAGGTGCTTCATGAAGTTCAGCAGTTCTGCTGTGAGGTAAAGTAGATACACTTCACTCCCATTACTAATTATTGTCCCTGAGGCCTGATATTCATAGCATCTTACTTCTTAGTCTATCTTGACCAATTTGAATAAAACAGTGCCTTGTTTAAGATGCGAATCCCCAATTTGTCCGTCCAGCTCGCTCCAGATCAGGGCATGGTTCCAGCTGACCATCCCACAGAGCTGCGGCGGCGTTGTGAAGACGAAGCCCAGCAGATGGTGCAGCTGAGCAACTCACTGAAGGACGGACAGCAGAGTGTGACTAACCCCAGCCTCACACACCTCGTATCCCGCCTCACTGCTCTGCTGCTACAGATCAAGGTAAGGGACATGTAGGGATATGCTCAGCTGCGTTCATTCCTGCTCACACATTTTCTAAGGGCCAGTGTTCACGTCGTGTTTTTGTTCTCAGCGCCGGTATCTTTTTTCAATTATTCCCAGTGAGGAGAGGGCATATGTGGCTGCCAAGAAATAAAGTGCTGCACCTAGTGTCTTTTTTCAGAGTGCTTGGCCTTTTTTGTGCGTCCCCTCCGAGAGCTTCCAGTTGAAAATCTCAAGCCCATTTGTGAGAGCACAACAGGTGACGGACACTGTAGGTTTCCAGTGATTGTTGTACATCTATCACTGTACTGTGGGGCTTGCTGTTAATTGTGTAATCAGCTGTCTGTTAATGTATTGTTACATTCGCTATGTAGCTGATGTTAATGTCAAGACGTTCTTGTCATAGAAACAAAACCCAAGTGCAGCGTGTCATTAAAAAAAGCACTGGGGGACACCTTTTTATGAAGCACTGGTATGAGGCGCTCCCCTGTGCCTCACCCCTTTTTCTACAGAAAAAAAAAGACGCTATGTGGACCCCGTCCCTAACTCATGTCAGATTTATTTGTGATGATGTATTGACAGTGAGGTTAGCACAAATTTGGCATCAACATCAAAGCTTTAATAAGTCTGTTGTGAACTTTCTTTAACAGCTTTTGTATGTTCACTGAAGAATATTTGAATAATAAACCAGTACTTTGAAATTCTTTTCATTGCTCATTTTTGTGTGTTTTTTTCCAGTGTCTGGCAGATGGAGGAGACCTGAACTCGTTTGAGTTTAAATCTCTGACAGACTCCCTTAATGACATCAAGGCATCAATTGATCCCTCCAATCTCAGGTAAAAAAAAAAAAAGCAGGGTTTCTAACTACACTTCCTTAAGCCCAGTTCAGACCACAGATTCACAACGAGGCAAAATCATTTTAGAATGCTGAAGAGAAAAGTTGCAGCGCAGTGAACTGGCCCGTCTCAGCTTGACTCAAGCCAGCTGATTCATGCTGCTTTCCATTTACCTCAGAAGTCTGATTTAGGAATTACGTCACACCTGAGATGACCACGTTCTGGTAAGTCAGGGAACCAAGATGTTAGTGATACCAGTTCTAGTCAGGTCAGCCATTGTTGGTAATACCAGTTGATAACAACAGATTACACTCTACTTTGTGCACACAAATACTGTAGCAACATGTCCACAGAGAAAAGTTGGATAATTCTGTGTGTATGATTGTTTTAATGAGACACAAATAAAACCGTAAGACCTTAAAGACCGTATATTACTACAGCTTCTACTACTGTTGACATGCAGATCAGCCATCTTAGATTTTGAGATTGGAGTTGGTGAGGTTCCTCAGACTTTTCAAGTTGGACTTCAGTGCGAGTTCTAAAATTCAAGTTCCTGACTGGAAACTCAGAAATTCCGATTTCCCAGTGGAAATGGAACGCACCATTAGCTTGTAAGTAAGCTGGTCAAGTCAGGTACAAACTGTCAGCAGACGGCGTGTTCATTCGCTTGCTGCAGCATTCTCTGACAACAGCCCTCCTTCCCTGTCGAGCCTGTCTTCTTTACAGCCCTACAGCCGTTGACACACATGTCAGCTCCATCTTCATGGTGTATTGGTGTCGAGTGGTGGGTCGCTGCTGCTGCTGCTGGCTGTTTGAGCACATGTCACACACACACACACACACACACTGAAAAAACAACATGCTCAGTCGTTACTTGTGCTTTAAAAGCTGTCAGTTAGCACCAAAGTACAGAGAGATGTTGCTATGGAGACGATACACTGTCTCATCTTGTTGCATTGGTGCAAACTGGTAGGTTTTAAGAACGTTGCAGACCGTTGCAAGTAGTTGCAAGTTCCATTGCGTCTCGTTGGGAATCATTGGTCTGAACTGGGCTTAAGTCACACTACACGAAACAATAGAAGGGATGGTTCATAGTTTTTTTTATCTGTGTCAATGGCATACCTACAGAGTCCTTAAGGGGACATGGGGGAGAAGAAGAATAGATGGTCGTAAACAAAGGCGATAAATACTTTTGTGTTTTCCTGAGAAATATTTTGAGTTTCCATGCACACGTCCTGTAGCAGCGCAACATGCAGAGAGGGCTTAGATAAGGTGAATATAGATCTGCGAGATCTACGATTGTGATCTAGACTATTCAAATACCAGTGAGGTGACTGTCGTAGCTCTGAAACAGCTGTGCCACCCTTAACCCTTAACGAACTGAAAGCTTCAGCCTACTTCAGGAAATGCCTGGATGGTTCATCTAGGCCAGTGGTTCCCAACTGGTGTTGTCATAGTACAAAAGTGGGTCGCAGGTCCTTTTGAAATCGACTGCAGTTGACTCGCAAACGTGTCAAGTTAGAAAAAATTTATTTGAAGTACAGTGAATTTCCGGCATGGAGCTTTCACTTTGAAGTGCTGTTCCTGCGAGTGACTAGCAGACAGCTGCTTGACACAGACGGCAAACCAGCTCGACGTCATGGCCAAATGCACTTACGATGGTGAATATATTGAACTGTGTGGACCTTGAACAAATGAGTAAGGAGAAATCTGGCTCCTGTAGCTGGACCAGTTGGGAATCACTGATCTAGGCTATACTCACCTTCACCAAGGCCTTTGCATGTTGCACTGCTGCATGAGGTACACATGGAGACTCAAAATATTTCTTAGGGGAATACACATGCCTAATTCAACTTTATTTTAGTATTATCCAAGTCAGCATCACTACTAGTCACTATTAAGTCAGGCTCCAAGTACTGAACATTTCTCATACCGTTGTCCTTTTTGTGTTTCTAGTTGCTTTCAGAATAACGTCGAGATCCACGTGGCACACATCCAGAGTGGCCTTAGTCAGCTGGGCAATCTGCACGCATTCTCTGCCAACAACACCAATGCAGTCTGAGCACCTGCACCACCCACACCACACACAGGTGTATGCACACGCAGAGGTGCGGTCCGTTCATATCGTCTTTTGAGATGGTGCTTCCACCTGAACTGGTACGAGACTGCGAATACAACAAGCTCACGTGGATGTTGTGGATCACCACCGTACAATCTGAATTTGGATGTCCCAGCGTAACAACTCAGAGTTCTGCCCCAGACCCCTGATGCTTCCTGCTGAAGGGAGGGAGGATGTCATAAGTATTTTACCCACCCATTTTATCGTGTGAAAATGTTGGTGCACCCCGTCAAACACAAATCTGAAAGAACCTTTTAGCTATCCCCACAAATCCACATCTCCAAACTCTCAATGGTTATTTATTGGTTCCACGTGCCAAACATTGATTCTTACAGTTTTTATAGTTCATATTTATTTATTTTTGAGTAGGTGTGTATGGTTATGAAACAATATTTTGCTATCTCTAAAGTTTCCCCCCCTTCCCTGTAAGTGTTGTTGTTCTGTTGCTCCACTGATGGTAAGCACAGGGAGGCTAAAGAATGTTTTATAAAATTGTTTATTGTAGATAATTGTACAATATCTCTGATTATTAGGACTGTCGTCAACATTTCTGCTGTGTATTCAGAAATGGCTTTTGTAATTTTGTGTGCACTGAAAAGAGATTTTGGTATTTTTATAAAGGAGAACTCTGGGGTTTTGATGCCTTTTACTCCCTAAGACGATCTTAGCATTTCCAGATTTGGCATGGCTGTTGCTGCGACCCCCTCTCCCCCACACTAAGCCTGCATCACTGATGTAAGCCCGACATATTCAACTCACCAGTTTTTTCCTAGAGAATCTCCTTTTTCAGTTTTGTAAAGTTGTATATGAGAGTGCCTCAGGGCAGTTGTATATAAATGTTTCCGTCTTTTTATATTAAACATAATATTGCAAAGCAGCATTTGGTCTTGTAGTTTTTAGTCTTTATTAACAGACAGTTTTCTTTCTTTACAATCAACAGTTTTATTACTATTTTACAATAAATACAAATGTTCCTTTTACTGCCTCTTATAATACATCACATAAAGCCACCAAAACCAGCCATGGCCTCGTTTTCCCAGTCTGAGTCAGAGTCAGTGAAGTCCTGAGCCTCCGTGGCGTGGATCGGGGAGAAGTGACTGAACCTGTCGCCTGCTGCCCTCACATGTGGATACTGGATTTGGCATCCGTTATCCTTCGGTGAAGACCTGCTGAAGTTATTCTGCGTGGGGATGGGAGGAATCACAACCTTCATCTCTGGCCCGATGGTCTTGTTTGGTGGGAAGTTGTCATATTCCACCAGAACCTTTGCACCCTGGTTGGCGCTCATGTTGGCTTCCATTTTGAGTTGATGCTCGTTCTCTTTGGGATACAGATGGATGTTACAGCACGGGACGTTGACGCTCAGCTCGCGCCGTTGTGTCTGCCCAGGCTTCACTCTGGTTCCCTCCTTGTCGTAGATGCAGGAGACGGGCGTGTGTTCGTAGCTGCTGGGTTTGGTGAGCATACTGGTTCTGTGAGGGTCGTCTGTGTTTTGGTGCAGTGTAGGTCTGAAACTGTCCTCCAGTCCGAAACCTGCTATCCTGTGTGCCTCGGCTCCATGATTGTTGTCATATACTGGAAGAGAAAAGGAGAGTGAAGCAGTTAGTTCTGAAATAAGAGAAATATGCTACACTCATTCCCTACACTAACGAGAGGAGTAGTTCTGAAGCAACATATGTAAACTAAAATGACTTCAAATCATGTGTTAGTGATTTCAAGGGCAACACCAACCAACCAAAAAAAAAAGTTCATTGATTTGTAGAAGTCTCTCCGAGAGAGTAATTTCACTTGGTGACGTCACAAATTTGAATGTAAGCTCTCTAGTTTTGGATTTGGGAGAGAGTTGTTCATGTTTACTACTATTTTTAGACTACCTTAGACCCTAGCAATAACATGTATGAATTTTGAAAATAGGTGTAACTCCCCTTTAAAGCAGATATTTCTGCAGCGAACTGCCATATTATATCTAATGTGGCTTGATGCACTTGTGGGTAGATAAGGACTGAGCACTTAATGCTTGAGTGACAAAAAATAAGTGTAACTGGGCCCACAACAAAAACCTATTACTGTAATAACTACCTTTCTCTGGGCCCATCCTGCTCTGGAGCTGGCTGAAGGGGCCAGCTGCTGGCGGGTTGGCGACCTTAATGGACACCGATGAGCCAACCTGGCGACGTGACTTGGCCCTTCTGTTCTGGAACCATACCTGAAATGTGAGGACAGGACAGTTGAACAATTTACAATAACTTTGATGTTTTAAAATTTAAAACAAATTAAAAAAAAAACATTGCACATGTTGAGACTTCAATGAAACTTGACATTACCTGAATTCTGGACTCGGGCAGGCCGGTCAGAGCCTCCAGTCTCTCTCGCAGGTAGATGTCAGGATATTTAGTGTCTGAGTAAACTTTCTCCAACACCTCGATCTGCTGCTGGGTGAAGTTGGTCCTCTTTCTCCTGTGGGTCAGGATTGCCACACATTTATCCGCCCTCGGTGCAGAGTTAGCAGAGTTGAAGTAGTTTGCAACATCTGTGGATCCATAATCTGTGAAGATACATAAAGAATGTTTAGTAAAAGTAGACTAGAAGTCTAAAGTGCCTGTGCGTAATGCGTAAATTACGCACAGCTGCAAAGCCGTTTTTTACTGTGACCAGTGGTGAAAGCTGCTTCACAGTTTGTTTGCGAGTTATTCTCTTGCTGCCAGTCACCCACCTGAGTTCCCCATGCTGTTAATCTGCAGAGGCCCGTCATGATACATCTGGAAATGATTCAGATCCCCAACGCGCATATTCCCATGAACAGAAGACATGATCCTCGACCTCTTACTTCCAGCGACTGACTGAGTTTGAGACCTGCGCGTCTCTGGGGTTAAATCCCCCCGCGATCAAAGGTGATGCTGCCTGTACGTGTGAATGGGTGAACCATCGGTGCCGGCTGGCACTGCAGCAGCCGCGCACTGACTTCAGACGTCTGCAGGCCGCCGGAGGTGTGAAGGCATCACACCTGGGACGGTGGAGCGGCCGCATGTCTCTTTAAGGGGTTTTTAATGGAATCTGCATGCGCAATACACATCGGCAGTGAAAACATTTATCCGCTTTGGAATGGATGAAGCAATAATGGACCTGTAGCCTTCAAAGAGGGACAGTCGGAAACTGCCATTTCCTCAACGGGTTAGAGCCTCACAGGGGCTGCAGTGTGTGGCTTGATAACATTTTTCTGCTGTATCTAATAAACTCCAGTCAAAAGTCATATTCCTTTGCAAAGAATGTGAGCATAGGCTTTATTTCAACAACTGTTTGTTGGAGCAATTCAGCAAGAATATACACTCTGTTGTGTGGCCAGTGTCCTATAGTCTCTATGCATTAGGTATTTGTGTACATAATGAAGTATATATGATGATAAAGATTATATATTTTGAGTATATCTTATTAGTAAAGCAGGAAGACAATACATAAATATATACACTTTTAAATAACATAAAGGATATGCCATTCAAATTGTATTAAAGCTGTGTATTGTTGACTGTGATTCTGCAGCTAGACAGGGTTGTATATTTTTTCCATTGTTGATAGAGGTTTTTCTTTTATGGGTTAGATGTAAAAAAAAAAAAAAAAAAAGTATGATAAGATAAGCTAGAAACCTTGAGTTTGAATTAATTGAAAAACATAGGTTGTGTTTCATAAAGATGCAGGTCTTCAGAGGATCTGCTCCTGAGTACTGATGTATGTAGGAAATGATGCTTCCTGCCCCCTTTCAGTGGCAACAAAGTTAATCTCAATACACAAACCTCAGTTCAAAAGTATCCAGGAGTGGGCGCTTGTTATTGAATGGGTCACCTTTATTTGTTTCAGAGGGGGGGGGGGGGGGGGGGGGGGGTCAAGTCAAGAGGTCAAGTAGCAGCACAGACAGACTAATTTGTTCATACATATTTGGACATGAATGAGTTTTAATGATCACAGGTACTTTTTTTTAAACACAATATTTTATTTAATTTGTTAGAACAGGGTGTAAAATGGAAAAAAACACATGGCAGAAGAGATAGATATGTTTAAATCACACACCCTGAGGGGATGGAAATAACACAACAGAAAAAGGGGGAAAGCCGCATTGCATGTCGGTGTACACATTACATGTGTAGACATTATACAGAAATATCAGAGCCAGAATAAACTGCACTGACCAGGAAGTACTCATGGCAGAGCTACAACACTCAGAGAGAGACATTACCCTACATTTCCTATGTCAGAGTGAAACTTTGTACATGTGTGGACAATTAAAAGCACAATTTATGCTCCATATTTAATTACTTTGGGCGTGGGGTGACATTTTGCAATATGAAGTGTTTGTCATGCTGCATCCTGATTCATATGATTCATGGGATGCAGCTGGTTTAAGTCACGTGGAGCAGACTGTATGAAGTTAGTGTTAAACATCATGTTTCTGATGGAGACTTGTAGCAAAAAACACTAAAGATTTTCTCTTGTCTAGTTGATCTCTGTGGGAAAATGACTTGACAGCCATTGTGTCACTTCAGATCCACAGCAGCACTTATTGATCTCTGTACTTGTCGTCAAAGACATTCACAGTTCACAGGCTGCTTTGTCTGAGGGCCCTAATTGGGTATTGCCGGCGTGCACAGACCAGATTGCTATGCTAAAATCAGGCTGTTGAAGTTCCTGATCTTTTGTAAAAGGAAGGCAATGACATGTTTTCTGAAAGAGCTGATAAATGAGCAGCAAATGCCTCGTACATTCATCTGTGGCCACAAAGCTCTTTAGTCGGGACCAGTGAAAAATATGTCAGAAATGAAAGAGCTGTGCAGTTTGAATGCATCCAGCATTCTTATAATGATAACACACCTTTGCTTTTAGTGTTTGTATAGTCATCATTTTCAGCTTGGCAGCCCTTGATAGAAATTTGACATTTTAATTAGACTAAAAGAATGTAGCTCAGTCATGCTGATATATTGTAGTAAACAGACTGCACTTTCAAACATCAAACAGTGAAAACACATGGGGATTTGTACCGGCCATTTCCAGTTGGCAGCTGCCTCAGTAGACACAAACAAAAGCACATTCACACCTTGTAAGTCTGACCACTGTGTAACCCACAGTTCGACCTGACCACTATACATTTAACCTGCAGACAGACAGGTAAATTATCCTCACAGGTTTGCAGGTATATGTTAAAATGTCAGCTGTGTTATGGGCCTTTGTTATGAGCTTGGTCTTTGTGTATTTGAGGGATGTTTTAAGGTGCTATGTATACGCCTGTAGCGTAAAGAAACATATTATTACAAGCTGTAGGTGAATGTGATGATTGTTATTGTGTAGGCTACATATCCCCCAAACATGTGTTACTGCAGTAATGTGTATTAATATTAGAGCTGGATCATAAATCACCCAGCTGATATATTGACAATTGATATTAAATTATTGCAGATAAATTAGCATTGGTTTGTCCACTAGAGAGCACTGACAAATTTATTTTTCAGCTTTAACAATCCATTTTAATGGATCCTTAATTCTGGTGCTGATATAAAATGGACTGTCTACCAATATATTGCTATAATATCTAAACTCTCAAATATACGTATTGTTATCTGCTTTTAAAATACAATATTTGATACGCTATAATTCATATTTACTAAAAGAAATGAATAGAAATTTGTCCATTCCCACCCATTTCACTAAGAGGCTAAATTGCAGCCATGATACGTTTAAAAGCTGAACTATTTCTCCCAAATATTTGGTGTCCCTAAACTTATTTATGTAAAATAAAAATCAGAGAATAAAATCATCTTAATACATTATACATAACAGTTTAAGAACAGATTGAACTTTTGAATGTTTTTAAAAAAAATATGTTTTATGTAATATATTTACTATTACATTTAGGTATTTATGTGTTCTTTGTGTCATCTGGCTGCAAGAAAAAAATCCCCTCATGGACAATAAAGCTTCACCTACATTTAAAAGACAATGAGATTTTCAGTGTTCTCAAATATGGACGGTAACAAGATGTTTCTTTGTGTGTGTGTGTGTGTGTGTGTGTGTGTGTGTGTGTATATCTGAACTGACTGACCTGTTATATTATTTCTAAATGACTTTTCAGTCATCATATCCATGGGTGGATTATAAAGCAATGGGTTCCTGGGCACAGCTTTGCAAAAGGCCCCACCACGTCTCCTACACAGGAGCAAGACACGCAGACTGGTGGTGGTTTTGCCTCTATTTTTTTGTTTTGCTTCTTTTTGAAGTTGTTATGGATCTTTTGTGGTCTTTTTTGTGTCTCCTTGTTTTTTTCCCCATGTCTTTTTGATATAATAGTGTGTCCTTTTTGGTCACCTCGTGTGTCTCTGTGGCTCATTGACATTATTTTGTGGCCTGTGAGGCCCCTGTCATTTGGTGCCCCTTGGCCTGTGCCCAGTAAGCCTGTTCAGTAATGCATCCATGGTCATGTTAAACACTGACATAATTTTTGGCTTCTTCAACACTTTTATTTTTGTCTAAAAAACAATATCCTATTATTAAAAGTAGATGGACATGATATATGTGTGATTACACTTACGACTGTTGCCAGGAGTATTACAGCACAACAATAATCTACTAAAATAATTGTTAGATCTCATTGCTTTTTAATATTATGTATACATACTGTACTGACATATAGAACATAGAATAACATTAAAGGTCACAATGAGAAAATGTCCAAAGTCCGGCCACCTGTGGACCAATTTTAAACAGCTCGCAGCTCGAAATATATTCTATGTTTTCTGTTCACCTCACAATGACAGAACTATTGTAGAGTTTGTAGACATGCACCAAGTAGGAACTATACAGGCAGAGGCAATGTGTTTTCATAAAGACGGTACACAGACAAACAAATGGTTGCCGAGCAGCAGACATTTCCTGCTAGGTCGTATGGGTGTAAATAACAGGTTGAACCACAATATGATATTGTATTGATTCTTAGGTCAACAATATGATATTTCTAAAGAAGGTGTGCCTCCACAGAAATGATGACACAGGCGTACCATGGGAAAAAATATGTGCTTAATTCAGAGATGGCTGTTTTCACTTTGCATCAATGTTATTGGATGGTTGATCGTTACATGCGTACCAGGTAGCAGACATGGCCACAGCAAAAAAGTGTAAAGTCGACAGTAAGGGCCGCCACTTTCATGAGCGGTGGAAAGTCAAATACTTTTTCAGTGAAATATGAAAAACAGTTGGATAAAGTTAATTTATATGTGATCTTAATGCTTTTTAATGACCCATATGATGAGACAAGCAGCTGGCCCCAGGTATTTTCACACAGTCTTAAATGGCCCCCAATTTTAAAAAAAAACTTTGGACACCCCTGTCCTAAGTAAACAAGAGAATTGCAGATAACATTTCTGTATCTATCATGTTGTTTTAAAATTACAGCAATATATAAGGAAAAAATGTAGGAAATAAAAAAGAATAAAAAATGAATAAATAATTTCTTTAAATGTTTCTTTTATCGGTTAAAGTTAAAGCGTCGTCATTATTTACATCGAAGAAGAAAAAAAAAACCTCCCGGAACTTCCGCCAAGACTAAACGGAAGTAGGTACGTGGCCGCTTCAGCTGACAGTCTACATGATGGCGACAGAGGTTCAGAGCGGCGACCTCGACAGTGCTACTTCCAGCCGGCTCGAAGTTTCCATCGATGGCCTCACCCTCAGTCCCGACCCGGAGGGCGAGCAGATCCAGGTCGAGGAGCCGGACCCCAGACCCGCGGAACCCGAGACCGACACGCCGGGTGCCGCGGGTGGCGAAGATGGAGAGACAGCCAAATCTGCCATAGAGAGGAAATGGGGCTTTCCTTTGCTGGAGCTGTACGGAATGAGCCTTAAATTCTTCAAAGGTATTTTACGGTTGTTATAATGTCACAGCTTTAACGCGCAGGAGCAGCTAACGTCCGAAACGACCGTTAAATCAAGACACGAAGCGCTCGCGCTGGCAGCGGTTAGCCGTTTGCTAATGCTAGCTGTTAGCTGTCACCGCCGGGGCTGCTGCTGTCAGCCGCAACACTACATTAGCTTCAAAGCTAACGAGTAGCTGACGCTGCTAACAAGCTGCTAGCCGGTTGTTAAAGGGTAAAATAAGCACTTCACTTCCGAGAAGTCCATTTGTGTCTGGTTGTGGCCTCAGAGCATTTTCACCCGGCTGTTTATCTGGTGTTGTCTGTCTTCTGTGTACCTTTATTTGGGTGTGAGAAGAACAATCAGACTTGTTATGCGACCGCTCCATTAACTAATATAAGAGCTGTAACGTAAGAAGCTATCCATCCTAGCTGAGTGGTGGCTCATAGTGATTTGTTTGGGAGCTTTAAACACGCCCTGCCCTGCCACTGATGCAGCCTGCATGTCAGCTGCTTACACTGATGAATCAGACGCTGACAGATTCCTGCTGTGCTGAAGGAGTCAGTTAGTCCGGTTAGACCCTCCGACCCATTGTCTCCATTTGACATCTCTAAAACCAGTTCACAGTGCACCACGTTTTCATTGCTCACGGTGTTGTGTGTCCACTGGCTTGTTTTACAGCCTAACTGCCTCCTCATATCCATATACCACTCCCTGCTACTACTACTACTCTAGCAGGAAATCCAATAAAAGGCGCAAGTGGTGGATTACTTGCACTTGTAGTTGTTTTTCCATGCATACAATCTGTCAGGCTATCTGAATTAATAGCATCACCTTAAAAGGAACAGTGTGTTAAATTAAGGGGGGTGCTAGAGGCAGCTAGAGGTGAGGATTGCAGATAGCATCCAGCCTCCTGGATAGAATTCCTTCAGTGTTTATTGCTCAGGAAGTTCTTAAAAGGGAGCTGAACTATCCATAGAAGTCTCCGCCTGTCCAAATCAAATGGACCCAGTGATTTAAACCAGTAAAAACACTGAATGAAGCAGTTTCACGTTAAAAGAATCAGTGTTTTTCTGACACTCTTGTTGCAGAAGGGGCTGCTAACAATGCAAAATCTTCTGGGCTACTGTAGAAACAAGGCGGCGCAACATGCAACATATACCCCATCACCGTCCCTGTGTCATCACTAGCTACCCAGCGTATGTCTCGTGCTCAAAAGACAGCTTGCAAAATATATTGTAGCAATATATAACCAGCTATAACATCTGTTTCAAGATCAACGCCTCATTTCAGTGCATTATGCAACAGCCTATTTGTCAAGTAGTAGTGAGTCAAAGCAGCACAGCATATCCGAAAAATGTAAATGAATATGCAGTGTGTCCCTCTCTCTGTGGCTTTAAGGCAAATTGTGGTTAAATGTGTTACTTTGCAAATACTTTGAGCACGTTTTCAATTTTGAACTCTAGGGATTTGCACTGTTTTCATTAGAGCAAAGTGCTTGTGATGACTGTGCAAACAGGTTTGGGCCCAGTTGCCACTGTGCGATGGTAATCTGTGCTCTGTCAGTTAGGGTTAGGTCTAGTTGCATAACTCGTATGCGTAAATCTGATCCTTGCCTCACCTTGGATTAAATAAATTTGACTGTGATTATAATAATCTTTCCAGGAGGATGCTATTAAGTTATAGAGTGTTTAAAGAATAACTAACTCTAAATGCTTCTGCTGCTGCTGCCACCATGTTGTAATAAGAAACAAAGGTGTGTTGTGGCATTCACAAGCATTTAAACTACTGGACATAAAAAGAAATGAAAGCGAACTCATTGCATTCACGTTTCTGCTCTCAGATAAAGATGGAAAAGCCTTCCACCCAACATACGAGGAGAAGCTGCGGCTGGTCGCTCTGCACAAACAGGTGTTACTGGGCCCTTATAATCCTGATGCTTCACCGGAGGTTGGCTTCTTTGATGTCCTGGGCAACGACCGCAGGTAAACCTGGCAGACGTCTGTGTGTGTGCGCCAGTGGGTGCAACCTTTGAAATATGACAGACATTCCAGCACTTTGGTGTTAATTATCCATTGAACCCCCGTGGTGAGATCATAATTCCTTTATGTATTAGAGAGGTATGAAAACCTGTGAAGTAAGATAACCTGTTTTACTGACACACAGTTGGTATTTCAAATTTATTTATTGAATGAATGGATGAATAATTGCTCACATCCTGTGGCTGTGGATGTTGTAAAGACACAACGGTTGTTACAAATGCCACAGATACAATTTTTGTTTTATCTTATGTCATCTGAAAAGAAGTCAAAAAATGTCTTGAGCTCAATTTACCCACCTGCCTCTATTATTTGTCCTCACGCCCATTGTCGCTCTGTGCAGGAAAGAGTGGGCCTCCCTGGGTAACATGGAGAAGGAGGAGGCGATGGTGGAGTTTGTCAAACTGCTGAACAAGTGCTGTAACCTCTTTGCTCCCTACGTCACCTCACACAAGATCGAAAGGGAGGAGCAGGAGAGGAAAAGGTAAGGTGCTCGACTTCACTCCCCATGAGGGAGGTCCCTCTGCTTCAGCGTCTAAATTCAGACTCAGGTTCCGCGTGTCCTATATGCAGGCATCAAAACGTTGAAGCAGCAAATAAATATGACCATTTGCATGATTTATAATATCCTTCGTTACTTTGCTCTTCGACAGGAAAGAAGAAGAGGAGCGTCAGCGGCTGGAGGAGGAGGAGAGGGAGCGACAAAGGCAGGAGGAGGAGAGACGGAGGCTCGAGGAGGAGGAACGGCTGAGGAGAGAGGAGGAGGAAAGGAGACAGGCAGAAGAGGAGAGGCTACGGATTGAGCAGCAGAAGTATGTGTCTCTGTCACCTTGTGTGTGTTTGCAAAATATCGATTTGACTCCAGCATGACTTCTACATGATCGTCACACTTCCCCGACACTGATATCGTCAGGGATATTGTCTTTTCAGCCCCGGAGCTGTGACAGATTCATTGTCAAGCAAGGCACTTTAGCAGCGTCAGTGCTCAGCTGAAACCAGGTCCACAGAGGACAGTGCTTACTCCCTGCCACTCATCTCTCCATGTTAAAACCTTGCAACTTTCCACTGTCCCCTATTGTCTCCTCTCTGTTTCCTGTATTTCCTTCCTCACTGACTTTGCCCCTGTTATTTTTCCCAGACAACAGATAATGGCAGCGTTGAATGCGCAGACGGCAGTGCAGTTCCAACAGTACGCTGCTCAGCAATACCCCAACAGCCCCGAGCAACAACTGGGCCTCATCCGTCAGCTTCAGGAGCAGCACTACCAGCAGTACATGCAGCAGCTCTACCAGGTCCAGCTGGCCCAGCAACAGGTATTGTGTAATCACTAACAGAGAGATGGACTTTCATCGATTGATTTTAGGGAAGTATTAAGGTTTTGGCAACATTTCTTTTAAAGATCCACTGTAAATTGAAAATAGTTATGCGCCAGCCACAAGTGCCTGCAAATGCTGTGATCAAACTCTAAGTCAGAACAGGTTATTTAGGAAACCGCCATTTTAGAGACTGTTCAGCATGTTGACAAAAGATGGAAAAATAATTGAGATTGTTAAGCTCCCCACATAATCAAGCACTGTGATGAAGGCAGTATTAGGCAAACTCATCAGAATGACAGTTTTAGCCATAATGGTGCAGCCTTACATGGATAAAGTTTCAAGTCATTTATAGTCATATGCGCAACAGTTACAGTGAAGCAGTAATTGGTGATGAAAATATAAGATCTCAGGCTCCCTCTAACATTGATCATTACATATAAAAAGAAAATTTACGCAAGTAGAAATTGGGAATCTAAGACATAAAATAAAAAATATATTTAAAATAATATATGTTTTTGCTGTAATGTAAACAGGAATGTAGCAAATGTATATATGGGTAATGAGAAGTAATAAATATATACAGGGATGTTAAAAGGAGTAAAACACTAAGGGCCCTGACATTCTTTATAACCCAAGAAAACTAAACTAAGACTTTTTCCTAACCTTAACTAAGAAGTCTCCTTCTGGTAAAAGGCTCTCTAGGAAAACGTCTCCCGACTGCTTGCTAGTTGATTACTGGCTGTAGTCTTTTTGCCTTTTCCAAAACTGGAACCTACCCACTCCATTTGTAGTCACCTCCACAGCTAAGTGAAGCATCCTACATCAAGGTGTAGGGTGTAAACACAGTGGGAAGCTTTGGAACACATTTCCCCCTCTGTAGCTGAGACAGGAGCTGTTGTTATATTTGGTAACCATGGTGAAAACTTAAATTATTCCCCTTTTAATGTTGTCTATATGTATGTGTATCACTTTTATTTGATTTGTGCTGATGTTTACCAAAATTTTTGTAGCGTGTATTATCCTTTTGCCATTAAAATCAACGAACAAATCAATAAATAAGTAAATAATACATAAAAGGGAATAAAACATATCCCTGAGATTCACTGGTGACATTTCTCATCTTTTACTCTTGTAAAGATCTTCTAATTTTTCATTCTAATGTTTCTAAACTACTTGTTTTTGTAACAGTTCCTGTTACAAAATAAACATGACTGTTGTTTTATAGAGACTAGAGAGGTGTGTATTTGACCCTAAATACGATGTAGCATTTAAGAAGTTAACATCTGTAGTTTGAATAGTTAACATACCTTAGGGTAGTCGCACAGAACTTAATATGTACCGAGCTTCTTCCATGACCAGCACAGTTCTTTGTTGCACATGGTCATTGTAACCCACTCCCACGCCTCACTAGTTGGTTTGGATGGTACTTAACTCACGTGGCAGACACTCGTGAATGCAGAAAGGGAGTGGAAGTGACTAGGGAGAGGGTGTAGGGGGTGGTTTGGGAAAGGCCCTTTGTGTTGTGTTCAGGGGCAACTTTTTCGCCGAGACATGGGCGTCATGAGGCAACAGTGAATCTTAGTTGCCACTAGTTATTTGATGTCGGTTTGGTGTGTCTGTGCCTTAAGTAAAAGTATATAAAGATAAGTTAAAAGTAAAAAGGTAAAGTGAATATAAGTGTAATTCACATAAAAGCAGGATTTTATAATCGTCCCAGCAGCAGTGTAGAAATATAACACTTTTGGTTTAGGTCTCTAGTTTGGGGTTCAGGGTCTTGATTCAGTGTTGTCTTCCTTTCATTTCAGGCGGCCTTACAGAAGCAGCAAATGCAGGCTGATTCCATGGTGCAGGGCACCCTCGAATCGAGCGGCTTCAACAGTGGTGAACCCATCCCTGCCTCAGCAGCGGGACCGTTGTGCGCAGCTTCACCACCTGCTGGCGAGGAAACCCCAACAGTCAATGGAGGCCAGTCGGACTCGTACTCCGAGAGCATGGACCGGGAGCCGGAGCCTGAGCCGGCGGAGGAGGTCTCAGAGAACGGGCCTTTATTAGGTTAGTGGGCCGTAGATGTTTATCTCCTCAAAAAACAGGAACCACTGGAGTTGACTTCATGCAGAAAGAATCTACGTTTCCTTTATTGGATAGCTTATGGCTACAAAGCAGAGAGGGGGGAGTTCTCCGTCAAACAAACTCTTATACCAAACTTGAAACCTGATTCTTATCTGCTGTGTCCTTGTTGATGTGACCTGGAGGGCAGGGAGGAGAAGAGCTGGAACAAGTGATACATGATAGGCTGCTGGTTTAGGTATTATCCAAGCACACATTCTGCTTACAGGAAGGTAAGCACTCACACGAGAAGTGAACAAGGCACTGGTCTCATTCCAACACATACATCCTGAGCCAAATTAATCCACTGTGGCTGGCTATTCACTCTCAAAATATTGTTTTGAAGAAAGATGGATGGATAGGCGGGTATGCAAAGCACTGGCCACATGCACACATGCTCTCTGTCTGTCTTTTTCTCTTTGTGAATCATACCTGGCCTGTTAGGTGAGCTAGTTTGGCATTCGGTCTGTGTTTGCTGGGAGGAAATCACTTGTTAGGAAATAAAAATGTAATATTTATTCTCTAATAAGAAACTTGTACGAGCAGATTTTTACAACAGATTGTAAGAAGCCTCTTGTCTCTCGATCACAGCAGACTCCCCACCAGTCATAGCCGCTCCCTCCATGTGGACACGACCGCAGATCAAGGACTTCAAGGAGAAAATCCGGCAGGACGCAGACAGCGTGATCACAGTGGGGCGTGGCGAGGTGGTGACAGTGCGTGTGCCCACCCACGAGGAAGGCTCTTACCTGTTCTGGGAGTTTGCCACGGACTATTACGACATCGGCTTCGGGGTCTTCTTCGAGTGGACGGACGCCGCCTCCGCCTCGGTCAGCGTGCACGTGTCAGAGTCCAGCGACGAGGACGAGGATGAAGAAGGTGAGGCATGGGTGGGGAGGCTGTGTGAATAAGCCTGCAGTGTGTTGAGAATATCTGCTTAAAGAGTCAGCTTTACTTACTGTGATGTTGTGGCTGGGTGTTGGCTCTTATTCAATAATGTGTTCCGTATTATGTAATGTTTTTCCAGGAATTGAAAATTTAATTTTACTGGCCGTTCCCTTTGTGTCACTATTGGATAGAAAATGGAATAGATGGGTCATTATTGCCCTCCTGGTTTTAGCTACACAGCCATTTGCTGTGGATACCATCTATGACATACTCTGCTATTTAATAACATGTCATGGTGGCAACGCGGTGGTGCAGCCTCACAGTAAGAGGGTTCCTGGTCCAAACCCAGGGTGGGGGAGCCCTTCTGTGCGGAGTTTGCATGTTCTCCTGGTGTCAGCGTGGGTTTTCCCCGGGTGCTCCAGCTTCCTCCCACAGTCCAAAGACATGGTGACTCTAAATTGTCCGTAGGTGTGAATGTGAGTGTGAATGGTTGTCTGTCTCAATGTGTCAGCCCCGTGATAGTCTGGTGACCTGTCCAGGGTGTACCCCGCCTCTTGCCCAATGCCAGCTGGGATAGGCTCCAGCCCCCCCGCGACACCTAACAAAATAAGCGGTTATGGAAAATGAACATGTCATGGTGGTTATTTAGTTCCATCATTACCTCAGAAGCAGTTACTTTGAAAAGGACTGTCTGTTTCATTGATTAAATTCGGTTGTTTCGCTCATTGGTCAATGGAGAAATGAATAACTAGTTTTTCAAACAATATGTTCTTATGTGAAGTTCACAACTTGCCTACGCCACAGGTAAACATCTCATAGTTCTTACTGAGGCAGAGGAAGGCCTGCTTGTGCAGTGGTGTGAATAGAAATGCAACTGTGGCAATATGTTGATAAGATAAAGGCAATAATGTGCTGTGGGATTGGCATGGTTTTGTTAGTTAAATTAACTGTACATATTAGCCTTTCACAGTCATGTCAGTTCTTTTAATCTTCAGACCTGAATGTCAGCTGGAGTAGAGGTTGTGTAGTTATGTTTAATGTAACAAAACTGTGTGTTTTTGTCACTTTTTGTCATGAACTCACAAGTTTTGTTCAAAATTGATCCTTTAAGTAAGAGACTGATAGCTAAAGGGGTGTGGGATGGTGTAATGTCAGGCCACATCATATGGCATTACATTTGCGCCTTAGTGTGTAATGTGCACACAAAGAAAAAAAACTGTTTGGAGCTCAGAATAGATACTTGATTGCTTAAATTAAATTATTCATGATTATTAGGGTTGCAGCTAACAGCTGTTTTCAGTGACGAGTAATCTGTTGATTATTTCCTGGATTAATCAATAAGTTGTTTGGTTTATGAAAGTGCCAGAAAATGGTGAAAAATGTCGATCAGTGTTTCCCAAAGCCCAGGATGGTGTCCTCAAATGTCCTGTTTTGCCCACAACTCAAAGTTCAGTTTTTGGTGCACCTGGTGGCTTAGTGAGTAGCACGTGAGTCCCATATGTGAGGGTGCCATCCCTGCTGCGGCAGTCATGGCTTTGAGTACAGCCGGTGGCCTTCTACTGCATGTCATCCCCTCTCTCACCCCATTACACATTTGGACTCTCCTGTCTAATAAAGGCAAAGAGCCAAAAATAGAAAAAATAAAAATAAAGATATTTGGTTGACGGTCATAGAGGAGTAAAGAAACCAGAAAATATGCACATTTAAGAAGCTGGAATCAGAGATGTTTTTTTCTTTTTTTAAATTACTCACCTGATTAATCAATTACAAAATTAGTTGACATTTAATTTGATAATAACTAATCGATTCAACAATTAAGCATTTCAGCTCTGGTGATTTTAACTGCAAAAATTATAATTTATGTGCTTGTTAAAAATCTTTTTTCAGTGCTCAAAATGACCCATCATATTTTTAGGATTAAGGCACAAACATAACTCTAATATTAAGGTTAATGATATTGCATAATTATAGTGACGCTGTTAAAAGGAGCTTTGTGTGTGTGCCATTTATAAAGATGAGACTCATCGCTGATTCCCTCCTGCTTTCTATCCCAGTTTGATTTATCGTTCCTGTGTCCTCAGGTGATCCTCCCACTGAGGAGGAGAAGGCGAAGAAGGAGGCGGGGAAGCCCCAGGTGGATGAGATTGTGCCGGTGTACCGGCGGGACTGTCATGAGGAGGTGTACGCTGGCAGCCACCAGTACCCTGGCCGCGGAGTCTACCTGCTCAAGTTTGACAACTCCTATTCACTCTGGCGCTCCAAGAGTGTTTACTACAGAGTCTACTACACCAGATAAGCCTGAATACAGACACAGGGGAGCCAAGGAGTGTGTTTGTTCATATATGTATGTGTGTGTTTGTGTGTGTGTGTGTGTGTAGGAGGAGATTTGTGCGATGGCAGCCTGTATGTGTGTGTGTGAGGAAGAGAAAGTGATGCCAGATCTATTCTGGACAAAACCACCAGAGGGTGACAAAGAGACATCTGGAGCCCTAGTTTGAAGACTGGACTAATATGTATGTACTGTACGTGTATGCGTGTCCCAAGATACACCCATGCTAGACCTTCTCATCGAGCCCTCGGAGCCCTGTCGTATATCCACCACCTGTCCTCGCTGCGCTCACATAGACCAAGCTGTAGGACTTTGCTCTCACATTGTATTTTACCACTTTTCACCCTGGGCTCCTCTTCTGTCACTGACCCCCCCCCCCCCCCCCCCCCCCCCAGCCCAACACTGTCCAGCGTGGCCTTGTGGCTGCTTCTGCCCTGAGTGACGCTTTCATAACCGTGAACAGAAACCCGGCGAGTGCAGCGCTCTGTTTCCTGTTTGGTGGTAATAGTGGTCGTTTATCCCACAAGAACACAGACAATGTTGAAGATCTAACGTTATTGCAAATGTACTTCATAACACTATGCCTCTGTTCCACAGAGAGCTCCTGGTCTTTGCCAAGTCTCTCACACACATTAAAAACACCATTGTACACAAAGTTAATCTTTTTTTTTTTTTTTGTTGTATAACAGTAGTCCATTATTCTCTGCCCTCGTCACCGTGCATATATGAAGATCTGGGAGGATGTTCAGTGGAAGCAGTGCTCTTTCTGGCTTGTGCCTGCCCCAAAACAGGCTGTCTCTCACCTTACAATCTCATAGACAGAGTGCACCAGGAGTAGATTTTTTCAATGGAGGCGAGTGGCAAAATTAATGAAGGACAGGCAAGAAGTCATACTGTGGAAGCAAAAAAAAAAGAGACATAAGTATTTGAATTTTAAAAGCCACTGAAGACTTGATATTGAAATTTAATCACCATTGAATTCATAATATTGAAATGCTTTACTTTGGAAAAGCATTTGTTTTTTTACCTTGTTGAAATTAAAATCTGATGTGGTTTTTTTTTCAGTTTTAAAAGCTGAATTGGATTTTTTTTTCGGTGTTCACAAATTCAGATCCAAAATTTTAAGTTTCAGAATTTGAAAAAAAAAAGAAAAGAGGTTGCTCAAATTTAATTGGTCATATTCAGATCTAAAAATCCTAGTTAAAAAAAAATTAAACAGACAAATTAGAATTAAAAAAAAAATTGCTGTTTTTTTCCCGTGTTCACAAATTCAGATCCAAAAATTTAAGTTTCAGAAATTGAAAAAAAAAAAAAAAGCTCAAATTTAATTGGTCATATTCAGATCTAAAAATCCTAGTTGAAAAAATTTAAATATCAAACAAATGTGGCTCTCTGGCTTTATACGTGCAAACATCTCAGTGTGTGATACAGAACAAGTTTAAAAATTACTAAATAAATATTTGTTCTCCCTTTATCCCACATATTTTTTCTATCTGTGTGTCTTGTTTCCACATAACTGATTACATTATACCATCAACTGTCCTTTTCTCATCAATTCTTCATGACAGAATCAAGAAAAAAGGAGGTAGTATTACGACAGAAGTTATATTAATTATCATTCTGTTTGTCTGGAGATGCTGTACTCAGTTCTGACACACAGATGCACCCAACAGTAAAAGTTCTGCCATGTTTCGGAGGTCATGACACTGTTACATCTTTGCAGCGCTCAGAAAAACATTACACAGAATCCAGTGTTGCTGTTCTGTTTTTTTCTTTCTCTTCCTGGTATGACTTAACTCAAAGTGTCATCTCGAATAAGGTATCGTGAATAAACTGAGATGATGTAGACTTATTTTTGTGTCTTTGGTGACGTGGTTGCTTACTAACTCAGTTGTGACATCGGAGTGTATTCAGCTTCTTTTTTTTTCTTCTCTAAATTAATTTGTTGCCATATTTTAGATTCACTCTGTTCAGTTTCTCATTACACGCCTGCTTTGTGTACCTCCCACCTCGGTGCATTATGAGCAATGTGTGCAGGAGGCATCAGAGCTGTATTTGTACATTTTTTTGTGTGTGTGTATGCAACCAAACTTTAAAGACACAGAGGCGGACTGACTTGCAAGCTGAGTAATCCTCCAATGCCCTCGCTGAGTGTTCGCTCATCACATTATTTAATTTGAGGCCACTCCTGCCTCCTCTTTCCATTTGGTGATTTGTGTATCAAAATGTCACGATGGCTCAACCGAGCCGTGAAGTTTAAGAAAGTTCCCATATGTTCTGATGTGTGATGTTTGTTTTTTCTTATTATCGCTCACCAAATTTGGTTCGAGTCGACTTGTTCAAGCCTTGTATGTAAATAATTCTATAAATGAGTTTATGTATGGGGGTTTTAGATGTGGAAGAAGGCAATGGTTTTGAGAATCAATGCACTGTATAATATGGTGAATGACAGATATGTATACATTTTACCCCGAATGAAAGTCCAAAACTCGTAGGAAGTATAAAATTGTAAGAATCTATCGACATGACAGACAGAAAAGCTCATCTTTTTGTATTGTTTTGACTTGTTTGGATCTCTTATGAGTTGCAAGATCTTTTTTGGGCATATATTTAATCTTGATTAAACTTATGTTCATCTCTAAAACGGGGGAGTTTGTTTGCTTTCTATTCAGAATTTTAATTTTGTACGATGAGGCTTTAATGCTTTCAAACCTTTTCATTTACTGCCTTAAAGGAGCAGTGTGTAAGATTTAGGGGAATTTAGCAGCATCTAGTGGTGAGGATTGCAGATTGCAACCTGCTAAAACTTCTGATAAGAATTCCTTCAGTACTCGTTCATTCAGAAGGCTGTAACTGGGAGCTGGATTATCCACAGAGGTCTCTTATTTTCCAAAACAATCAAACAAGCTACTAGCATTTTTTTCTGTTAATGTGTTTTCACTTTATTTCTGATCCAGACGTTCAGGAGGTTTTTACCGAAAGCTGAATTACCCACAGAGGTCTTCTCCTCTCCACAACAAACAGACTTAGTGATTTAAACCAGTAAAATGCTGAATAAAGCAGTTTCACTTTACAAATCAGCGTTTCTCCAGTGATGTTTGGCATGTCAGAGACAGGCTGCTTGCCCAGCACCTGCTAATATTTGTTGTTTTTTCTCTGATAACTTAAGATCCAGATGTTCAGGAGGTTTTTACTGTGAGCCGAATTATCTGCAGAGGCCCCCTCTTCTCTGAAACAAATGGAACAAGTTATTCTAACTGGTAAAACCCTGAATAAAGCAGTTTCACTTCACAAATCAGTATTTCTCCAATGATGTTTGGCACATCAGAGAGGCTGCTTGCCCAGCACCTGCTAATATTTGTTGTTTTTTCTCTGATAACTTAAGATCCAGACATTTACGAGGGTTTTACTGGGAGCTGAATCATCCGCAAGGGTCTCCTCCTATCCAAAACAAACAGACCCTGTTAATTTAAACCAGTAAATACACTGAATAAAGCAGTTTCACGTTAAAAAAAATATTTTTCTGATGCTCTCGTGGAGGGGCTGCTAACTATGATAGCTGATGTGAAAACTTGAATTCCCCTGTCTAGAGCCAGTGTTTCCTACTGTAGAAACATGGTGATGCAACACAGGGATCTCAGTTGACAAGTACCCACTCCCTGTGTGAGGTGTGGCTCTTATTTTCTGCCAATATATCCCCCTAAATCCTGCATACTGGACCTTTAAACAGATAAAACGTACTACAAATGTTGCTCCTATAGCACATACTTTGACTTGTGAAGGCAGAATAAACACAGGTGTAATCAATGACACTGATTAATGCTGCATTCGTTACTGTCATTAGATCCACCTGTGCTTTCCCCTTCTAAGACAAGTCAAAATGGCTGCAGTGAAAAAGGTCTTTTAGTCTCCTTGCTGTGTTTTAAATCAGCTACAAAGTGGAAGACCTCTATCAGTGTCAGAGGATTACATTTAAAAGAAAGCAATGTTGGGAATGAAAGGACACTGAAAATGGCCTTGGAACAACAGCTGTATTAACTGGTTCCTTTTTCCACACCAGTGGTGAATGTGTCATCATCCTGCTGCTCTCCTGTCCAACACATTTTGTGCTGAGGGAAGGACAAATGCGGATGTTACTCAATGTGGAACAGGATAACAGGACAAACTACCTTGCCTTCACTGTTTTCCACATTGACATGGGGTGTCCATGTGTCCAGAGGACAGCTGTGTCAGTGTTTTACACTCTTGATATTGAGTAATGCTCAACTGTTGCCACAGTTTGCACCACAGGAGAGGAATGAGACGATTTCCAGTCAGTTGAGTAATAAGAAAAACACTGACAGTGGACGTACTTTCCACACAGACGCACCTTTGAAGCTGCTGTGTTCACTTTAAGACACCAGGTGGCACAATTAATTACAGAGGCACGTGTTACCAACTGGATATTGTTTACCAGACTTTCAAAGGAACCCACGGCCACAAGTTTTCAAGTTTAAAGCAGAGCTGGGTAAAAGGTATGCTATCAATGGTGACAGTTTGCTCTCTGGAATTTAAAGAGTAATGGTGGGAATGCCAGGCGGTGGGCTGAACACAGGGCCTGGACAAACATGCTTTGTACACAGAGATAGGAGATAAATCAGAGACAAGTGTTCAGAGAATGTGTTGTGCACATGTAGTTAGCTAAGCATGAACAACTCAAACTACACTTGAACTAAGCTAGGTTAGCTTACTACGGAAACTAGCTAGCTATAGCGTTCAAGTAATTTTAATATCCGTATTCCTCCGTTTAATGAGGTTTATTTATTAAAAACTCCATGACCAGACTAGTTAGCTATAACGTTAGCATGAATAACCTACACAATTTCATTTGGCTATGCTAACGCTAGGTTAGCTATCTATGCACATAACGTTACTTACACATAAGGTAAAATTAATGTCAGCATTTCTTCGTTTAATTAGGTTTATTTATTTAAAACTCCAACCCCTCAGTATTTGTTATTAGATATATGTTAACTCTTAGCTAGTTAAATAACTTGACTATGTAGTTATCTATAACGTTTGCATAATGTAACGTTAAACAATACTTTACCTAAGTATGCTAACGCTAGGTTAGCTAAATATAGAAACTAGCTACTGTGACAATTACACGAAATGTTATTTTAATATCAACATCTATTCATTTAATTAGGTTTTTTTAATCAAAAGCTCCAACCCCTCAGTATTTATTCCTATTAGCTATAAATATATGTCAACTCTTAACTAGCTGTGTAACATTATATGACTATGTAGTTAGCTATAACGTTAGCATAAACAACACTTAGCTACATTAACACGGAACTATTGTGTCACGTGATTACATGAGCAGGTAATTTTAATATTTTCCATGTTATTAGGTTTATTTATTTAAAAACGCCAAACCCTCAGGAAATCTTGCTGTTAGTTGCAAGTATACGTTAACTTAAATCTTAACTTATCTTACTAAATACCTTAATTATTTAGCTATAGGTAGTATAAATAATTCAAACTACACTGTAATTTGGCTATGCTAACGCTAGGTTAGCGAACTGTGGAAAATGGCTAAGTTATTGCGTCACATGATTACACTAACAGGTCATTTTAATGCTCATACTTTCCCATGTTATTAGGTTTATTTATTAAAAACTCAAGTCTGGAATACTTGTTGTTAGCTGCAAGTTAACTTACATTTTAAACCTATCTAGCTTACAGTCTGACTAGTTAGCTATAGCATAAATTACTCAAACTACACTGTAATTTGGCTATGCTAACTCTAGGTTAGCTAACTATGGAAATGAGCTATTGTGTCACACATGACACAAGCAGGTAATTTTTATGTCATTATTTCTGAGATTAATTGGTTTATTTATTAAAAACTAAACAAATGAATGAATGACTTAATTTTGAACCAAAAAATAAAAAAGATTAAAACAAACAAGACATAGATAAGTGTAGGTTGAAGTAAAACTTGTATGTCCCTATCCCCTGTCTTACATTTCTTCTTTTAACTCATATATTATTTCAACAAATTCCCAAATTCATTTACAACTAATGTAACTATCCCCAGTCTATTTACTACCCATTTAAATGAATAAACAAGTAATAGGTCCAGTTTATTTACAGTCCAAGTACCACTTAGTGTTACAAAATAAACATGCACTCCCCTAACACAACCTGTCCTCATCTATATATCTGTCAAAATATATTTTTGGTATACTTTACAATACAAAAATATAGTTTTAGTTTTTATATAGTTATAGATTTGTATAATTAAATGTTATTAGCCCGGGTTTTATGGGTTCAGTCAGCATTTAGTGTATTGTTAGGTTATTTAACATTTATTTAATGTGGTGTTTCCACATTTAATGTGTATTTAATGTGGAATTACCTAATAAATTCATACAAAGTCCATTGATTTTTTTTTTTGCTCACTTTTGATGCACTGCTCATTATTGAAATTATTATTATAATTATTATTTATTGCTGTTTCTTGTATTTTTTTGTACTTTTTTTGCATGCCTAGTTTCTGAAGTTTTTAAAGCTATAGTGCGTAACTTCTACAGGTCCGTAAATGTCCGTTTCACCCAAGCCACTACTAGAGGAGATGACACAATGCTGATTAAGCCGTTCGGCTCCTCGAACATCTCGCGGTATTTTTCAATATATATCATTTTTAGTATGCGTGTCGACCCACGACATTCCCGCACTGGCACACAGGAAATGCTTCCTCACAACAAGAAGGGAGGGGGAGGAAGAGCGGAGAGTGTCATAGCAAGAGGTAGAGCGCAGGTAGAAAGAGAAAGCAACATGGCGGAGAAGCGGCCGAGACACGGTTCAGAAGTGGATCCTACCACAAAGGCAAGTGTTACTCTGTGTACGGTGTGTGGCGACTGGCGAGTGTTACTCTCTGTACATGGAAGTGCCGCCGGCTTATTAGTTGTAATAACGCATTTTCCGCTGGGAGGCGACAGAAGTTACGCACTATAGCTTTAAATTTTGAAATCTGTAATCTGACTCTTTCCCCTTGACTGCTGTAACACTGGAATTTCTCAATTGTGGGATCAATAAAGGTGTATCTGATCTTACCTATAATTCTACTCAGTTTGGCAAGGTACTTTAATTTATGTGTAAAACTGAATTAAAGAAATGAAAGGTAAGGAATTAATTAATTATTATTACTCCAAATTATATGGGTTGCCATAAAAGAGGGATTAAACGTGAATGATTATTAGACATAATGGTTCATAAAGCATGAATAAAATAGTGACTTTAGTATTGTTTTTCTTCTGACTTCTCAGTTTGAGCCCCGGTCCAGTTTGGAGGAGATCCGGTCCAGGTTTTCCATCAGACCGCCGCTGACTCTTCGATGGGAGGCAGGTAAAGTCCCCTCTGTGTATCTGGCTCCGGTTCCAGTCGCTACAGGTGGTTGTAGTATTTTCCGGGTTTTTATTTGTACTTTTTCCTACTTTTCCTTGTGTTTTTTTCTCCCCTCTCCAGCCTGCTCTCTGTCTGGTTGAATTTGAATAGACTTTGCGAGGCAACGTCTCCAGTGTACAGCAGGCAGGCAGCACAAAGTCCCATGCTTTGAAAAACAAAAATATGGCGGGATTGAAGGATTATACAGCCTCGCAAATGATAGCAGCCACAGCACGGCGATGCGTCTTGGATTTGTTTTAAAGCTATAAGTTGTTTTTTTTGTGCGTGAACAGTTTTCGCTCTCGCTTGGAGTTATTGGTGTGAAATAAATATGCCCTTTCACCAGAGGACCATTGAGCCGCGGCATGTTAGTAGGTTATCGGCGAGGGATGGCTGGATACCACGGGAAGAACCCGGGAGACGCAAACTGCGAAAACCCGTTTTGTTCTCGTCACTGGATGAGGTCGGCTGTCACACACTGACCAACATAATTCACCAGCTTTCCGACCTTTCTCGTCATGCCAGCGACATCTTCCTGGGCATCGAGATGGAGGCAGGGATGGTGTTCAGGAGATCCTGCAGGATTCAGGGGCGGCTGCAGAAGCTGCAGGGTGAAGTCCGCAAGTGTGACCCCAAGAAGATCAAAATCCGTAAGTTTGTAGTGCTGGTGACTACTTGGTGGTCTGCAGCGTGTGAGCTTGGGTATATCTATAATTTTCTGTCCCCAAAGCAATACTGTAAGCTAGTAGTAGTGTAGTTAAACCAAAGGTTTCACCATAAACTTATAATTGAGTCACACACACACACACACACACATTATGTATGTTATGAATGCACACACATGGCATCATGGTGCTTGTGTGACATTATTTCTCACCACACACTGATATTAATGACATAAATATGAAGTTAGGTTTCATTTGAGATGTCTGACTTATGAACTGAACTTATCTCTATCAGCAGTTGTGTTTTTCATTTGGACTTTAGCTGCTGTGTCATAATATAGTCACTGTCTAAGGTGACTGTCACATTTTGTCCACTCAAAGAACCAGGGAGGAGTGACTGGTGATACATGACTGTGTTTGCCTTGGTTCAGACTTATGTTAATCGGGGTGTTGAGTCCCGTCAGAAATGATGGATTCCCTCTCAACGGACTCACCATCTGTGTTCAGGTCTTCAAAGGACACGGAGATCACAGGAGGCCTCGCAAACCCCCCCCCCCCCACTTCTTGCTGTTTCATGCATGTACACAAAGTTGATCAACCTAAAGATTAATGGAAAATCAATCCCCGTTGCTGCAGCATGTGCTGACTTTTGTTGGTTTGTGATTTGTTTTGCTGCCCTTGTAAAGCTATCTCCGGTAGTAGCGCACACACAGTGGTTATATATTAACTCAGACTGCGGTCACTGTGCCAGGCAGCCACGCAAAAACTGAGAGGTGGGTCTGCTCTGATACAGACCTGTTGTAGAGTACACATGCTTCTTTATACCACTGCTTCCTATTCGATGGCTTCTTATGTGGTCCTGTTGATGAACGCAGTAGTTAAGGGATTGTGTTTCCCATTGATTCCTGGCATGGCTCTTTTGTTTATCTAATTTGCCTCTGAAATATGTTGCAAAGTAGGACTCAACAGACGAGCCCAAATTCCTCTGAGTGGCGGTGACGGAAGAGGATTTAAGTCCTGAGTCATGGGTTTTTGTTCCTTTTTTTTTACTGTCCTTCGTATCTATTCACCCTACCTTTGGTCTGACTGTGACTCACTCTCTCTGTCTCTCTCACACACACACACACACACACGCAGATTTAAAAACCTGTTGCAGGGAAATGATAAGAAGAGCAGACAGTTTCCAGACATAAGCAAATGTGATGTATGATGAGCAATGGATTGAACACACACACACACACAGACTGATACTCCACCCTGCTGTGTTTAGGAGAGCTACCAGACATTTAACAAATCTCCTCGTTAATGGCATGGCATGACTAGACTGCTTCTATCTGCTTGTTTTATCTGTACCCGTTGAAGTTTTGATGCAGTCCTAGGTGGCATCGGGAGTTCCTTTTTAAAGCTTTGCCTCATTTAAGTCATCCACCCAATCACTCAGTGCACGTCAGGCTAGCCAGCTGAGGACAAGGTGTGAGAGAGTAGACTGGAATGCACTGTGTGGTTCTCAGTGATCTGTAGTTGCCAGCTCCTACACAGCCCCAAGGCCATCGCTGCACGCACAGAAGCCCTGACTTCAGATACATAACAACACAGGCGTGTTTGCTCGACTCCTAACTTTTTCCACACAAACACCTGTCTTTTAAAAAATGCCCTTTGAATTGCCCCCCAGCACTACTCCAGGGTTTGGCTGTGTCGTAATACAGAACAGCTGGTGGAGTAGTTTTGAATGGGTATTTGAATGAAAGATAATGTGTGAGGCAGAAACAAAGCATCCACAGACATGCAGCAAATTAGAGATGGTCCAATACCATTTTTCCTTTTCCTATACTGATTCTGACACCTGAACTTGTGTATCAATCGATAACTAAATACCGATCTAATCCACAGAGCAGCTATATATCTTTGTGGCTTCTGGAATTTTTGCAGTGTTGGAATGCAGTTTCCAATGTTTGCTATTGCAGTTCTTCCTGTTTTTTTCTCCTTTGCTTTGGTGACCGTGTTAATGTGATGTGTTTTTAAGTGCTTTATAAGATTGCTGGTGTTGACAACGCTTGTACCACCCCTGGAAACCATACTGTACACATTGTCTTTTTGCTGGGGGGACTTTCCTGTGTTAAATATTGCCAAATCGCCAACCTATTTTTGATGACTGATGTTACGTTAGTTACTGGATATCAGTTCTCCTTCATGGTTCTTAAACAGTAGCTGTGTAGCAGTGACGGTGAATTGATTTCCAGGAAAACTGCTGTTCGTGTGGGTTTGAAGCTACTTTAAAGTTTGTTAAATTTGCTGGTATTGGATTGGTGCATAGATTCGATGATACCCAATTAAGCATTGTTAGGCAGTATTGTAGGTATTTCGACATTTCCTATACTAGTATCTGTATCTGAACAATTCCAGTTTACACAGTAGTAATCAACACAGTTTAGTGCTTCTTGTAGCATTGAGAGCTCATGACACATTTGCAGTATTTACCCAGGCCCAAAGGACTATATTACGTAATCATATCACCATGTAGTTTGCATGTAAACATTTCTGTTGTCTTCAGCTACTGTGGGTTAGGATTCCTGCTCTAACCTCAGGTCGAAGATGGATCATATTACTGGTGAGGGGCAAAAAGAGGGGCCCCTATATGCTGTGAGGCTGACATTGAGGGAAGGGCGTAGTGCGTGTGTGTGTGTGCAGTGTCTCTTCTTGATGTTTGTTCTCCTTCGCAGCCGGAGTAATTATCAGGGGCAGTTTGAACAGGCACATGATAGGCAAATGGGATCTTCGTCTCTTTGTGTGTGTGTTTTGTGTCATGCCGCTGTTAATCCATTTGTGCTGAAGTACCGGTCAGCAGGTCGGAGGTCATTCTCTCCAGCCTCAGAGGGGAGCACCTGACACCCCAGAGTCAAGAGTTTAAATAAAGTCTAGTGTGGCTGGTTTGGGTTTTTTCCTTTGCTGCAGACCAACAAGGGTCAGCACAGCTATGTCTGACTAATAGATCGCTACTGCCACACCCCAGTGTATTAATGACATTAAGACCAGAGAGACAGTGACAGGATAATTACACTCAGCCACCGACGCTGGAAGTAAAAACAAGAGAAGACTGTGTACAGTTCCGAGGTGCATCCATGGCAACAACATCATGCTGTTTGTGAACATGAGAAGACGATTGTAGGAGTTCATGAACATTCGCAGCTAAGAGGAGAAGATTTAGAATTACTCTTGTGCTTAAGAACAGGTTTGGCTTGTAGAAAATGTTATCAAGTACTCTGACTCATATCAAGATAAACAGTTTTCAGGCCATCTCTGGTTGACCCCGGCATTGTGTCCATAGTAGTGAAATGAAGCAGTATTACATTACTCTCTTAGAGCCTGAATGGTGTATGGTAGGGTTGGGCCCAGCATTGTGATTTGAAAGCCTGGTTTGCGAGGTGCTAATGGCATCCATTGTGTGTTAAAGTTACAGCTCTGAGTTATCAGTGCTGTGCAGATTGATTTTGCGAGTGCAACTGAAGGTGGATACCAGGGTAAAAACATTAACTCCTCAGAGCTGATGAATATGTATTTGAAGAAGGGATGGGCATCAATTTTCGAGTATCGATGATTGATTGTTAAGGCTTTTGATCGATCAAAAATAATTTTGATCGATAGTCGCAGTGTTTCCCCTACAATGCCTGGCATAGGTCCGGTGAGCCACCGTGCCAACAAGACCCCCGCCCGGCGAGCACGGTGGCTCGACGGGCCTACGAGACCCCCGCCGGACCTATGCCAGGCAAAAAATCAGAAACAGACGGAGGCTCTCATCGCTCTCCAAAGCCTCGGCGGCTTCCCTTGAGGCCTCTGAAAACACTACGCCACTGAAAGATGGAGGTTTTGCTGAAAACTGAAGCCTGTAACTCTGGCTGGCAACGGTTGTAAACACCTAGGGGTGAACTGCGCATGCGCGCCATTCTTCCTCTTTGGCCTGGGGGGTTGAAGCTCAAAACTGGGCAGCTGCGCTCTCTTGCGGCGACAGTCTGCACTGCAAAATACTCTCTTATCAATTAATCGATAATTGATCGTTAATTTTTTTGATGATCGAATAATGAATTTTGATCGTTTGCCCATCCCTAATTTGAAGGAGGGTCAGCTAAAGAGTGCGAAGATGACAAATGGGTTTATTCTAATTATTATAATAGCTCCTTGTGCCTAACTTACTATTTAGGTCCTATTTATACGATTTCAACCCAAAACGGTAAACGGTTTTGGCTGATCCTTTACATGACAGTGGCGTTTTGGGTGCCTGAAAACGCAACATTTTGAAAACGGGTTCCAGAGTGCAGTTTTTTTGGAAACAGCACCGTCTCCATTGTCTTGCAAACTTGCAATATGCAGTTCCTCTGAAAATGACTTTTCGCACATGCGCATTATGATTCCAGTCACTAGGCATGCGCGAGAAAGTCGACATCACAGCAACAATGGTGGACTCCCAAGGACTCTGTATGTGCTGCTCATTTTATTGAATGCATTGAATTTATCAACGTTTCTCCAGCAAAGTGTAGATTTACTGTAGCAACTCCACCTCGTCATCCGTCCAGACAAACGTTCGTGCGGTTGCCATTTTGTTTATACATCACCGCTCTGTAGAGGGAAGCACATGTGCGTAGGCGCGTGTTGTTTTTTTATTACAAAGTCACACCACCAACTACTGGCCTGACATTTAAACTACAGCGATTGTTGTCAAAACGTTGTCATCTGAACGTGGAACTTTTTTTCAAAATGAAAATGAGAAACGATTCAGTTTTCTTGTTAACATGGCCCTAATCAAAATATTTACCACTAGATGCTGTCACTGGTCAATATCCACTCACATTCACTGGGCTGACTGCCTTTTTTAATTCACTGGTGTATTCTGCAGATAAATAGTTACATCACTATGACGGGTATTTAAAATGTTTTTATAATGATATGATGTGCTTAATGAGGTAGCTAATAGGCTATATGGCAGAAAAAGTAAGGAAAGACTGGGTGAGTAGGTGAGGATTGGCTGTCATCATATGCCAATTTGGTTGACCTTGCCCAGTCCTAGTTTATGGCTTCAGTAAAAGTCTTACAAAATCACTGCCAGGTGAGTTTAATCAAGTCTTGGTCCCTAATCTAAACCAGAATGCACGATCCAAGTTTTGAGGTTTTCAGATGAATCATAGAGCTAGAATGTAAATCGAAAAATACCCAAACAAACAGTTTAAGTCTTCCACTGGTCGTGCTCTCATGTTTTAAAAATAGCAAAACAATAACCAAGCTTTGACCACAGTGTTGACAGCAGTGTGGATCGCAAAACCTCAAACGAGGAGCTGAAGTAGGAGAAGATAGACCTGGTCGCAGCCGGGGAAAAGACGGCAACACATTTTCGAAAGTGAGTTTGAGGAACTATCCCCACTATGCCAAAGTTGCACCATGTAAAAGGCCTTTAACAGAAGACTTCGTAGCCTCGCCCACTGACATGTCACAACTTTGGCTTTTAAGTGAAGACTGCCTTTAACTAAATATTTAACACTAAGTCTCCTCCGCCAGATATAGCACTGGGTTGAATAGGGAGTACGCTATTTTAATGTTGAAAGTAGGTCGAACTAGTGAAGGTTAATTGGAGTTAGAAGAGACTAAGGGCCTCCCTGTCAAACATCTTTGAAGCCCACTAGCTACCTGCTGCTGTGGGGCTCTGAAACACACACACACACACTGAGCACGAAAAAAAAGGACTGGATTGGACACATGCTTCCAGCTGACCTGCTAATGTCCACAGTCAATCTTTTGCCATAGACAAACAGCCTGTGAATTCCTCCCCACATCCCTCAGTTATTTTTAGATGCATGTCTTTGCACGATTATCTTTCATCAGTAGCGTGCCATCATCTTTAGAGTTGCTGTGTTAAAGTGCTGTTCAAGGACCTGTGTGTATGTGCGTTTGTGCATTGGCACACACTTGGCTTGTCCGTTGATGGACATTTTTTGGCTCACTCTGGCACCGCGCTGGCCATGAGTGTTTGTGCATAAACAAGGTTGCTCAGTCATGACGATAACGACAGTGAAACTAAACTACTTGAATGAGATCCAAGTGGTGCGTCTTATCACATGACAAAGAATAACAATGCACAGTCATGCCTAAATAAACTAATTGCTGTTTATCTTTTTTTTAACCGTCATCTTTTCCTGTTTGCCTCACACACACACACACACACACACACACACACACACACACACACACACACACACACACACCCTGTTTATCCCACCTCAATTCCCCCTAGTCACTATTCACTCAAACCCGCCATGGTCCCTTTCATTCATGTATAGAGAGCAGTCATTACGCAGCCAGAATCCCCAAGTCAGTTCCCACAGGGCTCGTTCCAGCGAGGGTAGCCTGGCCTGGTTCTAGGGGTCGACCTGGTCCCATGAGGAACAAAAGAGACGGGTCGAGAGGGACGGAGAAAGAGGAAAAAGCAAGAGGAAAATAGGGGAAAAGGGTGGGAAAGGGCTTTACCATTCCAAGAAGTGGAGGGATACTGGTATTGAACTGCGTCTGACTTGGACTGTGTGTGCATTTGTGTGTGTGTGTACATGCAGCCGCCCTCTCTCACGCCTCTGAGCAGACTGCCCAGGATGTAGACGCAGCCCTGGCCATCTCATAAAGGAGTGTCAGGGAGTGAAAATGCAAGGGAGGAAGAGGGGGATGACTGATGAATGCAAGAGCTGTTCCTAAAACTCTCTTGCGTATTGTCTTTGTGTATATATACACACACATGCTTTGCCTTCAGCAGCCCGTCAGTGTTACCATAAGTGCTTGTTGATCATCACATGTAAGGTCCAGACTCCAGCTGCTTCTGCTTAGCGCTGTCCTACAGTTCCTCTGCCTCCATAAAACTAAATCTGTCAGAGACTGATTTGCTCTTGATGATATGAGACAGTAAAGTTAATAAGATTCTCTAAATTTAGAGTTGAGTGTGTGTGAGTGTGTGTAAGCCCTGGTTGGAGCTGTGGTCTTAAGCTTGTGCAGACTGCCTGGAAGTCAGTGAATACCAGATCACTCTATGCTTGTGTACTCTAGCAATTTATTTCATGACAGCTTTAGATGATGACACTCGGTTGTTTTTCTGCATTTCATAGTTAGTTTATGGCTCTATTTCGTGGCTAATTTTGCACATAGTCCTCTGACTGAACTAGTTTAGATCTTAAATGTGAAAATGTTACATGCCGTACAAAGTATAAAGTCTCTGAGGATTTAATTACTGATGTCCGCAAACACACACGTGCCTGTGTTCACACAGTCAGACGAGCCAGAGGCAGGACTTGCACATTGGCAAGTTGGCAGGGGTGGGCGGTGCGAGGTAATCCAGGGTTTAAGCAGCCACCAGGGAGATGAGCAAGATTTAACTCCCACTGTGGTGACCCCTGCTCGGAGGAGGATCCACAGATGGAGTGGGATACCCCTCTGTCTCCTGGATGGTTTCATTTGTGGATGTAGAACAAACACATACTATTTTTTACTTCTTTACAATTGATTTGATTTGTATTACAACCGCTTTATTCCATTACTGTACACACTGAAGAATTTGCAGTTGAAAAGTGCACTCAGAAAGTTCAAGTTTAGGTTGTGGTCCAGATTTTGCACAGCCATTGTTTTGGAGAAAAGGTATCACAATTTGCCAGATGTCCAGGTCCAATTGTGTTCCCCCCCCGAGAGCCAACAAGAGCTAAACTGACGGCAGAGCGTATGTGAAGTCTGTTAACAACAGATGAGTCTGTGCCTGGGTTTTCTCCCCAAACTTCTGACCATGCAAATTAAAAATGACCAAATATGCCTTCGGAGGATTGTATATTCTCATACATCATCTGACAAAACATTTTCACAGCTCGAGTTGGGTGTGTGTGGCTTTGCACAGATGTGACATGATGTTTCAGCATATTCCATTGTCAGTCACTCTCCCTTTTCGCCTCAGCCTTTCCTCCCTCCTTCCTCTGTTTTAGAGTCTCTTCCTCTCGCCCCTCTCTCCTACTCCCTGTCCTATATTTCTTTCCCTTTCTCTCTTCCTGTTGTTTCATATGGCTTCCAGACCTTTCCTCTCATCTCCATCCATCCTCTGCACTTTGATGTCCGCCCTCACGCCGCCGCGCTGACCACAACAAAGACAAGGCCCCGGGTCGCCCTTTATCTTTCTCTCGCTCTTTGTCTCTCTTGTAATCTGTTTTTGTCCCGCTCTATACATTTCTCTTGTCTATCTTTCTTTGTATCTTTTTTTCTTCTCCTCCATCTATGGAGTTTTATAATCATGTTTGCTCCGAGGAGGTGCTCCAATGACTGTATTATCATGGTTCACAATAGCCTAGTTTGCAAAGTAAAATTTTGTTAATGTCTGGAATGATACGTGCTAGCTTACAGTTATCCGATCCGGGCCACTCAGTACATGAAGGAAAAACGTAACAACTTTGTCAGGTAACAAACTGCGCCAGGCTCGGGTTGGGTTCGGACTTAAAAATCAGAAAGGCTGACGGTGCGGGCCGGGTTCGGTTATAATTGTCTGGGACTCAGGTCGGGTTTGGTCAGGAAAATGTGCTCTAGTGTGATTAGAAATGAGCAGAGAAGCAGCATTGCTTGCTGACTGGTGCAGAGAAAATTGGCTTCTAGTGTCAACAGCCCACAAAGGGGCACAAACAGCTGCTTGTGACATTTGACATATCGGGGCACTTCTGCATCCAGTGTGAACATGTTGTAAGACTAAGAGACAATAGACATGAATGATGTACTTTATGTCAGTTTAAATCCACAGAAACGTACACAGACAATGCCAAATAACAATTTTATCACAGATTACCTTTACGAATCCTACAGGATTTATGTCTTTGTGTGTCACTGTGGTCTCGGTTCTTTACTCATTATGGAGCTGAACTGAATGCTGATTTCCACACAGCTTTATCTTTACAGCCAGTTTGAGATGAAATGTTAAATTTAGGTCACACCATCAGTGAGATATTCAACTGTTCATCTTGCCAGCTGTTTCTTTGTTCTGCGGTCTCTACAATAGAGATTGTTAGCAGCTGTATGGATGTGATACATCACGGTCACACAGAGCCTCGTGCCTTGTTTTTTGTTTTGTCAGCCAAATTCCCATCTGATGCACTTCACTGACCTCCTATTAAAACTTGCTTTTTTAAACTTGTAAATCTGCATTTTCAGAGTCAGATTTTCCCTCTACCCTGGGCATTGTATGTCCGGGCTTTTTGTGGCACAATGACAGCAAGTGTACGGTGGCTACTTCCCAGACAAAGCAACATCTTGGAGAAAGCCCTTGTTTGCTGTTGGCATAAATGTCACAGGTGTGCAGCATGGGTAGTTATAGTAACTACAGTGTACAGTAGCTGCACTAAAGTGAACCTGTTTCGTAACTTTGCATAAGCCGACAGACTTAACAAAAGACATCCTGTAAAGCTACACAACAACCAGGTCTGATGGCAGCGACAGTTAGGATTTAATACGTCCTGTATAATATTACGGTTAAGCAGTGATGTGTGACGGGCAGACAGACAGACAGACAGACAGACAGGCAGGCAAACACTCATCCATACTGTACATAATGACATGCTGCAGCAGGTGGGAGCTCATCTTACAGGAACATAAAGGCTATTGTTGTCCCGCATCTGCACTTTACTGCACTCAAGGCTTGGAAACACACTGGACAGACACACACACAGATACACTCCGAGTCTATGACCGCCTCAGGAAAAATAAACAGGGATTTTCTGCCACAACTGTCACTTGTGCCACTTAAACCAACACACACATGGAAACACACAGGCCCATGCACACGTATGTATTGAGCGGTACGTCCTGTAGCCATACTCATGATTAGAAGCTGTAGAAATATGGTGAGTTTATCCCAACAGGCAGCGAATCATACTTGAAATATCAATATAGACGTGCAGAATATGAACAACAGTGAGTCACTGGGTCTGTTGAGCAGTCAAAATGAAACATGCAAAAGTTGAATTTGGGATTAAACTGAATATTTGCACTTAAAACTGGTCATGGGAAGATGACAAGTCGGGGTGGAGCTGTGGCTATATTTGTACTGGCAGATAATTCCTTTGAAACAGCTGTTCCTTGGCTCTTTTCAAGCATATTTTTAGTCTTGTAAACACTGGCAACAGAAGACAACTGGAATTTCCTCAGCTGAATAAACAAGCTTAGCAACAAGAGAGTGATTAAGGTTTTGTCTTTGGCAAGCAGACGTAATGTTTAATATTTGAGAGTCATCTCAGAGTTTGTTTATTCTTTCATGTGCATTGTGCAACTTCTGACTCCGCCAGCTGATCTCCCATTCGGTTGCTTGTGATATTTGCAGTGTAGCAATAGACTCCTCCTCAAGTCGCTCTGTCAAAGAACATCAAATGAATATTTAAATGTTCAGTAAATGAAAAAAAGTAGGTTAATTTAGTTGGGATTTAGGCGGATAGGTTTCCCCGCTGTGATGGAAAAGTCCCAGATTTGAGTCGGTTGAACATGTGTGTCAACTGTCAGCAATGTTGGTAGAGATGGTGGTGGTGTGGTGCAGGGTGTTTTGTCACTGTTGTGTGAGAGTTATGTTTATTGTTTCCCCAGCGAGTCTCCTAAAGCCCTGTCTGCATGTATACAGAATATTTTTGAAAACTTGTATATACCCCTCTGTTTTAAAAGAGGAATTCTGTCTGCACAACCTTCATTTTACAAAGCATCTCTGTCCACGCTAGACTGCAAAAACGACTCTAAACGCTTGCTGGCTGTTTAGGAAAGTATACAGGTAACATTATCTTTTTCAAATCACCTACCTGAGATCTTATCACAGTTGATTCCCCTTCGATTTAAGGGTGGAGGAGCTCACTTGAAGAGACGTTTTTCCTCCACCCCTCCAAGTGTCCCAACATCTGCTAGTTCGACTGCACCTAATCCAAAACCGTTGTTTGTAGTGGACTTTAAACCATGGATTCTGAGGTGGAGCAAAAACACTGGGCACAGCAGAAGCCTCAGTTTGTCTGTTAAGTGGTGCAGCAAGACATCAGACCAAGCAGTGCCAACAAAACATAAAGAAACTGGTAGTCTGCCATTGTTATTATTTGTTCTGGCGCATGCTCATCACACAGAGGGCATTCACAAATGAAGGAGATTACGTTGGCGTTACCCAAACCATTTAACTTGTCTGCGCCTTAGAAGGCTTTTTTATTTAAATCAAGGTTTTAGTGACCTAAAGCTTTGTTTGTGTGTGAACGAGAGGCCAAAACATACAGGAAAGTATATTTGTAGGCAGGGCCTGAGACCTAGTGGGTCGATAATCACCAACAGCACCATACAAATGCAGTAAATCAGTAATCCAGTATTTGGTGTGATAGTGTTGAAGTATATCACAATTATTTATAATGATAAAAATGTGAAGCTCTTGAGAATTCTGAAATAATCAGGCTCTTGTTTCAGTTTCAAAAGGCTTTACTTTCTGTAGTGGTCACCGCCCTGCCCTCTGTGTGTTTGTATCTGAGAACGGCGACACATCTGTTGTCCTCAATTCCTGCCAACGGTCAAAGGGCCCATTGTCAACATGTTGACCTAGGTTATTAAATATACTGTGTGTACATACCCCGCCTCCTACTGCATAACTCCCATACAAGCATACAATACACATGCATGCATACAGTATAAATATGTGGTTGGGTTGTTTCAGTTTTTCTTGTAGTTGGAAACGTCTGCATAGCTGTGTGCCACCTTATATTTATCTACCAAGTAACTGCTTTCTAAAAAATTTATCAGACACATGACTTACATTCCTACATTTTGCTGAGCTGCACTTTATTAAATTATGTCTTTTATTTTAGATTATATTACAAGAAAAATAGTTTAGTAGAAAATGTGCCGAACATCCTCGTTTCATCAGGCCTTGGTCTTTGGAGGCTGTGCTGTTCAGTACTGATTGAGTCGGCATATCTTTATCTGAAATGAATTTGCATTGCATGAATAAAATAGTGAATTGCAAATATGCAGGGTTACCTGCCTGCTTTAGAATCAATGGCTTAGTCTGTCTTTATTCTAACAACCGACTCATTCATGGGACCTGCCAGTCACTGCATCTGTCTTTCTATCTACTCTCTGCAGAGTCACTAAGATTTATGAGACTAAAAATAAAAGGCTCTGTCAGCTGTGTTGTTTTAGTCCAGTGTTTCCTCCTCCTCTATCCCTCCCTGTCTTGCTCTCCCTCTCTCTTGCTGTGTTATCCTTGTTTCAACATTAGCCAGCTAAAACCACAATATCACAAAGTATTTCACATGTCAGTGATTCCTCTAAGGATTTTTTCAGCAGTGGGGAACACTGAATTTGGTGGATTTACTGTTTATCAGACAACACGAGACAAGAATTTGTTACCTAGCGCAGCCTGCGGTCCCACCACCTAACTCCTTGCCTATAGGACACTATCTGTCCAGAAGAGGAGTGGACAGCAGCTCGGATCTTAGTGCTGTAGCAACTCAAATTCAGACAAACCTGGTGTTCATATTACGAGTCGACAGCTGATTATCAGGGCCGATATTATGAATTTTTAGGGTTATCGGTATCAGTAATTTTTTTCCACCGATATGCCGATATACAGTTTGGTTTTCCTTCGCTGCGCTGTTTTGTCCCTGGCATGCTTCTCACTGCCTGCACATACCACTCTAGGCTCTTAAAAGCAAACTCGAGACCTACCTTTTTTGCCTGGCTTTTAATTGAGCTCTCCTTTTTTATTTTTAACTTATTTATTTTCCTATTTATTGAAAGATCTAAAATTTCGTTCTTTATTCTGAGTTTTTATTCTGCCTCTGGTGTTTCCTTAATTCTGTGTCAACTATGATTTTTACAGCAGACATATATCGGTTGTAAATATCGGCTGTCGGTATCTCTGTTTCATAATAATCGGTATCGGCATCGGCTCTGAAGAAACCATATCGGTTGATCCCTAGTTCATAGCTGGCTGGAGACCATTGGCAGCATTTGGTTGAACGTGTAACAGCCTTAAAAAGTTTGCTAATCTGGCGGGGACTCAGGGAAGGGAAGGTTAGGGAAGGTCTGTCTCCATCGGGCCACCACTGCGAAATATTTTAACTGAAACACAGCATGTGTGGACTCTGTGTTGTTGGGGTGCTGCTTGTTTGTTGACATCAGCTAACTGTTAGCTCTATATTGGAGCTAAAGAGTAGCAAGGCGCTCAGGAACATGCATGACATCACATTCTTTGGATTTTCCTGGAAAACTCATCCCGAGTCCTTTCATAAAGTCAGTCCCCAGGCTGTTACAGGCAACTGAGAGAGTCGGGACACTTTTTAAATTACGTAACAACCTGTTTGCCACTTGACAGTAAACGCTTAATGCATGTAAAAGGTTACCTTTAAGTAGGGCTGGGTGATATGGAAATAAATACCTCAATGTCGATAATGCATGGATATGACTGAGTAAAGACAAATAATAGAATAGCTACAACAGTTTGCTGAGTTCAGAAAATTGAATCACTTTATTGTAATGCAGCCTGTGAAACCAGGAAAAGACAACACTTACGTTATTATGATAGCCACAATCTAGGACAATATATAGTCCCATATCATATATCGATATGATATAGTTTCTATGTTGAATTCTCTCTTTCTGTTCTCATACTGGTTGTGTTTGGTTTGGACATCTTTTCCTGCAGCTGAACACTACGAAATACAGCACCTTTTCGAGTCCAACAAACACACACACCCATACAGACATCTTGACACAATTTATTGACTTTGCTAATTTGTCTATTAATTACTCAAAACAAATAGGCCCTAATCTGACGTTTTGCCTCTCCCTCTCTTGCCTGAAGCAGATTCTTGGCTCATCATCTGTCTTACTCTGTCTCCCCAGATCACTGCATGCCGTGTGTGTGTGTGTGTGTGTGTGTGTGTGTGTGTGTGTGTGTGTGTGTGTGTGTGTATGAGTGTGTGAGAAAGCGTCTGTCATTGTGAAGTATGACATACTCTGCACAGGAATCCCCACTGACTACTGAATCTTCCTCTGTAGCAGCTTTAGCCGTCTGCCTCGTCCACAGAGACCTCATTGTGTGCGTGTTTTTGTGTGTTCATGCATGCACATGTGTGCACTTAAACTCACTTGTCCCCTTTAAAGCTTCCATCCATCAGTATTTCCCGTGATGCACAGACTACTCAAGTACTATTTACACGGCCTGTTCCGGTCTGTGTGAGTTGTAGTGTTGAGTGATGCCTGCATATGTTTGGCCTGAGATCTGCTATCAGCCCACATTACGTTTCAGGAGTTGCATATGAGAAAAACAGGTGTGTGTCCTCCTCGTATAACAACAATATGATGTTTCCTCCTTACTTTGCTTTTCCTGACCTGTTTCCCATGTCTTAATCCTCTCACATTTTTACCCATTTTATTTTCTTCTTCACTTCACTCCACCATCTAATCTCTTGCTTTTTTCACTCTCCCATCCCCATATGTGCACAATGTCATTTTCCTTCTACAGCCCTGTAAATCACTGATGATTTTTAAAATATGCCTGTCTCTGCTGACTCTTCTCTGTGTGGATGAGTGCAGACCAAATCTAAACCACTTGTTGTTGGATTCTGTGTGAGTGTGTGTCACTTGCACAGATGTACAGTGACACACACTCACACAGAATCCTGCAAAGGTAGTGGAGTGTTTTTATGATTTTGATGCAGTCTATTGAGCATGGAAGTTGCCTAAAGGTAAAAGAGATGTTCAAGGACCTGTTGTAACTTGTATACAGAGAGAGAGAGACATGAAACACACATCAAACAGAATAATAATTTGCATTAACACACAGAAGTCAGTAGCATAACTAATGATAGAATTTTGTCTGATGGAAACGTCTCCAACCTGCAGGCAAACAAACAAAATTTTGTTTGTAGACAGGCATTATACACCAGTCACGAACTGACAATTACCTTTTATTTCCACTTATAGATGAAAACAGATGGGATGTTGTGACAGTAACAAAAAGTGCAGTAAGATAAATGTTTTAATAACACAAATCATACTCATGTGGCAAAGTGAGGAAAATCATGTAGGGGTGGATACCAGCCCACTACACAACACTGTCACAGTATGTTAATAGAGGTAAATCCATGCCATGCTATGTGCAAGCTAGTCATCCTAGTTGTAGGGCAACTGGTGGCCTGCAAGCCAACTCCAACCCATTGGTCAGTTCTGTTTACAAATAAAGAAACTTTTAAACCTGAACAAGGAAAAAAAATTACGTGAATAACAGACATTTTGTCACAATAAACCCGCAAACCAGCTGAGTGCTCCTATGCACTCGGCCTAATTGCCTCTGAACCATGGAGGTATAACGAGACCTGGATACAGCATTGGGGGCGGGACCCTATTCAGTCATATGAAAGTTGCTCTGTGGTGCATGAAGCCAAAAACGTTCAACTGTCACGTATAAAATTACCAGGATGATCAGAGCTACTGCTGCATCATTAGGCCCATAGAGGGGGCGAATTAAATGATGTAATCATGTGGCTCTTCTAGACTTTCCAAGGATCAAATCCTGATGGTGAAACAAGTCGTTTCGTAGGCGTTGCAACGCTCACAAAAAATTAAAACACTTATTTACAGATATCTTTTTTTACAATGTATGTCTATGTAATGAAATATTTTGGGCCCAATGGCACCTCTACGAAAATTGACTTCAAAGCCCGGCCCACTTCCTGGGGGCCTGCTCTGAACCCCACATCTCGCCAGTGTGTTTTAGAGGCATGTTTTCTTCCACAAATTGCCAAAATGCACCTTGTACCATAGCCAGAAGTTTTATAAAGAGAAGTAATTGTTAGTTTTTCAAATTTCCGATGTACCTTGAACATGTCGTGTGTAACCAACCATCTAAGCTTTTAAAATCATTTTGTTCTACATGTCTTATTTAAAATTTAGCCAAAAACAAACCATGTGCAAAAAGCACATCCTGTTAAAAACATTAAATTCTTCACTCCTCAGTGCAACTGGGAAGCCATGAATGATTCAGCTGAGCCAAACAGTCATGTGACAAAAATTCAGTGAATCTTGGACAGAACTGCAGGCTGTTTACACAGAGCAGACAGCAGACATTTTAAAAATGTAAATAGTAAATGCAAATTGCAGTGTAGTGACAAAAAACATTTGAAAATGTTGTGGCGTGTTGTGTCAAGTGTACATACAGTGGGGATAATAGCTTGGGGAAATGTCTGGCCCTGGGCCCTGGCTTCCTGACAATGTGGTCCCCTGAACAATACAGTTGAATAGCCCTGATACAGACTAATAGCTGGGTGATTAAAGGGGAGTGAATTGTATGCCAGAGTATATTTAGGAGAAAAGAAGTGATTAAAGCCATTAGATAAACATACATATAGTCTCAGCATGTTATAACACACACAGCAGCATGTACAGATGTGCTGTCATCCAAATGTAAGGACTAATAAACTCCTCACTTTAGAGCAGCTGTTATAAAAATGACAGAAGAAGAGAGGTGCTGTGCCTCAGTGCTGCAAACAAACATGTTGCAACATCACTGTATTAATAACATATTGCAAAAGAATGCATCACAATTTACTGATACATTTGTCCCACCTGTATTTGTGCAGAACAGTGTAAATGCCTGCCTAAAACACACACACACACACTCACTCTGTAATCCTAAACATCTGTACGTTAGAGTGTTCTTCTAGACATCCAGCTGTTTGGTTCAAAAAGAACAAGAGAGCACATTTAGAGAGGCCCTACCATGCCACACAGTGAGAGGGGATTTTCGGAGTCAGTGATGGGGATTATGAGGAATATGATTTCATACGGCTACAGAATGGTTAATCTCCTTAAACCCTGCTGGAGTCTGCGTGCCCGTTCCTGTTACTGCCCAGTAATGGAGGCAAAGAGAGTGTGTGTAGCTAAACAGACAATGATGGGAAACAACCTGTGTGTGTGTTTGTACATGTGTCTTACCTGTTGGTTTTCACGTAAGATGGGTGTGGACTGGAGACGTGTAATTATGGATATCAGTAATTACTTGTTACATGAATGTTGACATTTCACTTTTTTTTTTTTTGAAATATCAGAATGAGTCATTTAATCCAAGTTCCAGTAAAGTGCTTTGAGTGAGTGCTGCTCAGTTATAATGGCCTCACTGGCGATTAGCTGCTGCTGTTGTTGGCCTGAGTTTTCTTCTGTTGCAGACGTTGAGGTTTGTGCTGGTGTGCGGATTCAGATTTTAGATTATAACTATAAACATGTCTTTTTCCTTCCTAAAACTTTCCCCAGACAAATGTAACTGCTCCCAAAAGTGCCTTTCTCAAGATACTTCAGTAATGATTTAGTGGGTGATAGTGTTGGGTTTTAATGGTCAAACTTTTTGGTCACAAAGCTGCATGACGACAGCTTGTATCTTCGTATATTGACTCAGCTGTGCTTCTGACCTTCTCTCTCTGTGTCTGTGTTTGTGTATGTGCCTGAGTGGGTGAAGCAAGCTATTAGTTTGATTAGGTGTGTTCCCTCGCCCCAGGTGATTCTCACAAAAGCTTTCAGATGCCCAGAGATGATGGTTCAACAACACTTTCTATGTGTGGGCACGAATTACCCATGTATACATTTATTTTTTTTAATGGGGGAAGTTTAATCCCTGTTATCATTTCATAACTTTCTTGTCTGATATAGAGAACCTGTGGGAAAGTATTGAGATTCTGTAAGTGTCAGAACACATAATGGCGAAAGATGAAGTCAAATTTGGTAAAACTGAGTTGTGAAATAAAGATATAAACTTCATAAACTAAGGCTGCAACTAATAATTATTTTTGCCATTAATTACGTTGCTGCTTATTTTCTTTATTAATCAATAAATGGTTTGGCCTTAAAAAATTAGACGGAAAATAGATGAAAATTTCCTGTTACAATTTTGTACATCTGATGTCTTATATTACAGTCTGATTAATACCTAAAAAAATCACATCACATAAGAAAAAATAAAACTGTAAATCCTGATGATTGAGAAGCTAGACCTAGGGATTTTTTGTTGTTGTTGTTTGTTATTTATGTTATTACTAATCCCCCTTTTTGTGCCAGGAAAACCAAAAAAATCTTCATTTTAAAAACACCTGAACAGTTTTACAGTCACTCAGCCCTCCATTATACTGTCTTTGAATGATTACAAATTTTTACCACATTAATTTATATAACAACCTGTAATGTAACCTTCTTTTGCATGAAAAATATTATTTTTTAAAACAGCCTCAAAAGCCTTTTTAACACATTTGATATATTATAACTCCCTCGCTAATTTTATATTGCTGTGAAAACATCAACAAATTTCTCCTTTAAAAAAACTATATTTATTCAAGTGTCTTGCCAAAAACTAGATTTTACAAGATTACATTTGAACACTTCATGATTACGTTAGAATTAACCGTTGCCCAATACTCATTTTTACTGAGTAGAGCTTCAAAGCATCATAATGTAACTCAGGGCAACCTCTGTTAGCTGTTAGCTGTTAGCAGTTAGCGTTAATGAGCTTTTTTCCTCCTGTTTCAGCATTAGTTTATGGTTCAGTAGAGTTTACTGCATCTTTTTGTCCCCAAGGTGTCCTGTGAGGATTTCTGTTCATCCCAATATTGTTTTTTCTATTGTCCCTGGTATGATGGGACTCTGTAGTGTCGAGCCCTGCTTTAGTCTCTGCATAAGTAATGTGATACATGAGAAAAACATTGGCCCCTGCCACTGGTGAATGGCATCTTCATTGGCAACGGCCAATACTTATGTTCAGCAGATTAATGAGCATCCCTTTATTTAGGCTTTAAAGCTTGTTTTCATGGCAGAAAGTGCAAATCTTTTGCGTGTTTACTGATACCTTTAGTTATCTGTTAGTTGAAATCAAAAAACTTGCTATTCAGGTTGTTGATTGGACCTGAGAGCATCGGTTCCACCTGTAGGATATAAACAGTCTTGTGCAGTGATGCTTGTGTATCAGGTAACTATTATTGTGCACCTGTCAGTGATGTCATTTAGGCCGAGTTTCGCTCCTGTTGGATCCACTGTAAAGGATCAAGTTCATACCTCAGAGCGATAGACATTTTGTCTGTATTCAGGGGCTGAGGGTGTAATTTTAGTCCAGCTCCTCACTTGTTTTGCTTCACTTTATCCAAGGTACGGTGCCAGCACAAGATGGGTTGTGTCTTTTATATCAGATAAGTTTGAGCGTCTGTTTTTCGTGTGTATATGTGCAGATATCTGAATCTGTATTCCTGGATATCAAATGATCTAAACTTTAAAAAGAGCTGTTATCTTCCTTTAAGTCGTGTCACCTTTTTAAACACTGATTCCTCCTGTCTTTCTCCTCGGTGTACTAAACCATCTTTAACTGTCTCCCAGTATTACTCCTTCGTTTGATCTGTTAACTGCAATGAGGCCCACAGCAGCAACCAAGGCAGCGCCACATTAAAGAAAGCCCCCCCCTCTCCTTTCAACTACTCCAACAATGCGCCCCTACTGTCTGCTAGAATCAAGCTGAACTCGCCCATCAGCTGCGTCTCCTACTGTTAGGGCCTCACCTCCACTCCACCCCCAACCTCCAACCTCCTGGGACTGTTGAAAAAAACTTCTAGAGGCCCAAAGGTCCTGGACGAAGATGGGGTTGGAAAGCAGGTTAATAAGCCCAGTAAGGGCTCTTGGCCTTGGGGGAGCAGAGGTCCTCTGGGCCCCCGGGCCCCTGGAGGTCTGGAGATGAGACTGAAGTCTTTGTTGTGGAAAGACTGAGGCGGTGATGAGTGGTCTGGATGGAAATGTCAGATCCCCTAGGGCTGGGAGGAAAAGCGAAATCCATCAATCTTTCTCTTTTATCAATCATTTATGAATAAGTCTGGTCTTTGTGCCATACCCTGCTATCTTCTCACTAGTTTTGCCATTTAGTCTTTTATGTTATCTCCTCTCACACTCTTTCTGTCTTTATTTTTCCCTCTTCCTCTTCAACTCTCATATACATAAAGTAAAGATGAGGAAACAAAGCACAGAGATTCAACAGTAATGCAACAGAGCAAACCTGTCAGTGACCTCCTTCCTCCATAGACCATCTTGACTCCTACATACAGCTGTGGAACTGAACTTATGAGTAATGCAGTTGTTACTGAAGTTTTTCAGTTTGACTGAAAAATAGTTCATATGGAAACTTGAGAGCGCAAACTTTCACCAATGCAAAAAATGTATACGGTCTGCTCTTACATCTACATACAGTTAACAGTCCTGTCAGAGAATTTTTGGAACCACCAACTAGGATTTTGGATCCTGTTTCCAGTTGGCAAAATAACCAAATTCACTAACTTCTGATGCTAATTAATTAATTATCAAACTTTTTATCTTATTCTTTTTTTCAGCAAAGAACAATAAAAGATTCAGGTGCAGGTTTTTCATTTTTATTCAGCGCTATTGAATGCTTTTACTGATTAAAATGACAAACACAGAAATAAATGAGAAAAGAAATCAATGTAGATGGATGGTCGGAGCAGTGGCCATTTATATGTGTATGATTGTCATTGCAACCATGCAACCATTGTAGCAGGCTAACTTCTGTATAAACTTCTATATAAACAAACCAACCAGCAGCAAGTCATGAACTCACTGCAGTAACGACCAAACAAGCAGCACCAAACTGCATGTAGATCCAGCATATCATCATGTCTAACTTGATGAATTAAGGATTTATTTATCAGACTAACGTTAACTAAGATGGATTGGTGTGCTTTGTTTCTGTCAAGTTTGAATTAAGTGTGTTTTACGATGAGTTAAAAAGGCAATTAACAACACCACTTAAATGTCCTTTCTGTTCCTTTTGTTTCAATGGACAAACATCATTGGTAGCATATAGCAGCATTGGCTAAAACGAAACTTAGCTGTTGTCTCAGCTGGCAGCTTGATGTACTCTCTGTAAGCTGGTGTCTGCACTGAACAAAGATTACTCGTCAGCGAAGAAACAAGTTGTCAAATACTATGCCAAGCTTTGTCATCATTCTTTTTTTATTATGTATAAAGTTATTGAAAGAAACGTACAGGTTGGGTATATTACATTGCTGTAATTGCTACCTGTAATATGCTGCCTGCAGAATGCCGCTTTTCAAGACCCTGGAGGGTTTTTAGGCAACTCTCCTTGACATACCTTTGCAAATTATGTACTGTATCTTTTAAAAAATGTGTGCATTAAGTAACAAATAAACAAAAAAGAATCGTGCCTCTTTAATCACTTTATGATCCGTGTATTGCTCGAGTTTTTTCGTGGTTTTCGTACAGAATCCATGGAGGCACAGTTCACTGAAATGTTCTTTTTGTTCGCCTCTATTCTCTGACCTTACTTCAGTCTCACTGTGGTATTTAGCTCATTGCATTTCCTCCAAACCCTCCCTCTCCTCCCTCTTCTCTCTTCAAACTCCCCTTTATTACTCCCCTGTCCTCTCCCTTTTTCTGTCTTTTTATGCATCTATTCTGAAAGCGCTTTTTGGACGGATCTGTGTGCCGTTCAGGCTGACGAGTCAGACAGGCCTATACACAACAGAGAGAGCAAAATAGAGGCTAATTCCCTTTGGCAGACCAGCACAGTTACACACTTAAAATCTCTCTCACACACACACACACAGATTCTTGGCCGGTCTTGAGCCCTCCCAGGAAGCTGACCATTCTACAGTCACAATTCAGTGGCTCAATAGAAAGAGAGGGAGCAGAGAAAGGGAGGGAGCGGGGATGAGGGGATAAGGTGGAGGTGCTGAGAAGGTGAGAGGGCATATAAAGTAAGAATAGAAGTGTTGGAAACGGCTGGAATAACGAGAAGATGGATTAAATACACCCACATTTCAGTGCATACATGTCAGAAAATTTTTAAATTTATAAAGCTAAAGTTGAATTAAAACAGTATATCGGTTGCATTTCTTTACTTATGGATAGTACTTGTTACAAAATCTATAGACGCCATTAGGTGTAGGTGTGTATTTGTTTCAGTTTTCTAAGATGCACTCTATCAGGACGAACAAGCATGTCAGAGGTCATGAGAACCGATACTTCAGCTACAAGTCAATGCCAAAGTTCTGAAAACGGGACCTCAAGGGGCTATACGCCTACAAGTGTTGTAGTCTGCCATTAAATGCTAAAGCATAAAGGGGAACAACTATCAGGATGGAAGAACAACAACATATGGCAGACGGCAAAAAGTGCAACTGCATCAACAGCTTTGCTTTGACTCATCAAAAGGAAAAGCGTGTTTGCCTGAGGCTACTGTATTTTTTGAACGCTATGCAGTTGGATCACTGTGGATTTATAATAAGCTACAAACGGCAATAGCGCTGCATGTTTGACCTTTTTTTTTCTTTTTCTGGTCACCAAAAAGGGGTAAAACGCTGGACTCGTCCCTGTCACTTTTTACCTAGCCGTCCAATCACAGTGGAGGAGGGGCGGGACAAATAGCCTAAGATACAGAGAAATTAGTCTGAGTGGGCGGAAGTTCGCTGCATAGATCAGCCTCTCATTGGGCGGAACAAGCCACCCGCTGAAGTCCCGCCCTACCACCTCCGGCTGCAGTTTTCAACACGTCCTTTACTAACTTTTGCGGTGTTTGATCTTGCGGGGATGTAGCCATTTTTCTGCCATGGTTCACGTCCTGCAGGCGATATTTTTGTGGGCGTGTTACACCAAAACCTGTTTCCCCTCGGCAATATTTTTGCAAGCGCACCGTTGCTGGCACCGCCAAGAACGATTGTGATTGGTTGAAAGAAATAAAAAAAGCCGGGGTGTTTTTTTCTCCAATCTTAAAGTGAGAGTCGGCCCAGCCAGACCTGTCTTTTCTTGAGAAAGGTCTGGTGAGCAAGACTACAGAGAAATAGATCAATTGTCACATCTTACATGTATGCTGCTGCGTGCGAGGATTTAAATATTTCCTCACCCACCATTTCAATTAATTAAAATTTTATTCATATAGTCCAATATCACAATCACAATTTGCCTCATAGAGCTTTGCAACATACGACACCCTCTGTTCTTGGACCATCACAGCGGATAAGGAAAAACTCCCCAAAATAAACCCATTCAATGAAGGAAAAATTGGAAGAAACCTCAGAAAGGACGACTAAGGAGGGATTCCTCTCCCAGGACGGACAGAGGTGCAATTGATGCCCTGTATACAGAACAGACCAATATCATAAAATCATAGGGTTGACCATTCATATGGCAAAAAACCTGCATAGGCAAATGGGGATCAATAAAATCTGAATTAGATTTCATATGGAATTTCACTTGTATTGGGATCGACTACTAAATATCTGGTATCGTGACATGCCTGTGTCAGACTGGGATAGCTGTACATTGGATGCAGTCGCTGCATCTTTACTATATATTTAAACTGTGAATATAAATAAGAAGAGGGTGCCCCGAATATTACGGTTCCCACACAACTCTGAAAAGTCTGGAAATGTATCTGAAACACTGTCATTTTCTCGTCAAGTTTGTGATTTACAGTTATTGGAAAAACACCAAATGTGTCCCGTTACTACATTTGCATCATTTTAGCCCCTCTGTTGTTGCACATTATGCTCTTTGTGGTATAAAATAATCGTCTATTCAGGGATGTGACATTGCAAAAGAGTTAGTGTTTGAAGAGCAGGGACAGAGGAAGAGAAGAAAAGTGGAGCAGTCAGGAGAGGAAGGGGCAGTATGAAGGGAGAGGGGGAAGAAAGGAGAGGGGAGTTTATGGTAAACAGTCGCTAACAACATAACTGGGTGTCCTAATTGGGCAGGGAGGAGTGTGTGAGTGTTTGTGTGTCAGAGAGAGAGAGTGAGAGGCTCTTCAAGAAAACAGCTGTCTGCATGGCTTCTTAAGGAAGACTGGGGGCACTAGGTCGGAGGGAGCCCTCTTTAACCAGCTTAGCCGTCTAAACACACACACACACATACACCCTCTTGTCTCCTTACCATATGGGAACCCAACCCAGTGGGCCTTTCATGTGGTTGCGGGCTGGGGAAGGGATGGGAGGGGAGGCAATTTCAGAAGCAGGGAGGTGACACACGAGGTCTGAGCAGTTTTCCTCTTCCGCTCCTCCTCGTTCCATCCCTTTGTTTCTGCTCGAGGCTTGCACAAGTCGGGGTACATATTATTTTCAGGGATGTGAAGCAACACAGCGGTTTGTGGTTTGGGTTCAACCCCAATAGTTTCCCATTCTCTGCCAGAGTTTGGGCGTAGTGCTCTGGGTGTAGTTGAGTTTTGCCACATGTGCGCTTAAGCAATTAAAGGTCGAACCCCAATAGTTTGCGAAAGGCTTTCTGACCACTCACTTGAAACAATGATGTGTTACAGTTGGATAGGCATTGGCTTGTACTGTAATTAATCATGTAACTGCTGCACAGCACAGGAAAACTGGCTTTTGCAGAGTAACGCCTCATTTCAACATAAGTCTGTGTATGTAAGTGAGTCAACTGGAAGTCCATTTATCCCTGTGAGAACCTCCATGATGTCCGATGTGTTTACGAAATGCCATTTTCGAAACTTGCCTATTGTTTTATCCGTAATTTCCTTGAATGTGTTGAAATAATCGAGCTTTGGGGGCAGATTTCTGACAAACTGTACACACTGTGCTGCAGGAAGTTAGCACAAAAATACAGATCAATCTAACACAGCTCTATATATACATTTTTCACTTTTCTGCGTGAATAGTTCAACAGCTAACATTGGTATCATGCTAGCTGTGTAGCATACCGAGTGTATACATCGCATATTCCACCATTTTGGACTGTGACAAAAGAGCTGAATTTGCTTGCATTGAACACTAGGGCGTACTCCGTATACTACACGGAAATATTGACATAAGAAACACTGTGTGGTAACGAGGCGTTAGCTCTAACTCATTCTTTTACACTTCCAGGCTCGCCTACAGTATTTTAAACCATGTGTTAAACTACAAAGTCCAATCTTACATAGATGTGTGCTGCCCTTCCCATTTCAGCCTCTCTCTCTCTCTCCTCCTTTAATCTCTCCAGCCTCACACAGAAGCCCATTGTATGAGCTCACGTCTACCGGCCACTCGTAGCGTGGCCCAGACAGCTTGGAACGTAGTAACACCATAAGTCACGCGCACACTCACATCCAGTTTGCTCTCCGTGACTGGGTTTTCCTTGTGGGTCACTGGGACACTGTAAACGGAATCAGGTCACATTTTCATACACCGGTGAAGAGAGATGAATGTTGACTTGAGTATCATTGCAGCAGATGTGGTGTCAGGTTTCCAAAGTTTGCATTCCTCTTTTGCACATGAACGCACACATACTTGGCTTGGTATGAATGTCATGCACAGGGATCGTATCCCTTCCCTCAAGTTTCTGTGTGTTTTTGTGAAACCTTTTCTCTCTGTATCTTGTGTTACCCTCCATTAAATCTGGCTGCTCTCTCCAATTCAGGGTATGAGTTTGTTCATAAACTGATAGAGAGGAAAAAAGGGACAATTTACACCAGAATCAAAAACACTTTCTTTCCTCTTACCTGTAGTGCTGTTTCAGTCTAAATTAGTTTGTTGTGAGTTGCTGAATGTTGGGGATATCGGCCCTAGAGATGTCTGCCTTTCTCCAGTATAAGGGAACTAGATGACACTCAGCTTGTGGTGCTTAGAACGCCAAAATAAATAAAGAGAATAAATACATTAACACCTCAACAGCAATGTCTCTTACCAGAAATCATGACCTGGTTACTCAAGATAATCCACAGACCTTGTTGTGAGCAGTTTCATGTAGGAACTCATTTCTCTCTACAGATCTACAACCGCAAATCAGATCACCACGCAGAAAGAACAGTGCATCTACTGCTAGCTCACCTAGCACCACTGAGCTAGCTAACTTTACAGCTTAGCTGGGGGGGCCACCATTAATGTCTACGTCTTGCATTGTCACAAGGATGAGCCTGTCGTCTATGAGTAGATGCACACTTCCTTCTGCTCTGTGATACAAGCTGCTGTGGACTTCGATAAGATGAGAATAGCTCCTACAGGAAACTGCTCACCAAAATGATTATTCTGATGATTTCTGGAAAGATCTAGGCAGACGTCTCTATGGCCGATCTCTTCAACTCTCAGCAACTTAAAGCAGAATGATCTAGATTGATAAATAGCACTACAGGTAAGATGTAAATATGTATGTCTGATTTTGAGGTGAACTGTCCCTTTAAGAAGCACAGTGTTTAATCTCAGCCCATTTAATTAGTGCATTGTGCTGTTTGTATGTTGTGTCAACATTGTAATTGCATTAAATGGAGCTGATTAACAGTGAATCACTAAGAAGATGGGCAGCATTTTCCATTAGTGAGGCTCACGGCAATAATGCATCCTGCGTGATTGATTGCTTTATGGCACCAAACAGGAAGAGCGTACTGTTCCTCCGACAAAGCTTAGCTCAAGCTGAATTTTCTCACAAAGGCAGATGACAGAGCAAATAAGTGAAAGCCTGATGGAATAATGACTCCTCAGATTTCTGTCACATTGAACAAAGTGAACAGCAAAACAAATTCATGAGGAAATCATCTCAACTGGTGGGAGATGACAGAGCAAAATCAGTCTTTGTAACAGGAACTGCTGCAGCTTCATCTTCAAAAACACTTACTTTTATGATATATATATTGATGCAGTATATCAGCGTTGGACATCTCTATCAACAACGGGCAGCATTTGAAATAAAATGTCGAATCCATTCATTGACGCCCACTCCAGTCACTGCTCTCACTTGTGCCTCCAAGACTTGAATGTCACATTTGACAAGAGCTGAACCCCTGAGAGACAATACAGACACACTTCCTGCTGTCCTTATGTGCGTGGTCAGTGTGCCCTGCTACTGTGTGGTGGTGACATTTACTGATAGCACTCTGTGGCTGTCTTTTCCCTGCTGCAGCCCTCTGCTGACACAGTCCAGACACACATCCCCAAGTTCACAGGCACATACTGCTGCCTCATGGTGCAGCAAGTCTCGTTACTCCCAGAACCAGTGTCGGATATTGGACAAATTGATACTTGTTTTGACGACATGTCTGCATCTGTCTGCGTTCACTCCCTCGTCTGTCCCTTTGTTTGACTTGGGAATCATGGGAAACACGCATGATCGAATGTTTCTAAGCTCAATCAAACATCTTGATTGCTTCACTCTGTGGTCTGACTGGTGCCAGACAGCCACCCTCGTCCTCTAGCTGTGTGTGTGTGTGTGTGTGTGTGTGTGTGATTCTGTCTCTATGCAGATCTGTGTCTGTAGCACTGTGTCCCAAATGTGTTTATGTGTGTGATTGAAGGCCTTGTCGACTTTTCTCATGGTGCTAATGAGTGTGAATTTGTCATCAAATACTGGGGAGTGTGAGAAAAGGTCTGGTCTCTCTCTCTCTCTCTCTCTCTCTCTCTCTCTCTCTCTCTCTCTCTCTCTCTGTCTGTCTCTCTCTGTCTCTCACACACACACACACACACACACACACACCAATAAGTGTGAAGGCAGAGTCAAAATGCAAGGCAGCCCATGTGGCAGTGTTTTTACTCCCGCGTGTCAGTTCAGACCAAACCCATTCAACCACAGCAGCACAGCTTCACTCTGTGTGTGTCTGTGTCTGTGTGTGTGTGTGTGTGTGTGCGTGTGTTTTGGCATGTTAGCGTGTACTTGTTCATATTCAAAACACATCTGACCTTAACAGTAGTCGGCCTCGTCAGCATTTTTAAAGGGTTTTTTGAGGTTTTTCAGTTGTTTACACTTTGACTTTGTTTTTTCATTTAGCTGTCGGCTCTGTTCCTCCTCTCTGTTCATTGTCGTGTTTCTCTTGTGGTATACGTGTATCTCAATGCGATTGGGTTTTTTTTTCAACAAGAGATTCTTTTGGGTAGGGGAAAGTAAAGAGACATAGGAAACGACGAGAGGAAGGAGGAGAGGAAATGCATGAAGAATGAGGAGAAGGAGGAAATCCTTACTTTGTGGGATTGTGCGCTGTGTGCACAGGCTCCTTTCTGTGTGTGAATGCTGGTGCCACTCTGATTTTTCACACGTACCGGATTGTTGTCATGTAGACTCAGACGCATTTCACACGTACCGGATTGTTGTCATGTAGACTCAGACGCAGGGCTCTGTGGAAAAGGTGAAAAACAGGTTACAGGTGTTACATTAAACCCTTTTCAAACAGGTTGAAGTAGGTTGTTGGTCATCCGGTTGGGAGGAAAAGATGAAAGAAAGGGAGCATGTTAATGTGAATTTAAAGGGAAATCATAAAGTCTTCTTGTCAGACAGTACTTCTGTTCTTTTTAGCCCACCTCATTTTCCTTCCTGTCTTAGCGGTACCTTGTCTTGGTATTTGGTTTTGGCCCAAAGTTTCTGGGACTTTTAGTTCCAGGGACAACTTGTCAAGGAACTGAAAGGTTGCTTCATCTCACTCTTATCTATGTTTTCCTGCAGTTCAGTTTACATGCCTGTTTCATGTGAATAAACACGTAAAAAATATATATATATCTTAGGTTTTGTCTTTCTGCAGCATAGTATTGCTGTAAGTTGGATGAAGTGAATGGAATGCAGAGGAGGAACATTAGAAAAGAGCATCTTTCTTCACAGTAAATCATCTGTTGAGTGTTTGGTGGGTATTTATTTGTATTCAAGAACATAACTGCCATGAAACAGTCAGAAAATAATATTTTTTTCCCTTATTCACTTGCTTTCTCACAGCACTGCAGCCTGTCTCTCTTTCAGCTCGCTGGTGTGATCTCTTTCTCTTTTTCTCTCCGCGTTTTATAAATGAATTTGGAGACCGACAGCAAAGCCTAGCTTTACTTGTAACATTATTTAACAAAGAGGAATGTTCTCCCCTTGTCATAAAATAGTCCTAAATCGATGCTAGAGTACATTGATTTTTGAAGGAAGTGGCACACAAGGTAAAGCAGCAGTGCTGTGTGTTTGATGAAATCAGCAATAGTCATCCCTGCAAACCACACCCTGAAGGTTCCTGTATTTTTAGTAAGTACTACTTCTCGATCAGTGACTTTTTGGGGGGTTAAATGGTGTCGCTGGACCTGAATTCAGACTCTGGTCCGTGTGGTCGAAGCGCATTAAGTTCCTCAGTAGGCTCCTAGTCTCTGGGGAAAGTTCCTTCGGTCAGTCTTATGTTAACCTCCTTCCCTGTCCACACTTTACGCCATGAACCGTGAACTAACCCTTTGTCAGAGATGCATTTCCCAGCATCCTGTGGGAGATGCACTGTCAACTATATCCTGTTCCATTTCCTGTCCCCGTCACCGTCCTCCCCACACCCCAGACCCCTGACCATACACTCAGACCTCAGTGGAACATTGCTCTTCATCGAACAGCTGCCTCGACCAATACCTTCCCTCAGATTGTTCCCTCCGATTGTTCCCTCGACCAGGGCAGCGTCACCAGCCACAGGATGTGACACGTCTCTCACCGCTGCTTCCTGCTGGATTGGAAAAGTAGAACAGCAGTGATGAATTGGCCTGCGGAAAGGGATAGTCAAAAGGTTTCCGGATGCTTTGCAAGTTATGATTAAGCCAAACAATGTAAGCACCGGTGCTGAGAGTTTTTCACACACATAATTACACTTTTCACCGCCTTTAAACATACTGTAGGTCAGAGTTGATTTTATACAGACAAACTTCAAATGACACGAAGAAGACACGTGGTTTTAGGCGACATCACAATTGTAGTCCGTCTCACTGATCAGGCCTGTTGCTCCCATCTTTTCTGGTTCAGTTGAACACTGTGTGCTTCAGGAGTGTGATTGATGTTGGTGAAAGCCCTCCATAATCACATTAAATAGAGAAAGCTCTTTGTCTGCTTGAGGACTGGAGAGGAGTGGTTGGAGACGAGAAGATAGAAGAAAGCTAGAGGGCTGCAGAAAGCCAAGATGCAAAGAAAGAAGATGGTGAAAGGATGATGAGAAGGTTGAAGCAGAGGCACCATGGTAATCATGTTGCATTTGAGGTGTTGATGTTCGAGCGATGTTCGGGGCCAAAAAAAAAGAAAAATCAAGCCTGACCTTTCATGAACCCACACAGTTTCTGTCCAAGCCCAACCTGAGCATGGACCACGGTAGCAGTTGTGGGCCTAAGCCTGATTAAAAACCCAAATTTTAGCTGTAAAAATAACCCAGTTGGGCTCCAGCAGAGACTCAAAGCTCTAGCTGATGACGAGTTTCACCGGACTGTTAGAGCTGCACATGCTCCCTGAACATACCTACCCAAAGACAGAAACATGTATATATCAATCAGGATTCAAAGTGGATATTTAACTTGTACACGTTTCATTTTCTGTGTTTGCAACTTTTTTTTGTTCCCGTGTTTTATTACGAGCCCTCTGCAGGCCACGTTCTCCTTCACCAAACTGACTCACATCAAATTAAACCTGACCATTCTTTAGGCATGATTGCTCAGCAGCTTAGCCCCACAAAGAACCCATTTCACAAGTGTGTGCTTGCCTGTGCATGTGCCAATGACCCCCAACTTGATAACTGAAAGGGGCCCGAGCACCCGTTGGAAGAGAGTACGGGCCATGCCGCATCGCCCCGGCAACAACTGCCACTGGCAGATAGCATCTGCATCACCGTAGCAACCTCAGGGTTGAGAGGTTACCGGTTAGGGGCCCCCTTGAATTCACCACTCCCTCCTCTCACACACCCCTCTTTCTTTGTGACAGGTTTTTGATTGGCCAACGTGTGTGTGGGCTCTGCACGCGTGCAGCGAGGCGGTGCAGAGGTTGATCATGAGTTGGTGTGTGTGTCAGTGTGTGTCGTCTTTAAACTGATGTTAGGGGTGCCATGGTGCTTTTGGTGTTGTGTAGGGGCCAAACTTTGCACCACGTTTGTAGCAGTGCATTAATCAGTTATCATCATGCCTGTTAAAGGAATTAGGATCTGGAGTCGGAAGCAAAGGAGGAACCCTTATGCAGGTAGGCGTGTTTGTATATGTGTGTGTGTTTCTGTGTGTGAATATGTGTTTATGCAAATTACTTGTACACACTCACACATGTTCACAAGTAGCTCATTGGAAGAATACAACAGCCGAGGGGGAGAAGGGGAGCTAAAATAGAAAGAGAAATGTGTGAGTAGTGTGAATTGGAAAAAGAGAGGTGGGAGAGACAGAGATACAAAGCTTGTGTTAATCAGCAGATAGAGCAGTAAGACGGCTTGCTTTGTTCAGGCTGTGGGTTCACTGGGATGAAATGGTGAAGAGCAGCAGGAGTGGATTATGGTCCTTAGCTGAAGAAGAGTTAATGGAAACTGATGGAGAGATAGTCGTACCTGTCACTGCAGGTGATGTTTTTTTAATCTTTGATTTGTATTGTGTCAATGGTTATGCAAAGTGTGTGGTGACAGGTGCAGTGACTTCAAACTATTTTTAATTGGCATTGACCGAGTCATGAAAAACTGGTCTTGCTGGCTATTTGTCATTATGTGTCATTGCACTGTAAGAAGAGTCTGCATTGTTTTAAAGTGCTATTAATAATCTTGGGCTTGCATGTTCAGACTGTAGTGATACTGAGTGACAACCAGGTGACATGTTGTTTCTTTGTCCAGCTTTACGGTCTGTAGCAGGTCAGAAGGTGGAGCCTTTAATCCAGGCAGGACAGGCGTGGTTAGACGATACTATTACAGCAACCTACTGTGACCATTTACCATCCACCATTTAAATAATTGAACCTGTATTATTGTATTATTAATTAGAGGGTTCATATTGGGAAACACATGACACCCTACACCTTCCTCCAACAGAAACAAGTGGATAATACATGACTTATGGAGAGCTTAATTGAACCCATTATCTGCTTATTTTCTGCAATTCAACACAATAGTCCAGCATAAATTCAACATTTATATATTGAGTTTTTGTTTACAACATGTCAGAGAGGTGTTAAAACTTGCTGTTTTGGAGGTTTTCATTTGGGCTACCATTGTTTTATATTAAATTAGATTTAATTATTGGTCTACCTGCAACAAAAACAATATGATTAGTGTAAAAAAATGACGTAATAAGCCTAAAAAAAGTCTGATTTATTGCAGGGCTGTACTCTGCTTTAGCTTGGTAGAATATAGAAATTATTTACCTTATACATGTGAAAAATAAAATGTTCTTTTACTAATATTAAAAGAACTTCACATGTTGGAAAACATAATGGTTGTAATGGGCTAATTTTAATACCTGCCCAGTCATCCTTTGTGTAGCAGCAGCAGGAGAGGTTTTACTGACCTGCATCAAGCAGCAGGTTCTCTCTCCCTTTCACACACACACACACACACACACACACACACACACACACACACACACACACACACCAACCACTAATGTCACACCACTTTTCACCACCCTACTAACTACATATCCAAGGTGTGACTTTGCTTATTAGCAGTGCTGCTGTAGTATTCATTTACACGTTTCTCTCTCACGCACATCATCACACTCCGGTTTGTCTCTTTAAACCTACATTAACATTTGCTTTGCATTTACTACCATATCATGTCACACATGATGCTTAATTTCATGTCGTTTTATGTAACCGTTCTTATGTGCAGTTCCTTCTAACCTTCTTCTGTTATCTAATTTTCTGGGCTCAGTTCTGTTTTCTGCTCCTTTTCTACCTTATGGAAAGATAAGTGTGAGCAAAGATAGTGCTGGAATTTGCACATGATGTGATGCATGAATGAAAATTGGATTTTTAAGGCACAATTTGAAATGAGCTGCAATAGCTTCACATCCAATATATGATAATGAACCTTGAATTCTCTCTTCCCCAATGTGTTGTTACAGATAATATTAGATTTCCGTCTTTGCTTCTGCACTTTATTAAGAATGTGTTCAGTCAGTAAACTAGAGACCATATCAAAGACTGGAACTGTGTACTGAACTGTTTGTTTTGTTGTCCTTTGAAGAAGTTGAATTCCTTCAGAAAAGAAAATTCATTTTCAACAGTCAAATGAATTCGTGATCAGTCCCACAGACTGTCTTTTAAGTATCCCTATCAGTCATCTTGTGTCTGAAGCTCTCTTGCCTCCCTCAGCCTCTCTTTCACTTCCTCCTCCTCATATCTTAATGACCTTGCTGAGCACTGACTCATACACTGCAGTCGTGAACAGAAGGTTTTTGTCAGAAATCCACAGCACCTTGTCCTCCTCTCTCTGTTTCTTTAGCATTCTGACATGCTTAGTCAGAGTTAAGGTGTTCAGATTGCCTTCCTTTTCTTCATTCTGAAAGCTACAGGTATTTTTGGATGCTGCTTTTTGAAAAGTGTCAGAAATCACTGCACATTGCAAAGACCACAGCGAGAACACACTCACACAAACACACCCAGATCATGTACCGTGACTGGCACAGAAACATCTTGTGTCTCACTGCCAGTAAACCAACATTTCCTCTTTCTCCAAAGACATTACTCACTGGATATTTAAGTGCTTGTGTGTCACTTCTTTCAATGCCTTGACAGCTCTCGATAAGTTTCCATCATACATTTTCAAAGATATATTCAAAGCCTCTTATCAAACGATGGAATAAGTAGACATGTAACATCACCTTTAGGCGTATAAGCATTGATATGCACTAGGGGTGTAACAACACACACAGGAGTCACAGTTTGGTGCGAGTCCGGCACAGTTTTTTGAATTTATTTTTAACAGACAGTAGCGCAAGTGTCAAAGACAGACATAATCTTCTAGCTGGGGACTGAGGGAGCGTTTTGCCCACTAACAACTTTGGTAAACTATTTTCATTATAGAAATAAGGAACATTGTTGAACAAACTGAACAGACACTTTCTCAAAAGGCAACAGGTCAAAACAGCCTAAAAAACTGAAGAGCTTTTCTTATGCTATGAAGTTGAAAATAAGTAGTAATAAAGAATTAAACTTGTCAATTAGGAGGAGTGTAAAGCCGGAGATTCTTGCCTTTAACTACACATTTGCAGAATGGCAGCCCCTCTATATCCTGCCTCTGTTTGGAGTGTTGGTTGTGCACGTCCTCAGAATTTAATGCTATGTGTCCACAAGATGCAGTATGCTCCTAAACAGTAGGGGCAGTGTAGCGTAGTGCATTGGTGGAACAAGAGAAACGTACTCGCCCTTGTCACGATGTGCTTGATTTAGGGGCCTTATGTAGCATCTATGATGGCGCCGTTGACGCTTTTTCTGCTGTGATCTCAGAATTAACATTATAATAACCTCGACTGTTGCCATGTTTATTGTTTACATCGTGCAAATCTGGAAGTTGAAAGTGGAATCCTCTAGTGATACATGTAGTTTCTGTCAGGATGTAGCTGGTTGCTCATGGAAACCCGTGGATAAAAAGCAAGTACATCTCCAGCCTTATCATCTGTTATTTTTTGGCTTTGTTTAAATGTCATTTGCTTTAGTAGTTGTTTTATCCCGTTCTGTTTTCATGTCTAAAGGCTGCTTGGTGACTGAGGAGTTGGGCTCTTGTTTGGTTTTTCCTCATCCTGGTGATCAGCACATCTGGGTGATGCCATTAAATATGCATTAGCATGTTGGCTGTGCTTCCATTCACATACCCTGCAATGATGGAGCAATGCTATCTGCGTTACCATGTACCTGATTCGAAACCCACAGGACGGTGTTCCAGCTCCAGCTTTTCATATGCGCTCGCCATAGATTGACTGACTGGCACACCGATCTCAGCACAACGATGTACAGCTAAAAGTTTCAGGCCAGAACCTGTGTTTGTGAACTCTGATTCGGTATCATGTGCATCAGTCCACAAACCGCATATTCTCTGTGTGGCTGCATGCACCTAACTGTGACCATCGTACTGTGACGGTTTGGCACAACTACACATACCGTTACAGCCCCAAACTGCACACAGCAAAACTCTCCGGGGGGTATTTGTGCTTGTTATGATCTGTTAGGGTTTTATTGTTGCGCAACACGTGATAAAAACTGGTTCTGATCATGGCTTCCTGGCTGCTGATCAGAGCAGAGAGCTGTTACAGACATGCCATTGTGGTCAGTAAATTAAACTGAATCCACAGAATTCCTGACAGGCTGGTTCTGTTAATAATCATGAAATGATGGTTAGACTTTGAGGAATTTGATTCACACTTCCATGCTGAAAACAAAACATTTAAAATGGCTTTGGGGTACCTTAACAGAGACCCCCAAATTGTACTGTATAGGTCAAGTGATTGATGATGTTTTCTGAGGATGATTTTGCGAAAATGGAACCCTAACTAACCCTAACTAACCCTAACTTCAGGAGAAACGGACAAAATTTGCAAGTAGCTGGCGTCACTTCTCATTATGAATGCACAGTTGAAACTTCTTTCCCTTCCCACCAAGTTTGAATGCACTTTATATAAGTCTCTTTGGACGAAAGTATCTGCCAGATGAAACTAATGTTCTGTAATTTCTCTTTCCTCTTCTCTCCACATGGTTTTGTTCTGGGACCTGAACCCTCCACGACTCTGCCTGCACAACTCTACAGGTAAGTGCTTTTATTTGACACACTGACGTTTGACAAACTATTTTTCCACTGATTTACAACACAGAGCAGTTTTCATCCAAAGGTCCAGATGTTTCTGCAATACTAGTCCCTTCACCTGCTTATTTTTTTTTTGTCATCACCACCTCAATCCTTGTCTCCCCACTGTGTGCTGTAATTTACAATTTAAACTTTCCATATATGACCCAATGAAATACGTTTTTTTTCCCCCAGCTTCTGTTTTATTTTTCCCCAAGTCTGTGTTTTCCATTTGAATTTTTCTAAATACAGTTATGATTTAAGCACAGTTGGTCATCAAAAAGAGTGTCTCATTGTGTAGTGGATGAATAAAACAGCTCAAGACAGTTTGATGTAACACAACATTGCACTATTTTCACAAAAAAGTGCTTCAATACAGTTATACTACAAAACATTCCTTCCTTTTGTAAAATAAAGCACTCCTCCCCGCTTGCTCTGCTCTGAATTTAGCTTTTAGTGTCAAACTCCTCACTTTTTTGGACGTCGGGTCCAACAGTAACGCTTATTGTAGACCCAACATCAAAGAATAAAGTATTTCCCGCATAACGTAGTGGGATTTCTTAGTTTTTAAGGGACGCAGGTAAGACGTTTAAACTTCCCATGAATATAATCCAATTATTCTAATTTCAATGTGTGTATTTTTACTGTGTTAACACTTTGTTTTTAGAAGCGGACATAGTCATATGTGTATCCTGGGTCATTTCAATGCATTTACAGATGGTTTGACCACGGAGATGCTTGCTACAGAAACATCGGATGCTACCTCTGGGCTAGCTTGGCTGACCGAGATGATGGCGGTCAAGCTAGCTGTCAGTCGCATCAATGTGGTCAAACCAGCAGACGATATTTAAGTTGGAGACAAACACGGGCAGAGCAGAGCGACGTCTCAGAGAGCAGAGAGGGAAAGACGAGCCTGATCTGCTGGCGGATTGTATTTACTGCCCTGACGTAACTTTTTACACCTGGTGTGTTGAGCAGCTGAGCCCCGCCCTCCGTAAAGCACAAACACAGAGAGCAGAATACAGAAGCAGCCTGTCCCGAAATGACACCAAACCATAGTAGTGTAGGTTTTTATGTTCATTCAGCTTAGGCGCTGTGAAAAAACACTTCCAATGGCGGGGAAACCCTAACCCATTTTACAGCTAATAACATTTGTATCTTTAAATTCCACGAATCTGTTCCAAGTTTTCCTGCTTCCCTGAAATCACAGAGCCCCTCCCATAGACTCACAGTGGCTGTTGGACCAGGATGCAACCTAATTTCTTGAACATGACTCCAAGTGCTGATGATTTATAGATTTGTTTGATGATGATACCTGTTGAGCTGGAAGATTCCTCTTTTAAGGGATGTGGTTGAATTAGGTCGACTCTGTGTTTGGAGCAGGTGGATTTTGTGTGTATGCAAATGTGTGCTTCTCAGGTGTTGGAAATGGCCCAGGGGTTGCCCTCCTGACGTGGGAACAGAGAATGAAATACTGCCTGGTGTACGTGTGAGATCATTAACCTTAGTGTTTTGTCAATGCTGTACCATGCAGAGCTCACAGGCGCCGTTCTGTTTTCCTCTCTCTCTGTCTTTGTATAACTCTCACACACACATGAATCCACCACACTTCACAGCGCCTTTGGTAACCACCCACGGAGACTCCAGTACCTTCAGCTCAGCCATAAAGTGTTTTCTCACTGTAGCGCACTGACCTGCTCTCACACCCCGATGACCCATATCACTTCTCCTCACACTGGTCCTCTTTCTCTCAAGCCAACAGCCTGCGGCTACAGCTGACTTATCCAACCAGTCTAACCAGCCACTTAGATCTCAGGATTTACGAGCCATTTTTATTATTTTAACAGGAAAAAAAATGTTTTTGAAAGGAAGGGGAACCTTCACTTTGGGGTCTTGTAAGGGTTTGGGAAGTGCACAAAGGTCGAGAACGTGTTGAGAGTTTTCATCCTGTGTGATTCCATATAATTTATTGTTGTTAAAGGCACTCTGTTTTATTTTTGGGAATGCACCGATGAAATTCTGGGCCGATAATGATGTTTAAAGTAACAATTAGGCTGATAGCTGATGCAGTTGTTGTTATTTATTCCTTTTTTTGTGCCAGGGAAACAAAGAACTCAAGTTTTTTAAAGTCATTCAGCTCTTCATTTCACTGCCTTTGAATGAGCCCAAAGTCAGTCATACACATTTATGAAACAACCTTTAATATAACCTTCTTTCTCGTGAAAAACAGCTTTAAAAAACGCTTCAAAAGCCTTTTTACTATATATCATAATTCCCTCTCTAATTTCTATTTTATATTGCTATGAAAACAACAAATTTCTCCTTCAAATAACTGTATTTTTTCTCGCCAAAAACTAAACTTGCAATATAACATTCCATCACATCATAACTGCATCATTTACTTTTGCCCAGTACTCATTTTTACTGAATAGAACTTGAACGCATCATAATGTATCTCAATGCAACGTCCATTAGCTGTTCGTTCATCAGCGGTTAAAGGCTAACGTTAAATAGTTCTATTCCTGCTGATTTCAACACAGATTTCATTGTTGAAAATGTAGCATTATCAGGGAAATAAAAGGGTGAGTCCTCTGACGTGATAGTGGGTTTCCTGCCTCCTTTCATTTGAAGGCGTCCTGGGGAAGATCTCTGTTCTTACCAAACACGCTTTATTGTCCCTGTTATGATGGGACACCATTAGTCTCAAGCCCTGCTACTAGCCTGCGCAAAATTGATGTGACATAACAGAAAAACATCGGCCACTATCATCTTATTTGCCAATAGGCCGATGGCAGTCAACAAGGCAAATATCAGCCAATACAGATGTTAGTCTTATGAATTTGTGCAACCTTATCAACTTTATTTCTTCCTGGGATAATGCACGTTGATTGTCGTCACTATAAATGTGCCATTGTTAGTCAACCCCTGGCCAAATGTTGATTTAGCCATTAAAACAACAACCAGAAATTATCGTCGTGTACTTTATCACACTGAACAAAGTCTTTAAAAATCCGTCTAAATGTTTTTTTAAATCTGGAAAACATGTGGCTTTTAGAAATGGAAAGTAGGATCTGTATTTACCAGCATGTGGTTGCTGTTAAAACATTGTGATGTTGAAAATGGGTAAAGACTCAATTGGTTTTCAGTTGTCTGAGGATGAATTGTATTTCAAGCTCCTCAGTTCAGCTCAGTTTAAACTCATTCACTCCATTTCAGTTCAGTCTGGCTCAGTGAAGTATTTGGACGATGCCTATAAAGTTGATCAGTAAGCAATCATTTTGAAAGACCTCTGGAAAAATGGCAGTCGAAAAACATTCAGCTGGAGTCAACGGTGTGTATTTCATCTGTCAGGGCGCCACCTGGGTGACAAATATATTTCTCCCCTTTGTTTTCCAGTGGAAAGGGAAGCGATTAGATCAGAGATTTATATCTGTTTTATATCTGTGCATGCAGACATGCATGTGTGTACTCAGGCATAGGTGTGTGTTGCACAGACTCTCCTGGGCTCTCTTCCTCTGAAATGAGGTTAAGTGTGTGTGTATTAATGATGTGTGTGTGTACTGTAGTGCTTTGGGCTACAGTCAGACTCATCTGTGTCTCCACAAGTTATTAAGTCTCCTATTTTCAACTCATTATGTGAGCCTTTGGGCAAGAAGCAGATGAACTCTCTGTTCTCTCTCCCTTCTTTCCTTTCTTGTAGGTATGAAAGTGTTTGATGGTGCAGGAGGGCTGGGTGATAAAACGATAGACGATAATTATCGTGATATAATTTTCCTCAATAGAAATATATCAAAACACCCATACACTGGGAGAGGAGGCTGCTAATGTACCTCAACACTGAAAACACACCAAGCAACATTTAAGTATGGCTCGCCACAATAATTACATTTTTCTGTGGCAGAGAGGCATGTTTATGTTTTCCAGCAATTAACCAATTCTTTGTAATGTAGATCAACATGTCACAGGAGTCGCAGGACTCTGATTACTGATTGGCTGCAGGTATTCTCTGACTAGTTAAACTATCCCCAACTTTTAGTTTGGCTCGACACAGGCAACGCACTCTGCTTGGTTGGTTAGGCGTGAGCGCTAGTTGCTATCTGCCATCAAACAGAAGAAGAAAAAGACGAGACCAGCCACCAAGCTAATGCATACAGTAATGGTATAATGTTCGAACACCATTTACATGCTCGTAAAGTTTTATTTTAAGTATGATTGTTTTGACCACGGATAACAGCACTGTGCTACCTCATGATTGGATTCACCACATTACTTTAGCTACTGCTGGCCAGAATCATGATTTCTATGTTCTGTATTTATTTATTTAGTATTATTTATTTTATTTATTGACATTATTTCAATTATAATTGTTTTGAATGCACCTCAGACTTGTTGAATGCACTGCTATTTGGCAAATGTTGTCATGTTCTGACAATAAATAGCAGTTTAACCACAATTTATAATAATATGGTTCCTTTAACTTTCACTTAGGTGCAAAAATCAGCTTTTAAACGAAATAAATAATGATTTTACATTAATCCTGATAATTATCGATGTTGACTGATATGAACGTTGTTATCGTGATAACATTTTTCGCAATATAGCCCAGCCCTACTGTGTAGTTTTATTAATTGACAAACATCAAAGTAGAAAATTATGTCAGGAAATAGTGAAAAATGTCGATCAGTGTTTCCCAAAGCCCAAGACATCGTCCTCAAATGTCTTGTTTTGTCTTGATATTCAGTTTACTGTCACAGAAGAGTAAAGAAACCAGAAAATACTCACATTTAAGAAGATGAAATGAGACAGTTCTGACATTTCTTAAAACAAAAAAAAAAGTAGAAACCAAATGATCTAGCAGCCCCAAAGTGTGTCTTTTTACAAAACAAATATATATGGTTAAATAAGCAAGAATCACAGTTAAAGTTTGGCACAAACATCCAAAGTTATTATTTATTAAGAGTTTAAAGGGATAGTGCACCCAAAAATTAAAATTCAGCCATTATCTACTCACCCATATGCCGATGGAGGCCCTGGTGAAGTTTTAGAGTCCTCACATCCCTTGCGGAGATCTGCGGGGGGAGTGGCCAGCACACCTAATGGCAGACGGCGCCCCAGACTAATGTCCAAGAACACAAAATTGAATCCACAAAGTATCTCCATACTGTTGATCCGTAGTGATCCAAGTGTGCTGCAGCCGCGACATAAAAAGTTGTTTCAAAAAACGTCATATGAACTCTGTTTTTAGCCTCACTGTAGCCTGTAGCTCTGACTGCTTCTCTGTGCTCCGCATTAACGTGTGCGCGCTCAGGGTGATCGGTGATGCACGGTCTCTGAAGAGCAGCAGTCTCGTCAGTACTGATGTCCAGATTCTCAAGTGCAGGCATCGCCAATTCCCAGTCTGAGCAGCAAAGACTTTCCTCATCCGTTGGCATTGCTTTGCATTTGAAACAACTACACCACCAGGTTTCCAGTGCTCGACTCCGGTATTCTGCGGCTGGCTGAGGCTCATGAGCTGCGGCGGCTGCTTCGTCCAGTAGCCTGAGTTCCGTGCGTATACTCGGGCTCAAACAAACACGGCTCAACAAAGAAATGCTGTTCCTCCTCAATTTCAAAGTCTTCAGACATGTTGGACTGTCCTTTGCTAAAAGACCGTAGTGCAAATTATCTTTTAGTGACTGTGGCTACTGTTGTCTCTCCCTGCGGTGCACGTGTCACGTGATGTAAACACGGGTGAGCAAAGCTCATGCTTTCGCTGGTCTCGCACAGGCGCGCACACGTGAACGCCGAGCACAGAGAGGCAGTCAGAGCTACAGGCTACAGTGAGGCTAAAAACAGAGTTAATATGACGTTTTTCCAAACAAATTTTTATGTCGGGGCTGCAGCACACTTGGATCACTACGGATGAGCAGTATGGAGATACTATGTGGATTCAATTTTGTGTTCTTGGACGTTAGTCTGGGGCGCCGTCTGCCATTAGGTGTGCTATCAGCTCCACCCGCCGATCTCCGCAAGGGATGTGAGGACTCTAAAACTTCACCAGGGCCTCCCTCGGCATATGGGTGAGTAGATAATGGCTGAATTTTCATTTTTGGGTGCACTATCCCTTTAATTTGCGCTAGTTTGGTTTTGCCCTGGCAATATTAGACACCACCCAAGTGTCATCATTCTTTATTGAAATATTGCGTAATCCTGATTGGTTCATGGAAGTATGTGACGTCTTGTGTTTCAAAATGAGCCCCGCCCACTTCAAACCAGTGAGGAGAGCATTGACAGAAAACATAAATACAGAAATCTCTCAAGCGAAATCACAAAAATAGTTTTAACTTTGGCAGAAAAATGTGTGATCATGTAGGACCCCATTGCTCATGATTAAGTTGCTGTTGGAGCCAAAAGGTTTTCACAGCCTTTAACAGTGATTCATTTGCCCTTAAACTTATTATCCCCAGTATCTCTTTAAACTGACTGACTCAGATTCAGTTTCTCAAAAGGTCAGTGACAAAGTGCGACACTGAAAAAGTAATTAGTCCGTGCAATTATGTGACACCGAAGCAAGGCTGGTTGAGAGGCTGCAGTCTTTGATCTGGGGAAATCTGCTGCTATGGCGTTGTGTCCTTTAATAATGGAGTGACTGTGTCGTCTAGACGAGTGGGAGGTGCACAGATTACCCCTAGAAACTAGAAAGAGACTGACAGACAGCATGTCACCCACAGATAACTATATTTACATTTTGGCTGAACCAAGGCTGTACCCATCACTTAACTATGAGACAGTGTTAATATTATGGTCTGCCAACTTTACGGCTGGACTTTTATTAAGGGTCTGGAGACTGTGGAGTCTATTGGGTGCTGTATTATACTAGAGTAGTCAAAATATCAGTTGTCTCACTCCACTAATGAAGGAGTTGCCCCCCCAAAAGTACACAGTTTGCCAAAGAATATAGACGAGGCTACCTTCTGCTTAGCCATGTCTTGTCTTAGCTTTGAGAGATTTTGGTTCGTATGCTGTTCTTTCCTTGTGTTGCCAGTAGAAACACGGATTTCTCTGTGCTTCCTACATTGGACTCGTGGTTCATCCTCTCTTCTCCAAATTGTTGTTGGCAGTCACCAGTGTGTCACATGCAGCCAGGACTTAATCCTGAAGGGTTTTCCCTGGCTTTCAGAAAACCTGAACTGTAACCTCAGGGTGGTGGATTTTTCATGAGATTAGACTCAGAAGTCTCAACAGTTCCATCATCAAGCTTAATCCGTAAAGCATTTTCAGTGCAGTTTATAGCCGTTTGGACATTTCTTCTGTTGTTTTGGCCCGCTTCTCCAACATGTTGGTGATTGCTGCTGCCAGCAACTGACTACAGTGTTAAACCATAAATATTTGGGGACCAAAAATGTTTGATACTTTTATAGTGTTAGGAATGTTTCTGTACTTGTTCATGCCATGGTGTCACTTAAATACTTTAGGATGTATTTGGTCAGTTGGGCAACACTTGTACATCAGTGTGATAAAGTATCCTCATTATCATCATTTAGGCAGATAAGCCAGCTGTTTTATCTGTAAACAGTGTCTTGCTTGATTCTCCAAAACATTTAATTTATTTTGATATATACTGTCAAGTTTAAAGGGGGTTCAGTGGGACGTTAAAGCCCAGTTCAGACCAATGATTCACGAAAAGACAAGTTGAAACAGGCAGTTACTTCCAATGCCACTCCGCAATGTTCTAAAAATGTGCCAGTTCCCACCAGTGCAACTAGATGAGACGGTGTATCATCTCTGCAACAACTGTCTGTACCTCCGTTCTGATATCCAGCTTTGATATCCAGTGAAGATAAACAGAGGGCTTGGCAGGGACAGAGCACCTGCTGCCACAAGCGAACACTCCGACTGCAGTCATTTTGACTTCACTACAAGCCGATTGGCTGTAGAAACAGGTGACAGCCTTCGTTCTAAAACCAGCCGCTGGCGATTTGACCAGCAGAGTTGCAGGTGACACCATCAGCCAGCTTGAGTCAAGCTCAGACCGGCCAGTTCACACCGCTGCAACTTTTCTCTGCAATATTCTAAAACGGTTTGTCTTGTTGTGAATCAGTGGTCTGAACTGGGCTTAAGGGTGACAGCGATGTTCACGTAATATAGTAAACAAGCCTACTGCATGAATTGGAAATGAGCAACAATATTTTTTTGCTGACACTAAACAGCAAACAAAAGCCAGAGACTGTATTGCACTGAGTTGCTGTGAGCTCTAAATTCACCACCTCTAAGCAGAAGGCAGAAAATAATGTTATTTCAGAATCTTACATTGCCAAGACTTTCCTCCTCCAGGCAGCTGCCTGTGTCCGCAGCTGCCTGTACCAAAGAGCACCATGGGAGTGATGAGACTGCTCACTTTACAGCAAAAGTACACAGCACACTGACTGGCAAAAATAATAATAAAAAAAACTGCTCACTTTGATTCAATCTCAGTTGCCTGAGGTCTCTCCAACTGAAGATTTGAATCTCCGTCTTTCAGTGGGCAGCCCTAATCTATTGCTATCACAGTATGAAATTGTATCTACCTTGATAGAGGCTTTTATTCATATCCCCCACTCCTACATCCTTCAAGGACAACTCCACCAGTGTTGCACATGAAGATCAGTTTACTTTTACTTTACTTTTTCTCGCAACTTAATGAAGGTCCAATGCAAAATCTCTGGAGTACCTCTAGAAAACTTACAGTGTGTCACGCATCTAGAACAGTGTGTTAGCAAAAGAAATCGCCCAACTTTTGCTGGGTGAACCTCAGCATGACCTCCAACTGTTAAGATTCTTGCTAAAACACTAATGTGCTGCAAACAACAGTCTGAGAAAGAAGAATGTAAAACACTGTTAAGTGCAAAGGTGACACTTGAACAAATGAAATCACAGAGTCCAGCTATAATGGAGGTTTTCTTCCCAAGTACCTGAGAAACCTAAGCTGATCTGAACGCAGTCAGAGGCCCTGCAGGAGGAGGAGGTACGAGTGGAACCTGAGATACAATGAAAAATACACAATACCTGTCTTGGATGGGGTTGCGTTTCATGTTTTCATTTTGTTTTTGTTGGAAAAACAATATTCTTCTTTGGCTAGCAACTGAATACATGTGCTGTTATGATGGGTGTAAGGTGTGCAGTTTGAGCACCGGAGGGTGACTTCACAGGTCAGAGCAGATCTTGTAGTCCTTTCTTGTCTGCCTGCAACGGGAGGTGGTCTCTTCACTGGATAGAAAGTGTGCACAGATGGACACACATGCAAGCACATACATGCAAAGACAAGTATATGCTAACACATGTACAGAAATCACAGTGTGAAATGCACACCCAGACACTTGGACGCCTATATACAGACACACACACCTGTGAGCAGCCTCACAGACACATGCATGCAGACAGACAGGCATGAAGACCAGCTATAGGCAGAGACACACATGCACACACAGAGGGAAAGTCCCTACTGTGTTGGTGCACCGTGGGTGGGTGGCCACGACCAGTGGCCTTTGGCTTGGAGTCCGAGGTGGGCTGAGAGTTTGTGTTCCACCCCCTCAACGCAGACACACAAAGACCGGCTGTGTTTGAGAAAAGAGAGACGGCACGATTAGACGAGAAGGAGAGAGGTCCAGGGGGAAAAGGGGGAAAAAGACAGAGAAATGTTGGAACAGTGAGATTTGAGATGGACAAACAGAGAGAAGCAAGTTGAGGAGGCAAGATTAAAGATGGAGATAGATGAGACAAAGGGATGTGGAGAGATGGAGGAAGACAGATGGGGAGAAGGAAAAAAGGGAGAGAAATGGAGGGTGGCCAGATGGAACTCCGCTCTCAGACTTTTGACAGCTCGTGGGAGGAATATCTTTGGGGAACTCTATTTCTGATTGGTGTGTGTGTGTTTGGATACGGGCGTGTTTTGACAGTCTTGTCGCGTTATATGGTTAATCATAGCATAACGAATATGAACTCCCTCTTTGTTTATATTACTCTGTGTGGGTGTGTTCCACTCAGACGCTCTATTTTGGGTTGATCTATTGTGCGAGTGTGCGTGTGTGTGTGTGTGCGCTCCCCATTACACCCATGGTTTGCCTGTAATGTGCCTTGAAACCCCAGTGTGTAACGGCTGGAAGTCAGCGCTGCCAGCTGGTCTGGCCAGCAACTGCTGATCTGGATTCTGCTCTTAAATCCCCCACTAACGGGATGACTTGCTCTGGGAGCTGTTCTTGGATCAGGAGTAAGGAAAGTAAGCCAGCGGGGCGGAAAGAGGTTGCAGACAAGAATCTGTGTGTGTGTGTGTGTGTGTGTGTGTGTGTGTGTGGGTGAATTAAAGCTGGTCTCAGTCCAGCATTTAAGGAGGCTTGTGCTTGGTTGATGTAGTGCTATCAGCTGGGATAAGAGGGATGAGCCCCGAATAACGGACATTTTTGCGTGGTGTGTGTGTGTGTGTGTGTGTGTCTGTGTGTGTGTGTTTGTGTCAGCAGACAGCTCACAGCTGTAGAGGGCAAAATGCCAGACCCTAAGTCAGCCTCTATTGTCACGGTAACGGTCAGCCTGGCGTCTGCTCAATCAGCATAATCTACACTGTCTCCCGCTCTCGCTGTCTTTCTGTCTTTTATTTTGTGTCTCAATCACTTTCACTCTCTTTTTTCCTTTTGTTTGTCCCCCCTTTTCTTTTCTGACTCACCATTTCACTTTTCTATCTAATCACTTTCCACTTTCATGTCCTCCACACTGCCCTCCTCCTCTCGAAATTAGTGTTTACGCCAGTGCTGAGTGCTTTTAAGATACAAAATATGTTTCTGCTGGAGCACAAGCCTACACTTACACACAGGCACAACGAGTGAGGGCCACACACATTTCCAGTCTGTCCTGCAAGGCTGCTGCTACTGTTATTTCACACTTCCTGGTTTTTATTAGAGTTTTCCTCTCTCTTGTGTGCTTGTTAAAAGGCTTTATATATGTAAACACATGGCGAATAATACTCACACCTCTGAGCAGGCTGTAAACTTGCACATGCTGATTGAAAAACCACCTTTGCTTTTTTATTTTTAGATTCCTGCTCATTTTTTTTTTCATTTTTTTATTTGTTTGTCCAGCTTTGTCTCTGCCTCACACTCCCTCTGATACACACACACTCTCACACAAAGAAAGCTGTTGTAGCAGAGGACCGTGGCACCTGTAGTACGTAGGCCCCAGTGGGGTTTTGGTTGGCGTGCTGCCAGATTGGACTCCTGGTGGGTTGCCAGATTGGCTGTCAGCGCATGAGCTGAACTTTGTCTTCACTTCTGTCTGACCGTCCAACCCTCCCCCCATTGGATTCCTCAGGTCTCTCCCTGGGGAGTCCAGCTTGAAGTTTTTTCTAAGAAGTGAATCTGAAACCATAGAAAACAATAAACAATGGCCTGGAGTGGCTGATTTGTTATTATTGTTTTTTTTTAAATGGAGGTTGCCTGTGTGTTTTTCTACATTTTCTATCCACTTGGACACTGGAGCCTCTCATGGCTCTGGACCTGAAGTAGGGAAGCACTGCTCTGATCACTGGTCTTTCTGGCTTTCCAACAAAAAAGTATAGTTTGTATTTCTTTAACAGTACCGACAAAGTGGCCATATTTGTTTAATTAATGGCCTAACCAATAAAAATTGAGGAAAGAGATGGTCCTTTTTCTAAAACAGCATCAGTCCCAGATGGAGCTGCAACAATTAATCGATTAGTTGTCCGCTATATACTAGTCATTTGCAAACTAAATAGATAATTGATTCATCAGTTTAATGAGATTTTTTAAAGAAAAAAAAAGTCAAAAATCTGTTTTCAGCCTCTTAAAATGTGAATATTTTCTTGTTTCTTTGCTCCTCCATGACAGTAAACTGAATATCAAGACAAAACAAGACATTTGAGGATGATGTCTTGACACTGATTGACATTTTTCACCATTTTCTGACATTTTATAGCCCTGATAACTAGGGATGGGCGCGATCAGTTGTCTCAACGATTAAATGTCCGCCTCCTCGCTAGTCGGCACTAGGGATGTTCCTAGCGACTAATTTCCCTGTCGACTAAACGAAAATTTGAATTAAGACTAATCGACTAGTCTATAAAAGGAAAACACTCAGAAAACAGTCAAAACTTTGCACAGTTTATTGTTAAGTATTTGAAACATTGTTTAAAAAAACATCGTGTACATTAAGAGCCCTTCTGAAGTCTTAAATAACAATCTTCAACAACCATGTCAGATTTTAAATGCCGCTGAAGTACGAGACACTTTGCGCCGTGCGGTATGAATGTGAACATGAACATTCAGGCTCAGCATATTGCTTTAACATCCTGAAGCTTTTACATTCAACAAAGTTAAGTGGAAGCATATCTTGCGAGGTCATTGTCGTGACGAGCTGCGTCATCTTCTCAGACCGGGCGGGATCACAGCGTCTCCGGGTGAATGATGCGAATTGGGCTGCGTGTGGCTAGCGAGGAGACGGACGTTTTATTGATCAGACGGCTAATCGCGCGCCTCCCTAGTCAGCACCAGAAATATTAGTCGGTTAACAGTGTTTTATTCATGCACAAGGTCCCTTAACTGTCATGCAGCCGCCCGCCACTAGTGGGGGCTACAGAGCCGTCAGACAGCAATCCCCCTCCCCACGGTAATGCTCGAGTAGACTGGAGCAATGTTTCAAACCACATTGTTTCAAATACTTAACGATAAATTGTGCTAAATTTTGACTGATTTCTTTGTGTTTTTAGACCAGTCAACTAGTCTTAATTAAAATTTTCGTTTAGTCTACAGGGAAATTAGTCGCCAGGAACATCCCTACTAATAACTAATCGATTAATCGAGAAAATAATCAACAGATTTCTCGACATTGAAAATAATAGGTAGTTGCAGCCTTAGCCCCAGCAGTGATGAAGCAATTAAAAACATGTGGAATACATAAATACAGACCAAATCTGGAATGTATACACTTCCCATTCATGTATTCACAGCACACACCATAAGGCATTTATTTATACTTTATTCAGACGCTAGAAGTGACTGGTATAATTGGATATTAAACACTGAATATTTAGGCAGCAGGTCTTATAAATGGCTGTGACAGCTGAGGAGCTTTTGAGAAATTATCTGCTGGAAAATCACTGTGGGAGGTCGCTGGCTGTTGAATAGACGCACGTGTGTTTTGTCAGCGTGGAGCTTGCTGTTTCCACAACGCTGCACGCGCATGTGTCACAGCATCCAGTTTACAGGCATGCCTGTCAATACACACATGCACACTTGCAGTCATGTGTGTGCAGGGCAGACAAACACACTGCCAGAAGTGGACTCTCAAAGCAGAGTCATCTGAAAGACATCTGAAAGTAAAGTTCAAAGAATGTATGGTGTCTGTGTGTGCACTTATTGTTGAGCATGTAAATATGTGCACAGACCCGCCATATGTCCACACCGGCATGTTTACGGTATTTGACTTTGTGTTACTGTATAAGCACGAGCGATGAAACTGAACATTCTTCTGTCCTGAGCGGTGCTTCCCCTGAAACAGCTGCTTGTAAAACGAAGTAACAAACCTGCCGCCACCCAAAAACTCTGACACACATACTCTTTCTGCCAGGCACAGTCCAACCTGTGAGCTTTAAAAAACAGGTCCGGCCACATGTCAGAATTACACAAGCTCAGTTTAAACATTGTTGCTATGACAAACATGCTGCCTGGCCGTTCATGAATACACTCAGGAACACCTTCTATACTGTAGAACCGGACTCTCAAAGCTTATCATCAATCATCAGACACTAAATACTTTAAATGTTGATTACCAACTCTGACTCGCTTTTTAATTTTGAGTTGCCTAGTGGATGCTTTTTATCTATTGGCACAGTGTGTTTAAATTACTTGGCAAGTTTGCTGGTTCACTCAGGGTAAAGTACTTACCTCATTATCGTGCCAGGTTTCAGATTTCATAACGTGCGTGACGAAATGATTTTCTACAAGTCATATGTGTTCAGTATCGAGCTGTATAGAGAGGCTAAAAAGAACAAAGGAAAAGTTGCATTCGAGGGGGATAGGTAAGCTTAAATATGAGTCTTCACACTTCGCCCTCGGTGCTGCTCTTGTACTTTGAAATCCACCATCTGTATATGATTTTATAAATACCATAGTCCGCGTGAAAACTTCAATGCATATGCAAACCACATCTGGGCTCAGGTCTGCTGGAAACGCTCCTCCACTCAGGCATGACTGATCAGGAATGCACAGAGTCGACCGCACCCTTTCTCCCCTTCAACCACTGGACGCAGGCCTGTTGGGCATGTGTGTGTATGTTTGTGTGTGTGTGAATGCCCTGCTCAGATTACCGGAGCTCATTTGTCTTGTAAGCTATAGTGCCACTCCTTTGTCAAACCTTTCCCTCTTCTCATGCTACGCTGTCACCTCGTTGCTCCGTTCCTTCTGTCTCCTTCTCCCTCGGTCACAGGCTAACAGAGACAAGGCCTCTCACCTCATAAATCCACAGCATGAACATGTGAACGCTACACGTACAGTATGATCATTCACATACTGGAAGAATCACAGTCTCCAGCCCTAATGCTGGACTCGGCTGTTTAACAGATGTGGCTCAAATGCACTCCCAGTCTGTGCCTTCTTCTTGTTCTTTGTCTCGATGGTGCATTTATTCATATAGGCCTTTTCTGTGCACATGTGCTGGCTTGGCTTGATTCTGTTTGACTTAGCAAGTCAGTCCGGTACGGCAGGGATTTGCATATCCATACAACAGCGCTACCTGCTTGAGGGTGTGTCTTTAACTAATGACGTGCTTGTGATCCTAGAGAAGGTATTTCCGTCCGCCCGGCTGGTGTCATTGTTGTCACAGCTCTCTTGTACAGTTGTCAGACTTTTCTAAGTTTCTGTCTACACTGCGTGAGTATGCCTGAAGCCCATTTCCTCCGGTATGCTTGCAGTGACTTAGAAGGTGTAGTTCTGCCAGAGGGCAATGGAGCGTTCTGCCACGTGAAGAAGTAGAATATTTGCAGTCTGCATAATCTGGTTGAAATTCAAATACATTTTTTAAGTCCCTAAAGATCTAATAGTCAATAAAGTGTATCCAAAGTCATGCAATAAAAGCAAATAATATGGTCAAAGTTGTCACATTAAGGTGTGTTGACTGATTCATGACGTCAACTCATGCATTGAGTGAGTCTTAAAAGTGTCTGGAAGCCTTTGAGCCTCACATTGAATAAGCTTACTTTATGCATCAGCCTTCTGTTTCTTTATTTGCGTCATGTATAATGATGACAAAGCCCATCTTACATCACCACAACTCAGCTTGGAGGTGGTCAGTGTGCTTCGGCTCATACCTGGAGATCTCGGGCATGACTTGGCACGGCTTGGGATGAATTGTTGCCTTTAAACTCGCAATGGAAACGCAGATCAATGCAGCATGGTTTGACTTGGCACTAGGGATGTGCACGAGTAGTCGACTAAGATTATTAACCGTAGCTACCCTTGCTGCTCAGTTTTTATGGGGCGCTACAAGTGTGTTAGGGAAGTGGATTGGCATGCGAGACTAAGCAGTCGCTTTGATCATCAACGGCTCCCCCTGTCTGTCTTTTACACACACAAACGCACATGTGCTCTCAGATTCGATGGCTGGAACTGCGTGCATGCGACTGGCACAAGTCTGCAGCTGTTTGCAGACGTTCATTGGGAAAAGTATGTCTGAGCCTCACGTACACTCACACTGGCAAGACGTCTTCTTGCTGGGCTGAATGAGAGAGGTACTTGGGTGCACAGTAGATCCCTACAAGCCTGGATGTATGTGCGTATCAGTTTGGATGCACACTCTTGCATGACAGAGTAGTGGGAAAAGGTGGTTAACAATTTCTAGTGGCTCCTGTGATGTATGCAATATTTTTTTCAGACGTTGTTTAACTGTATAGATTAATTTGTGCTCGGTATTGACAGTTTTTTGAGTGTTCTCTTATTCTCGGAGAAGTTGACTAGTTAAGTTTAAACTTCTGTTTAAGTGTCAGGGAAGTTAGACATGAGGAACATCTCTATTCGGCACCGCCAAAAGTGTCAGTAGAAAAGCTATATAAAGTGTGTGTAGGAAATAAACCCGATGTTCTCTGCTTTGGTGCTGAAATACAATCATCTGGGCACCGAACAAATGTGACTGACTTAGAGCCATACTTAAGCTTGGAGTCAGCTGCTGCTTTGGGGTGAGAGGTGAGGGGTCAAAGGTCAATACCTGCTTCACTTTTTCCCTTTGTCTCTGTGGATAAACCGCACTCACACATGACTCTTGGACACACACACATGCACACACATATTCACACACATACTTTTAATTGCATACACGCAGGAGGGGGTGTCTGAGAGTGGTGTTCCCAGCTAAGCCGGCAGCTTTTACTAGAGAATAATAGAATTGACACACATACACACACACACACACAGTAGAATAATAGATGTTGGAATAATGGACCACGTGGCCACAGGAATGAGGGGATTTGTCTTCAAACCAGAGTGAATTGACAAGAGTTGACTCCAGGGGTTTGGACCAGCTTAGCCGCTGTCTAACAACTCCACACAGGACCCTCTGTGTTTGTGTGTGTGTGTGTGTGTGTGTGTGTGTGTGTGTGAGAGAGAGTGTGTGTCCTCCAAAGGGCTGTCCCAGAGAGGCCAAATATAGGCCTTGAGTGTTTGAAATAGCAGTGTTATCCCTGACTAGAGATTGCTATCTTGATTCACACACACACCCATAAACACACAAATATGCTTTATTCCCTTCAGGCCATGAGATAATGTTGTTTACTGATTCTAGTCCGACAGTTAAGTGTTAGGCATATACGTACAAACATACAGACACATGGACGCCCAATTTTCTGGCCGATTTAACCTTTCAGCGAAGACCTAAGGCGACACTGACCAGCAGAGGAGACAGGACTTTACTCATGAAAGGAATTTCAGTCTGATGGTGACCCCATGTGGTCAGAAGTAGTAATTGCACTTCAACAAGCATGTGGAAAATGTATATTTGTTGCAGTACTGAACATCATTTTCAGATTGTTAAAAATGTGGAGCACTAGTTGCATATCTTTTTAAAGAGTTGCCTTTAAAAAACTTGCCTATCATGTCTCATCACCATCTTGTTTGCAAAATGTGACAAATAAAGTAAAGATTAGGAAAAGAAGATAAAGAGCACAACAGTTTCATAGAAACATATTAGTACTGCAGTCGATGACTTTAATGTTGATGAATCTGTTGATTTTTTTTCTCAGTTAAAGTAGAAAATGTTGAAAAATGGCGTTTATAATGTCCCAAAATCATAATCAAATAGTTGTTTAATACGTTTTTGTGGATATATTCATTGACTGATCATTCATCCTCTAAAACCTGCCTATTCTATTGGCAGCTGGCAGGCCACATTCGGCCCAGAGGCAACCTCCAAGTGGCCCAGCATGTATAAATCTGATATATGACAAAATATGTTAACTACATACATATACAGAGTATGGAAATAACTAACGAGTGAGCCCCCCAGCCTCCTTCTCACTTCTGTTGAGAGTTGCATTCGTGCTTCGTGGTTCAGGCAGGTTGCACGGATCAGGTAGTGACACCACCCATGGTATTTTTCACAAATCAACGTTTTTCTCATATGACACAGTTCCGACCACGCTAAGTAGCTTGTCAAACAATCTGCGCTGTGGTCAGATAGTCAAAAAATGACCTCCTGTGGCTTTTCCTAAACACCTTTCCTTGACCTCAGTGTACATTTCATGAGGTGAGGTGGGTTTGAGTGTGTGGGAGATGGGGAGAGAGGGAGGGAGATACTGGTAGAGAGAGAGATGGTGTGTTATTGGTTACTTGGTTACTTGCCACTTGTTGTGGTTCTGTGCATCCATAGCTCTTTTTTTATTCTGTTTCTGTACTTCGTGATGTGCCTGGGTCTGTGATGTGACCAAAAATATCTACAATATATCACAGCAAGAGGGTCCCTAGTTTGAACCCTGAGGTGGGGGAGCCCCTTTGAGCAGAGTTTGCATGTTCTCCCCGTGTCAGCTGCTAGCTCCCACAGTTTAAAGACATGCAGGTTAACTGGTCACTCTAAATTGTCCGTAGGTGTGAATGTGAGTGTGAATGGTTGTCTGTCTCTATGTGTCAGCCCTGTGATAGTCTGGTGACCTGTCCAGGGTGTACCCTGCCTCTCACCTAATGTCAGCTGGGATAGGCTCCAGCCCCCCACAAACCTCAACAGGATAAGCAGTTCTAGAAAATGAATGAATAGATAGTATATTCTTTATTGCAAAAGTGGAACAATAAATACTGATATTTGTTTTTGCTCCATCCATTTGCATTAGTTTAAAATTCAGCATTGCTAAAAGCTTTGAAATTGGCTGCTAAAATATCCTAGTTGTAAAATCTGGCCCAATTGAATTTGTTACCCTGATCCAAAACATTATACATATTATAGACAAAGAGATAAATATTGGAATATAAGTAATTTGAAGGGATGATAGAATCAATTCTAGATTATTTCCTGTGGCAACACTTATCTTATGTTTAGGAGTATCTACAAATGACTCAGACTCAACAGTTTGCAGAGCTCCAGAGGGAATGAAGGGCCATCAGGAGCACTATCCCCCACCACCAGAGGGCTGTTGCTGGGCCACCAGCCCTGCCCTGGTCCACCCTTCGCCCCCTGGAGGTCTGAAGTTGCTAGGCAGCTAACCTGATAGAGGGACATTTCATACTGTCTGACTCACAGTTTCCTCATCCTCTGATCTGTTATCATGTGGATTAGTCACTGTTATTCTCTGTCATCTCCTTCCTCCCCACACTGTGGTTTAGTCAAGGTTGAGTTACATTAAAAAATGGCTTTTTGTACTGATAGCTTGTGTGTGTGGAGATGTGTATCTTGCTCATGACTGTGTGTCCGCTAGTTCATCCAATCTGTACTGATAACCTAACCTCCCATCATTCTTAGTGGCACCTTAAGTGCATCATACCACTATATGAGGTTAGTCTATGGACTCTGGTGACCCTTTTGGGGCGCAGATGGCTAACTGAGTGAGTTGTCCCCCACACACATAGTCACACCACAGTATATGCATATGGATACTTGTGGTAAATTCCCCCTCTCTGGCCACACACACCACACAACATATGCAAGCACTATACATTAGTCTCATCCCCCCACACACAAATCATGCGGTTTCTATGACACACCACATAAACACAGTCTCCTGTGTATTACTGTCAGTGTGAATGACGCATCACCTCTTTGCAAAGCCTCATGGGAGTCTGAAGAGGTTGCCTGCTCTACACTCTCTTGCTACATGCACTCAAGGTACCAAAACACAATTTAATGTTGCTTTTTGGTCACAGCTCAGCACCGGTGCTCTTTATTAATCCTGTTAATGTATGTGTCTGCTGAAGGACTGACAGTGAAGGACGACTGTAGGACAACTTCAGAGAAAATGTAAGGTTTCAGATTTCCTGCTTGAAAGCAGTTTGGAATGAAAAACATTCAGTAAAACTCAACATCACTTTACTTTTCCATGTTTATCTGTAGCATTTTTATCTCACAAGCATAATGTGTGTTTTTAAAAACACAAAAGGTGGTGATAAAAACAGATGATAAACATGGAGGAATAAGTATTCATTGAAGATACTTTAGGCAACAGCATGACAAAGAGATTAAGATAAAGAAAGATGAATGAGGCAGTCAGACTTGCTGCCAGTGGAGGTGAAGGCTGAGCTCTTAGGTTCAAAGAGAGGTCAGGGTTCAGAGTTTGCAGCCTTACAGGTCAAACAGTAGTCAGGACGTGACAGCAGATAATTGTGTCTTCAGTGTTGTGTGAAGATAAGAATAGGATGCAGGGCACACACTCAGGAAGGAAGGAAGTTTAAGGATGTGATACTATATCTAATCAATGAAAACAAAACAATGAAAGTCAGAATCACTTTTGTCTTTGTTTGTTAACCTCACTGCCCTCAGTTCTTGATATTGTCTGCGTTTCCATACAGTATACACTCACAGGCATAGATGTAGGGGTGATGCAGGGGACACCTTAATTTTTAGATCATCTGCCTTTCTCCTCTCTAATAATAACATGACAGTAGCAGATGACTTGTATTTTGACAAAATTAAAGACATTTACACCATAAATGAATGCAGAAAAAGCAAAAATATGTGCATAGAATTCACTAGAATGCAGGAAATTGGGTGTCTAACGCTTGACATTTTCTAGCGGAGGACCCCTATACCCCCTGTTTCATGTGTGTGTGTGTGTGTGTCCAAATGTTGAAACCAGACATACGCAGCTTGTATATACTACTACGTTAAGCTAAGTTCACACTATATGACTTTCAAATTTGTTAGATCGCTGATCACTGTTCACACCACAGAACTTGCTGTCTTGTATCGGGAGTCTTGAAGTTGTTATGGTTTTCACACTACATGCCTTACCGGCGACAGGATGTCCCACACTACAAGACCTTACATCAGGAGGAATCCCCAAAGAGTATGTCATGTGATGTGCGAACCTAACTAGAATCTGGGGTCAGTGGGTTGCTCACTAGAATATATCAAAGTAAAAAAGTGACAAAGCAACGTTTGGCATAGGTTATTAGGATAATAACTCATAGAAACATTGTGTGCAATAGTCCACCTTCCACCTTCTCCTCCTTCTCTCTGTTACTTCCTCTCTCTCCCTCTCAAACCTACACACACCTTGGAAAGTGCCACAGCACTGCATGTCTCTGTCCTCAACCCTTGTCTTGTGCTCTCATTGGCTGTATCTCGCTGACAAAGCCCAACACAGGTCCAGATATTTAGCATGCTAGATATCTTGGTGAGTTCTCTCAGCTGGTGTCTTCTTCAAACAGTTAACACAGCGCTCAAACGGCAATTCCAAGCGCCAAGCCAGCGCCAATTTCCGTCGGATCTGGGGCTTTTTTCGGGGAGCTCCAAAAACAGTGTGTGAAAAATCAGGGCTAAAGTCATGCAGTGTGAACTACTATGAAATCTTGGCATCTTTCCAAGAAAAAACAGCTTGTAGATATCAGTTATTTAGAACTTTTATTTTGTTTTTCATGAACAAAAAGGTAGTGTATACATTTCCTTTTTCCCCAGCACATTTATACATATTATATTCAGAAATTACTTAAACATAAAAAGCAAACGGCGTAGAAATCCATTCTGACATCTTAACCCATTGGTTAGAAGAAGCAATTCTTAAATAGAAAAACATAGAAAATAATAGTAATTGTCCACTCCACATTATAATCACACAGATGAAGTATAGGTGCAAAGTATGTTCCCCAGACAATGACATATAATGTATATATGTGATGTGTGCGTAGGGAGAAAAGTAAAGATTTGGCAGAGCCCTACTGGATGATAAACCTCATTGCATTAATAAAGCCATAACAGGACTTCATCTTTTAGTAAAGACGGATTTTTGTTATCTATTGAAACGTATTTAACAGCTGTTCGTTAACAGCTTATATTATTCTGTTGTTTTATTGTGATGTATTAATGAAGGATGTGGGTGTCTGACCAACCCTATAAACACTCTCTGTACCATGAAAGCACAGTTCTGCACAAATGCAGTGGAAAAGGTACAGTGTATAAGCATTTGCTGGTATACGCTACACAAATGCAGTGGTGCATCTCACAAGTGTGTGTGTCGAAGTAGGGAGAAGAGGCCCTCCTTACCCTTGGGTGAAAATTCCAACAACTCCTGTAGGCACCTAATATAGAACGTACAATACACACACACACATGCACACCCACTGCTTGAGCATAGTGTCCTTGACTTCTGTTACTTCCCTGGAGGTTTACTCTAATTTAAACCAGAAGTGATATACGTCTAACTCTGACCCTTAAACCATCGCCGAAGACCAACTTTAATTAATGTTCCATTGATCTGAAGGGAGTGAAGCTAATTTGGGGAAACCAGTTTCCCAAAGAGACAAGCTGTCCCGATTCAACAGGAATGACTTGATATTTGTTTCCCAATCTGGCCTTTGTCAAACACACCCCCACGCACGTACACACAAACATAAACTCCCATATAACTGTCCCAGTAAATGTGGGGTGCTGTCTGGTAATAAAAGCCTTCCGCTGCGGTGTAGCTGAACCCCTGTGTTTAACTGGCTCTGTGAATGTGTTACCGCTGAGAGACACACTCTGCGAAACTGTACTTACTGGGATTTGGGATTTGGCAGACGCACTCAGCCAAGGCTTTTGTGTTTTTTAGGGGGGGAGAGGGAGACAATTGTAGACTCGTGGATGCACTAAATGCTACGTTTGTGTGTTGGCTGTGTGCGCTCGCATGTGTTGCATCCAGGTAGGCTTGCTTATCTGCTATATTTACCCTTTGTGTGTCAGTGTCTGGTCAGTGTGTATCGATGTCAAGCGTTGCCTCTGATGTCTGATTGAGTTACTTGGCAACCAGGTCGCATGTCACCATCTCCTGTCTGTGTCACGTTATTGGTGACAGTGTGTCGAGTGTGTGTGCGCTAAGGTGAAATGTATGCTTTTCACCTTTCCTGCTGTTTATTTAGCAGGATGTATAATTTGGTTGGCTCAGCACGTTCTTATTTGGAGTTAAATTGCAGGATTTAGTTTTTCAGACTCAGATGTTTCATCTTCATAATCAGCGGTTTCAAAGGACCGTCTCATTCACTCCGTCCACGTTGTCATCTGTTTCTTAGTTTTTCTTTTTACTTGCTTTCTTTGAGATATCTCACTGTGTCTTTTGATGCAAGAGTGTGAATCCAGTTTGTCATCTAATAACCTTTAATCTTATGATTTTATGTAATTTAGCTTTAATTACGCCAGTAGCTTAACTTTAGTCTGTCAGTGTCTGGTCGTATGTTTACTCTGTCTCCCGTCTCCTTTCTTATCATGTGTGAGAGGAATGTCCCAAACTGACTCTTTGACCTGTACAGGCTGTTTTAAACAGCAGCTTATGTAGGGTCTGTATCATTTCACTGCTAATGACTGCAACATGCCTCTAATGGTATCGCCATGTTTATGTTACATATCGCTTCCTTGATACTGTATCTTGCCTGGGACCGACAGTATCTGGTGCTGAAATTATGCTATTTAAATTATTGCTAAATTAACTGTAAACTGAGATTGTTTCCACCAGTGTAGGCATTTTGTGCTCAGTAACATCACTAGGGAAGAAAATGAGTAGTATGTGATGCAGTACATCTGCGGATATACTGTTATTTATATATATATATATATATATATATGTACACACTTGTACGATCATGTTGATACAGACTTGATATTGGAATTTCTTGAAGACATTTAGTGTCTAAATCCACTACCGTCAAATTCATACTTCTTTATTTTAATGTTATCTCATCTCACTCTCAAGTCCCTAATTTTATTATTGTCTCATTTTGATGAGTGGATAATTTATTTATTACTGGACTAAAGCTGATATTGGTAGATATGCTTGATTTAATGCAAATTTTACAGCAAATTTTGAACCCTCTCAAATTTATTAAAAAATTATATATCATTAAAAGGTTTTCTGATACTGTCACTTAATCAGTGGTGATGGTAAACTTTGGAGTAATACAGGTCCATAATTTGGCTCATAATCAGTGAGAAACGGACAACAAACAGGTTTACCATCCACAACTCAAAGGCTTAATTTATGATATAACTAATTTACAAGGTCCCAAAATTACTGATTGCTCCTTTAAAGTCCACATATTTGTTAAGTTTCACAATTAGGCAACAGAAATCTGACGAATTTCTGACGAGAAGCGGCCAAACCAAAGCTGTTAAATGACATCAGACATCAGGTTGAACATATTGATTACGGTCACTGCTGTGTGCAGCTTTAAGGGCACGAAAACAGGGTGATTTATGAAAAGGAAGTGAGGTGGGGGTGAACCAGGATGCTGACCTAATATGATGACCTTTGACTTTCCAATTCCCTTTGGGGGTTACGGTACTAAAACAGCTTTTCTTCCTGAAAAGAGGAAATCAATAGACTGAACTGGTCTATTTTTTGCTCGGTATTTATGGTAGATTGTCTTTCATTTTTGGCTTCTATGAGTTTAAGTATTTTCCTCACCAAGTCAGTTAACATCTTGCTCTTTGCTTTTTTAATCACTTGTTTTCATTTCATACTTACACAGTCCCTTTATCGCTGCACAGGAGAGAGTATTGCAGGTTAATTATTAAAGGACTGTGGCCTTATGTGTCATCAATGCGGACAAAGGTCTTAAAATATACGTGTGTGTGTGTGTGTGTGCGCGCGCGCGCACGCGTGTTACACGTTTTAAGTCAAGCTGGAGCATCAGTAGCAGACAGTTGTCCCTTTGTGTAAACAGCAAGTGCTGAGATAGTAGATTTCCCCTCTAAAGGGAAAAAGAAAATGAGGTTGGGGACCTGACAGAGCGATGGGTGTTTAAGTCTAGGTTTACACCACATCCTAGCCACAAATCTGGGCTCAGCTTTCAGCAGTGCAATGGATCCTCTGAAGGAGATCCACAAATAGGAGTTATAGCTTCAAATCAGACATAAGTTACTTCCTGTAAATTTCTGTCTTCAGGTTTAATGAAGGAACAAGGAAGTGAAAGGGATTGATTAGGGTTGTACATGGTTACTGTGTGCACCACACACTTGAACACAAACGTGCACACACACACGCAGAGCGCTGGTTTATTGTCACACCTGGTGGTCACACTCCCTCTGCGGTTACACTTGGGTGGGAACGTTCCACCTCCCTCACACACTTGTAGTGCCCCATAAAAAGTTTGTTTTTGTCCCCGAGGGCCTCTGTGTGCTTTTTTAGCCTACCTCAACTATATGTTGGGCAACTAAATATGAGTTGTGTGTATTATGCTTTACGAAAGGAAAAACACCAATTGCATATTTCTCTTAGATCTTTGACAACATGAATCACTTTAATGCGATCTCTTAAATGTTTGATTGATGTATAACTGTTGGGTGGGTGTTTTCATCATCCTGTTATTGAGTTGAGGTTCCTTTCAGGTACTCTAAATTTGTTGTGTAACCAGTTGCTTCCAGGACCTCAGGCAGAATGTTAGTTACTCTCATGCTGTAAGAATGTCTTTAAAAAGTCTTTGAATATATAGCGCAGTGCCTTAACAGTCTAAAAATGTGTAGGTTTCCACGTGCGGTGTGCGTCAAGAAAGGAATCAGTCCGACTTTGCAGATCTACAGCGCGTTCTCTCGTAGTCTGTAGCTGCTCAGGTCGCTTATTTAACTCTTACTGGCAGTTAAAATGTCGCACAGATGAAACACGACTCGCAATTATCACCACCAGCACCTGAGAGGGATTAAACACTCCGTCTTTGTCTCCAATAAGGAAGCACCTGAGGGACTAGAGACAACTAGGATAGCGAAGAACATAAACAGGAGGATAAGTGGAGAAAGAAAGGTGCGAGGGGAGGGAGGAAGGAGTGGTTGCCATGCCGGCAAACGAACGGATGGGAGGGGCAGAGATCAGGGATCACAGAAAACAGAAAGAAAGAGGGAGGGAAGGAAAGGAAGAAGGGACGGGCTGACTCGTATTTCAGCTCCGTGGCTACTAGGGTTGGGTGTAATCCTAACTCTACACTCACAACACACATAGTCAACTCTCACAGTCAGTCACACACTGACCAAGAATGAAGTTCAGGGAATCCTCATCAGCACACACTACTTATTAGCCTGTCTGTGCGTCACACTGCATGCTCAGCAGGTGTGGATTTCCCCTCCTGATTCATGCTTTATCACCGATCATCTGACTTGAGATTCAGATCCAGACGGCGACTTTGAACACCTGGACTTTTTTTTGTTTTTGGTTTTTTTTTGTAAACGACATCAACGCTCTTAGCATGCCTCTCCCTCCAGTGTCGACAATACACCAGGGAATGCAGTCAAAACAGAAGAGAGAAGAAGAGGAAGAAGAAGGTGTTGACAAGTTTTCATGAAATTCTCTGGCAACCCTCCGAGGCGGCATCGTCTTTACCCCCTGGCATCTAAACACACACACATAATAGAGGATCCGCTTTTGGAACTTGTGGCGGGAGGATTTCATATGCGAGTGTGTGCCTGTAACTTCATCAGGCTTGGAATAGACCCAGGGACGCTGACAGCTCTTAACCTCCTGGTCTGACCTGGCGCTGAAGACGGTGCGAGTCAGCTGGTGTGTGCGCTAACAACTGGAGATACTCAAGGACACACACGGTTGTAAACAACAACCGCTGACTTGCTGTGATTGAAAAGTATCTAAATGTAATTTGGAAACCTCTCTCCACCCCGTCATGCACCACAGAGGAATATTACAGCCAAGTGTGTGTATCTGAGTGTGTGCTGTAGAGGGGCGGTGATTTTCCAGATTGCTGGATTGCCTAATTATCCCTTTTGGGTTTGGGAATCACGCCCGGAGTCTTTTAAACACAAAGGACGAGAAGAAAGGAAAAGAGATGATTTAAGTCTGGCTTTTGGCTTATGACACAGAGATTAATTGAAGGAGAAAGGGGCTGGAAGTTGAGGCTGTCCGGGTCAGAGCCACGATGTGGAACTGTGCAACCAAAGTGGAGGAAAACTGGGTTATAGCTGAACGTCCTCCTGGAACTAATTTAATACTTGACATGGAATCCGAATAGTTTGAAGCATTTTCGTGTGCAGACCTGGATGCTGCATTCAGAAATGTTTGGAATCTCATGATCAGGACTAAGAGTGAATATCTGCCATCCAGCGCAACATCTGAGGATTATTTCCCCAGGTGGTTTTAAAGACACACACCCTCGCATCTCGGACTTGCTTTATCGAAATTGAGGATGAGAGGGGAAAGGAGGTCAGCTTCCTTTCGCAAGGAGAAACCTGCGGGCCTGTCCCGCGCTCTCAGCTGGCTGAGCGTGTCCACCCTCTCGCGCCAGAGCAGACGCATCTTCCACAGCCAGAATGAGCTCCACTCCGTCCACAACCGCCAATCATACTCGCACACTCACCTGCATGCAGCGGACGGAGACGAGGATGATGACGATGATAACTGGGTGTATCAGCCTCAACACAAAATAGGTGAGAGGGGTGAAAGCAATGACGACACAAACTTTGTCGTTGGATATTGTGTTTGTTTGTTGTGCGTCTTTCAGTAGATGCAAAAAAACACATGGTATGTTTGTCTTGGCTGCATCACAGCTTGTCACAATGCTCCGAGCTCCTTCGAATGGATTGTTGTTCTCACACTCAACCAGGAAGCGAGTGAATGACTTGTTTCCTTGCACAAGCATAGCAAGAAGTGGGTCACTGTCTTTTTATGGCCCCTTGTTCTCCGTCTCCACTTCCTGGCACTTCCTGGTTACTATAAAGAGCGAACAGGAGTAATCTGTGATCACTGGGACTGTTAGGGGGTCAAAGGGCACTTTGTGTGCGCGATAGGTAAACAACGATGCTTCTGGCCGGATGCAGGTGATGTCACGGGCAGGGTGATGTCACAGGCTGGTGGCGATGTGAGTGCAGGGTTCGGTGCCAGGGAGTGTGTGTATGTGGAGGCTTGCAGAGTTCATCACTCAGACTGAGTGATAATGTAGAATAATGCGTTTTCTTCATCACTAGTTTATATCTGGATATTGTCTTGACTGAGGTAAGAATGCCATTTATCTTTCTCTCAGTACCTCTGGGATATTATGTTTCCTGATTAGGCTCATTACTTATTTATCAGTTCATTAGTTGTGTGTGTGTGTATGTGTGTATTTAGTCAGTGGTGTCAGTAAGACTTTGGGGACAACAGTTGTAACTGGAGCTGTACCTCTACCTGAAAATGGAAAAAGACACCGATGCTGCACTTTAGTCTCACGACTTTATTCATTAACTCTGACCCATACTGCTGTCACCTCCAGCTGCAGTGACGGGTCTGTTTCAGCTGGACTCAAATCAGCAAAGACAGCGAGGGCTAGTTTGACATCCATAATCATCAGTCACTGTAATCATACTTAAAATTACTGCAGGAGGTGTCTACTTTTTAATGCAAAAAAATCAGACATTGACGTGTGGACACTGGCAAAAAAGTTGTTTTTTTTTAAATTGTTTTTTGCATTTTTGAGGATTATTTAACATATGTAGAGACCCCAAAAAAAGTAATAAAAAAATACATATACATGCATTGAACATAATCAAACAAAAGCATATACAATATAAGGAAATAAGTGACAATAATATACTGATGATAAATTTAAAAAAAAAAGCAAAAAAAGCACATTAAATAGAAGTTTTCTTATGGTACATAACATGGCCTCCTACATGTTAACATGTGTCCATTAAGAGGTGTAAATCACAAGTTTCATCATCAATACTTTATCAATTCCGTGGACAATTTTAAGATATTTGCTCACATCACAAGGTCATACTATTTTGATTCAGTTCACTTCAATGCAGGCGCCTGCGATCAATATGCAAAGATATCAGTAAATATCTTCATTGTCTTTTTCTTGGTTGCCTACCATTGTCTGACTGGCACTAGGCAGCTAGCGCTGTTTGAATGTTTACGAAGGAGGTTTGCTTGGACGAAAATGGTGATGCAGACTTGCCATGGCAATTTTAGAACAAAGGCAGATCTTAAACATGACGATATATATTGATGTTTTCACTTTGCATCAAGGATATTGGATTGCTGATAATTGAATCAATATATTGATCCAGATCAGTGTAGCGTTACATCCCTAGTGTCCATGTCCATATGCACAATGCATCGCACATGTTTTTCCTCTTACCTGTAGTGCTGTTTATCAATCTAGATTATTTTGGTAAGAGTTGTTGAGCATTGGAGATATCAACCATAGAGATGTCTGCCTTCTCTCCGGTATTATAGAACTAGATGCCACTCGGCTTGTGGTGTTTAAAGTGCCCAGAAGACCAACAGCAATGTCTCTTTTCAGAAATCATAAGCCAGTTACTCAAGATAATCCACAGACCTTGTTGTGAACAGTCTCATGCAGAAACTGTTGTCTTTTACCAAACTACACCAGTCAACTGTATCACCGCACAGACGGAAGTGTCTACTACTGCTGCCACTAAGCTAGCTTGATTGACTGATAATTGAACATCACTGCTCAGTCGAGGAGTTACAAGCCTCTCGTCCATGATTAGCTGTATGCTTTCTTCTGCGTGGAGATGCGGTTTGGTGGATGTAGTTCAGTAGGAAGAAAATTGTTCCCTACATGAAACTGCTCACAGCAATGTCTGTGGATTATCTTGAGTAAGCGAGTCTTGGTTTCTGGAAAGGGACATTGCTGTTGAGTTTTCCAAATGTCTTTCTTAGCACCACAAGCAGAGTGCCATCTACTTCTATTTATTAGACAGAAGGCAGACATCTCTACAGCTGATATCTCAAACACTCAGCAACTCACACCAAAATAATCTACACTGATAAATCTCACTGAAGGTAAGAGGGAAATGTATATTTTTGATTTTGGGGTGGACTCTCCCTTTTAAGCAAAAGTTGCCATTTTGTAGCCTCACAGGAATGTGGAGCTCGTTGCTGTTGTTGCCGTTCACTGCATGTCTCAATCCTCGCTGGTCACTCAATCACCTCTGAACCTGCCCCATCCTAAAACAGCTCAGGGCGGCACATGGCTGGGATGGTTTGAGGTCCTCGCATTTTTTCTCAAAGTCAAAGGGGAGAAGCTGCGTTCACCATTTTGGAATGTCATCATTAAAACCAAGGCTTTAGATGTTTACCACATTATAAGAGTTGGAGTGAAATAGGCGTTGATGTTTTTAAATCTTTTGAAAATATTTTCCGTGTCTCAGTTCTTCAGGCCGGTTTATATGTTGTTAAACTTTTAAAGCTTCAAAAACAGAACACCATGGAGATTCAATAAATACAAGCTTGAGATGACTCAGGCCCCAACACTTAAAATCAGGGGTGGTGATTAGCTCTAGTGCTTAGGAAAGCACTTCTATCTAACATGAATTGTTTGACACATCTCATTGTGTCGTCCTTCAGTGGTGATCATTGTTACTTTACTACTCTGATAGATTTGATTTTCTCAAACGATTATTTGTTAGAGTCAGGAAGCAGATTCAGATTGGTCAATTCCAGTCCATGGTAATTGACCGTATACTTGTTAAGTCTTAGAGGAAAGGAAAAGGGAGTGTTTATTGATTTTGTTGTATTAGCTATCAGCAGGGATTGTAGTGGAAGTGAATGCACCAGAGGATTTGTTTTTCAGAGCCTTGCTTTCTCCTACTGAGCTTTTTTCTACCTCACACGCCCTCTTTTTTCTCTCTCTCTCTCTCTCTCTCTCTCTCTGTCATACACAGACTATATCTTTTTATAGATAATTCTAGACCAGAGACAGTGTCAGAGACAGGTCAATATAAAACTATTCCATCCATAGCTCACACACAGATATACACACATGCTGTACGTGTGCACGCTGCACACCACACAGCGGAAACGTCTCATAAGAATACCTCTCTAGTTTGAAACGTAGATATTTATAACCTCTGGATCTTGCCTCCTCACGACTGCCAGCGCCCATTACAAGGCACATGGGCAGCCGCGCACCGTGCCTGTGTGTAAATATAGCCCTAAAATGAGCGCCTGTGGCTCCAGAACCTGCAATTTTGACGCAGCCTCCAGCTTGAATGGTTGGGTGTTTGCCTCGGTTGCCAAGGGAACGGGTGTGCGATTGAGTGCTTCCCGGTGTGGTTCAGTTTGACTTTGCTATTGGGACAAGGCTGAACCAATCATGTGTAAGAGAGCCGTCTGGTACACAAGCTGCTATTGGCTGTCCTGACCTAAGGTGGATTAAAAACACTGGGTTGTGAAAGGGAGCAGAGAAATTATGAACAGGACAACTAAAGTAACGAAATTTGTTTGTCTTGTTTTGCGTAGCATTTCATAGAGCCAAATATCTGGTGTATTATGTGACTTACTTTTTTATTCCTCAAGTAAGAAAATTGCAGTATGTACTATAAACAGTTTTTCATAGTCAATTGTTTGTGCAGTTAGTATACAAAATCCAATCTATACTTGTGGAAAATGATGATTTGCAAATTGTTTTCCAAGCAATAAATCTTAGTAAGCCTTTATTACGTTATTACATTAGCAACATGGGTGGAGAGGCAGGGAGGGGTGTGACATGCACCAAAGTAACCCTGGGACATTACAGTTATATGGCGTGTATTTTGAACCTCTAGACCATCAAGATGCTCCAACAGTTAAACACTTTTTTGTTTTATGAGATGTTCCTGGAACTGTTCCACCACCACCCATCATACGTTTTACTTTTACCTGCTGTGAGCACCTCCTCAGTTTTGTTTGTGCAATGAGCTGTAGGACAACAGTGCCTATCAACAGCTCCCACAAAAATATATACTGCATTCTCAAAACCTGCTTACGTAAATATGTATGGTAGAACTGGGACTCATCTCTTCTCTGATGCAAGGCAGAGAAAAAACCATGATCTTACACCAGATCAACAGTCGGTCAATGTCGGGCCGTCGGTGGACGTCTGTGGCTCTAGTTTTTACCATTGGCACGTAGTCGGCCATTGTCGGCGGCTGTTCAGCTGATTGAGCATGTAGAATCACTGGCAGGGCGAGAGTAATCACTCTGATTAGCTGTTTAAGTAAATGAGTGCACGAGAAGAGAAACTGAAGCAAGGAAAGCAAGCAAACGAATGAAGTCAAGAGGGCACACACAGAAGGCTCTTCCAATTGGTCATCTTCATCTCTTCTGATCATTCAATACACAAATATTTTAACGATGACATGGCCGTCTACAATGAAGCAACTGAAGACCAAGTGGTGAGCAAGAGTGGTGTGAAAAACGCTCCTTTATTCATGTACGTTACACAACTGCGAGTTGTAATCAGCTGTCTTTGCTCTTTCAGTCTCCCTTTTTGAATGACGAATACAGACTGCTATCACCTGCTGGTATGGAGAGTTATTTCCTGCCACGCAGGTGTAGAACGTACGTGCTCGTTGGCAGTTGGCTGTAGTATTTCTGGTTTGTTCAAGTGCAACTTTTTGGACCAGACAAAGGCAACGCAACAGTCAGCCTTTGTTGCTGCACGTTCTTTGATGTTGGTTTGTTGTGTCTGGGCCTTGAGGCCAGAAGCCTGTAGGTGGCAACAGATAAGTAACGGCGAAAAAGAGGTGATTGTATTATCACTGCTGCTTTATCTCAGCCTCCTCCCACTGTTTCCTTTACTCTGTCTCTTTCTTGCTCTGTCACACAGATAAACACTCGATCAATCTCCTTGATCAAACGTATTGATCTCCCCTATGTGGCTGTGTGTCTTAATCAATCGACGGGCAGGCATGGTGGCTGCTCTGGAAGGCCATGCCAAGAAATAGATGGAATAGATGGGAGCCTGAATCCTTGTCTGGCAGCTGAGGATCTGAGCTTTACATGATTACTTCACTGCGTCTTGCAGGGTATGCTGTTTATGTGTTGTGTACAGGAAGCCGCCATATGAAATGAACCTGATGACTCTGACTAATTCATTTAGAGATCCGTTGTTGGCATGTTGGAGTGCTCCGTGTTAACATGCAGGGAGATTGAGGGATTTAGCAGAATTTTGTGTGTGATGTGTTTTTATATATCTACACTATGTCACTGTGGTTTTTGATCTTCATTTACACATGTAGGGCAAGGAGATATTAACCTAAATATTTACCACACCTTGGCACAACAGCGGTGTGTGGGCCACAACCAGAATTGGGTCTTGCATTATAAAGTGGCATTAATGAGCTGTTGATGAATTTAAGTGGCATGAAAAGACCTATTAGGTGTTATCTGTCTGTGTGAGATGTGTATTGGACTTTAAGAGTTCGGAAGAGACCAAACTCTTTAGACAGTCTTTTTTTAAAGGGGTTTGAACTAGTAAAGGGATGGATACACACACAGAGCGATACACACTCATCACGATTATGTAGTCCATGTGTAAATCCAGATTAGCAGATGATAATTCGCTCTAGGGGGGTGATGTGATGTATAAACCAGCAAGGCCTCATTAAAAGACAGACATGGAAATCTGGTGATGTGGCTCATGGCCCAGGGCGTATACACACTCCTGCTGTACACAGAAATATACGTTTACACACACCACACATGCACACAAACTTAAAGGACAGATGTGCCAAATGAATTAAACTTTAAACTGTTTCTAATCACTTTTTCTTTGTCTTTCTCTCCTATGTGCTGACAATGATACGGCAATTTTCAGGTAAGTCATAGTTGTTTTTTTATCTGACCCACATAACCTCCTTTTTACGTCTCTGTTAGCTGATCCCAGATCAGACCTACTGTATGCTGAAAACCCCGACAAAGCCTGCTGCATCTCGCAGTCGAGTTTTAGCCTGTTAAATCGCATTAACTTCTATTTCCCCACTAAAAACCAAATCTCTGGCTCGCGTCATCACCCACCTTTTTTTGTATCCCATTGAATATATCCTATTACCTTTTGTATCATGGGATCTAATCCAGGAATGCCCTGTCTCGACGATGAGAAGGGGAGTTAGAGGAAAAACAAGTGATTATGTTGTGAACATGATTTCGGTTTGTAAGGGGATAGAGGTTGAGGGCTTATGCTGATAGGATGCACTGATGTTGTCTCAGCGCAGTCCAGAGGTGAGGGATTATAATCCACATATACAGGAGCTGTAGTGATGTCATATGAAAGCAGATGATCTCTTTCAGTCACCTTTAGTACAAATCCAATCATGTCTTTTTTCTCATACGTAGATTTACTGTTTATTACCACTGATAACTGATAAATCTGTTTCAACTGAGAGGTCTGGTTGGCTCAGATTTTTCAAATTCCAGGTACCCTCTCATCACATGTCTATCTGATCGTGCTGCCATAAGTATTATGTTTGCTACAACAAGCTTAGGTCCTATCTGCATGTCATTTTTGTTTTATCTTGCACTGACGTAGAGCTCACGGCAGACAGTAACAACATGTTGTGTTTTATGATAGAAGATGTGCAGCACATTGAGTCACAGACTGATGTTTAAGACAAGATATTGTCTGATTCGGGGCCTCTGACACCGTCCAGGCCTTATCATAGTGTTTATTCGTGGACAAAGACTGTATTCTGGAGAAAGACAACAGTGGTCAGCTGGAATGTCTCTGAATGCAGTCTTTATATCCTGTAGTTACAGTACAAGACTGCCATTTACCCAGAAGACCTGCTGCCACTAGGGCTGGAGTCAGCCAAAGAAAATCTTGGTTGACTGAAATTCTAATTTCTCTTTAACCAGTGTATTAGTTTTCATGTTATCTCTAGACCGTGGTTATAGCAAAATTATGGATGAGACCACCATGATGTCACCCATTGCTTTGTGGACTACTGTTTTGAAGCCTTGACTTCAGCAATAAATGCGTCGCCATCTTGGGTTTTTGGAGCAAGAAATGACCATGTTTGGATGAGAGAGTGGCGCTGTGGAGGAGCAAGGGGTGGATCTGATTCATAGGCTGTGGTGATACCTAGCAGACAGTCTGTATGTATATAATATTTATATTTCAATATAAACAGTTGAATTTTATGTAAAGTTGGGCATTTTAACATGAGAGTCTATGGGGATTGACTCTCATTTGGAGCCAGTTTCAAAGTGAGGAACTGCAGTTTTTGGCACTTCCTCATTGTCCTCATTTTTCAGCCCCGGTTCTCTTACCTGGTAGCATTGGGTCCTCTTGCACGTTTTTGCTTAGGGCCAGCCTATTTCTTAAATTGCAATGGGAGCACAACATTATGATGCTATGCTATAAATGCCAGCAGCGTGATGAGGCGCTGGGCGTCTATTCTGCAGTCGAAGCTGCACGTTTGGTGCTTTTTTTTTTTTCTGGTTGCGAAGAGTTAAGAAAATGTTCAGCTTTGGATAAAACGCTGCACCCGTCACTGTCTGTTTTTATCCAGCTGTCAAATCAAAGTTAAGGAGGGGCAGAAGAATAACACAAAGACGCACCGTTAACAACAGCAATGGAAGGGAAATAAATACTGCTGGCCACACAGATCGGCCTTTCCGTCATCCAGGGAAAGGGCGTTAGCTAGGGCACTACCTTGTGCCAACATTTTTACTTTTGTGGATGTTCTGTATCATAGCAACCAGACCAAAGTTTCTCAGCTAAAGAAACGCTGCGCCTCCAAAGCACCTAAGCATTTTCAGATAAGCACCTGATGTTTTCAGCCAGGAAAAAAATACTTTTGTGGACACATGGCCTCATGAAAATAACACCAGCGATTGTTCAACCAACGAGAATTTGGTTGGACAAGAGCAGCCAATCGACCAACTGACCAGAGGGTGTCAGCGCTAGTTGCTTCGCAGTAGGGATAGACCGATATGGATTTTTTAGGGCCGATGCCGATACCGATTTTTTTCCATCACCCTTAGCCGATGACCGATTATGGACTGCCGATTTTCTTGAGCCGATATTTGGGGCCGATACTGCTTTTGCTCCCTCAATTTACATCAAAAAAATGACACAATGATAACAAATATTACAGGTCTCAAGTTTAAAATAAGAAACATTTATTGAACAGTAAAAAATACTAAAACAAGATGGAAAGTTGAGGTAGAACAGGTAGAATATTATTATTATTATTATTATTATACATTCAAATAAAAAAAAGAGTTCAGTGCTCTTAAATCTTCCAGTAATGTCTTTATAAAATAAACAAATATTTAAGCTGAAGCATAAATAAAACAACAACTACTGTACAAAGTAGGATTCGCTGCATGTGCGCTGCAGGGTCTTCCAGCAACGCAGAGCTGCCCGTGGATGCCTGTCTGTAAATCATGCCAGGGAAAAATAAATCCGCGAACCCACGCGCGTATCGGCCAATGCCGATACAAGTAAAAAACTCAAATATCGGCCCGATATATCGGCTGGCTGATGTATCTGTCTATCCTTACTTCGCAGTCTAGTGCGGAAATGTTCCTGACAGCTTCTTTTTTGGATCATTGTACAGCAGTGTACATCGCTAAGACATCAGACTTAACAGCATTGTCGCACTTTGTTGCATTTTGCTTTGATGCATCTGTTTTTCAACCTCAGTGAAGCATAAAACTGTTTTTCTCTTAATTTACGCTTTTTCCACTTGGGTATTTTTATGCCAAAATTGAAAACGCACATAAAAGTAAGTGGAAGGAAATGCACTTAGTTATATACTGTAATCTAACTTGCCCAAATATTTCTCAATAAAGAAGACATTAGTACTCCACAATTCAGTAGCCGGCCTTGGCCTTCATATAAAAGGGGGCTAAAAGGGAATTTTTAAAATTGCACAAATATGATAAATAAGTTCTCAACATGATTTGTTAAGAATAGAGAAGGAATTCCACCTCTCTTACTTTACAACTTAAGCTGTGTGAGAGCAGTGATTAGGCAGACCTCAAGTGTTTTCTTCACAGTCAACGGTTTTGTGGTGAAGGTTATAACGTAAAAGCCAATTTGGGCGATGCAGCATCCAATTAAGGTGGAGGTTTGATGAAGTCAGGTTTTATTGTCGGGTTAGGTGGGTCTGTTAAGGGATGTGTGTAAGTTTTTAATTGGTGATTATTTCCAGGGTTGTGTTTTTGTGGCATTTCTCATTATATGCACTCAGCCTTACAGAGGGGCTCCGTGTCACTCACACACACACACTCACACACACACACACACACACACCAGTCAGGCCGTAATTGGTGACATCTGGTCGAGGCAGACGTGTCATAACATGTGAGCCATACTGGGGTGGGATTAACATGTTCATAACACACACACATGCACACAACACTCACACTTTACTGCTGCCTCTTTGCTCTTTTTGCACTTGTAACACTGATATTTGGATTTCATTTTGTTGTTTTGTTGTTTACATGCCATATCCCATCAAAAATAGCTGCTTGCTGTACAAACCAGTGCAGTATGTTTCAGTGTCTGACTAACAGACCTGATTAAGAGACTTCCTAACAAGCCCCTGACTATGACATTTGATAATTACCCATATAAAGGAGTGTAACCTGATGTTTACAGTAGTTTAAATGTCACTGTAAGCCTTTATAATGCTGTATGATGAGATGATGTAGTAATTTTGGTCATGATTGCTATAATTACTCCATCATTTTACATGAAAGGTTCAAGTGTTGTGAACATGATGGTGCTGAAACATAACAGATGTAGTTTAAAACAGCTGATACACGATATACTCTGCATGTTGCCTTTGTTATGCAGGAATCTATAATACATGATGAATACTGGTTCCACAACAGAGTTGAATGCAGATAAAAAGTTAAGTATTACATCACTTACCCTTAATTAGTTGCAATTAAAGGATCTCACCAGGTGCTCTGGCAGGCCGAGTTAGTCCCTCTGATTAAGACTAACTAATCAGTGTAATCAGTGGATGTTGTGTTTGATTAATGAAAGGAACCTGCTCGCTCATAATAAGCTAAACTGTTTCCCAGCTCAGTTTATTGGTCCATTATAGCTTGTTAAGTGGAGCTTGAGTGGTTTTTACCTTTTTAAGCCTCCCCAGGCCTTTAAGCAGTAACCAACTCTGTTTATGCAGTGTCAGAGAAAGCCATTACAGAGCCTCATTGGAAATCAATGACATTTTGTATGCAGCTGTCCAGTCTGGAGTTAGCCAAACTTTACATCGACACATTCACTCTGTATCATCGTCACTGTGTTCGGATTTTGGCACGCCCCAGCCCCCAGTGAAGGACACGTACAGCAGAAATACATGGGGCATGGATACGACTTGTCACATAGGAGGGGCGGACCGTGGGTACCTGCTGGAGGGCCGCAGAGCAGTGGGCAGAGAAAAAATAAAAGACCATTCACGTAAAAATAGAGGCTGCTGTTGTCAGTGTAGCAGCTTATGTTGATTATAATTGACCTGCTCTGCTGCGGACACTCTGCCAAACACATTGCACATCCGTGCACCATGTATGTCAGCTGAAAGGCTGTATTTTTGATGAGGTTACTCATTTCCTGCCCTGTTAAGGTTTGAAAAAGAAAACTTTCTTGCCTTCTGAAAGTTCCTCTTAGCGCCTGTGTGACTTTTGACCTCTGCATCTTTTATAAATAATCATTTTTTTGTCAACTCTTGGCGCTCTTTTCTCAGTTGAGGTGATCTAAAGTAAGAACTGCTACTGTTAAAGCTGAACAAGGTAGAAGTAGGAACCAAACACCCAAAGGCAAATGGTCTTTTAATTTGATAAAGTTTCCACCGTCTCTGAGCGAGTCAGTGTTTTAGCCTCTCAATCCGTGTGGCGCTGCCTGTAATTCAGAGCGACCAGCCTGAGGGTTTGGGATGCACCGAGGTTGTAGCTGCTCCTGATAACAAACAGTTGAATTGTGGGGATTAAAGAGATTATATTTGATCAGCGCACAATGGTTCGGCCTCAAGCCGGGGCCCCCTGCCTCACTCTGAACTGCTGACTGCCCAGATTCTCTACAATCACAATCCACGATGAGACTCGCGCTGTGTGTGTGTGTTTGTGTAATTTTGTTTTTATTTTTACCTGCCCTAATAAGAGCATAGATCCTTCTTATAGTTATTATCATACTAAATGTATGCTTGTGTGTTTTGTATCTGCATTAAGGACACTAATAATGGGGTGGACAGCAGCTTCAGGAGTTTTAGATCGAGGCTGGGCTTCACTACCTCTCAACACTGATGGGGCGGAGAGATGGGGGGATTGTCAGCGTGGTACAGAGACATTCACAGATGCAGGGAGGGCGAGAGGGGAAGCAGAGTGAGGGGGTCGTGAAGCAGTTTCCTGCGGTGTAGAAGTTGGCTAGCTGCCACTCAGAGCGTGTGCATGCATGTGTGTGTGAGGGGAGACAGAGAGGGAGGGAGATGGCGAGAGAGGCACCGGGAGAGAGGAGTGTATGTGTCGGGATCCGTGCGTCTGTGTGTGAGCGCTTTAACCGAGCGGTGTAGAGGAAGAGGGAGAGGGGGAGAGGAAAGAAAAGGAGGGCAAGAAAGAGGAAAGAAACCGGTATTTGTGTCTCGTGGATACATGGAGATATAAATGAAGAGCCATGTTCTGTCTGAAAGGTAAGTGTTTGTGTGTGTGTGTGCACGTTACATGTTTGCATCTGCCCGGTTTGAGTGTGCGGGACTTTTCCCGCAGACTTTCTGAGACAAAGAAAAGTTGAACTCCATCTCTCTCCTCCGTGTGGAAAGTAATCTCTGTCACAGCGGCTACCTCCTACACAATATCCTTCCTCATGTGTTTTTCTTTAGTGAAGGAAACCCTCCTTTTCTCTCTCTTTAATCATTTCTGCCTTTGTTCTTTTTTTCTGTCTCTGACTCTTTCAGGTTCACTGACTTTAATCCTACCTCTTCTTTTTTTCCCCTCTCTGTCTGTTTGCTGTTTGATCGCTCTTCTTCTCAGTCGTTCTCTGATTCATTCTTGACTTTAGGGAAACATAAAGAGGTCCCAGTATTGAAACCTCTATATGCAGCTCACTATATGAGCTTTTGATTTGCTTGATCAAACTTAGGAGTGTATTTTAGCAGAGGCGTGTGTGTGTTTTGTGTGTCTGAGTGTGTGTTGTCGGCAGTAACAGCTGGCGAAGCAGCAGTTGCTGGGCTGCTGTCCTGCAGAGCTCGGCCATGTGTTGGCTATTACTTGACCAGTTAAAGTGAGATAAGGGGTAAACTGATTCCTCGTTCTGCTTTTTTGTCTCCTCTCACACTCTGATTCATTGCTTGGCTGTGTTACAATATGCTCTGACTGCATGAGTCTGTAATGTCTCCTTCTTTCCCCTCTTTGTTTTGCACCAACACTGACTTCATTGTCAGCCATGTATTAGTAATGAAGGCATGGATTAGTTTGATAGATGATATGATGCTGGTGACAGCAGCTCTGATGTGGGTGTCAGGAGTTTTTCTTGAAGTGCTGTTGGTCTCCTTTGTTGGGAAAAGCATGTTGATGCATATATTTGAGAACACTGTGTCTCACATCATAGATATCTGTGCATGCTTAGTCACTTCTGTGGTTTTCAATATAAAGCTGTAATTGGTAACTTTTTTTTTCCATATTTGTTGAAACTGTCACTACATTCTCAAAGAAGTACATGAGACAGATTATCCATGAAAAAAGCATGTCCCTCCTCCTTTGCCTATTGCTTCTAATGGCACTCACAAGGATCTCCTGCAGCACACCAACAACAACCAATCAGAGCTGAAGAGTCTCTAAAGCAGCTGTCAGTCATGTCGATCACTGGGGTCTCGGGTCCAACTGTCAAACTAGGCGGCGCTAATCAAATAAGACTTCAGATTTGTTACTGTACTGCCTGTTTGTCACCTGAAGGATACACATTTTTGTGTACTGTTTAGCTGTAAAATGAGAAGGTTTGCTTTTGTCTTGGTTCGACTGTTTTCTTCATGGCCACTAGGTCACCAGCTTTCTCATTTCACAGCTGAACAGTACACTAAAATACGTTTCTGAAAACCTTTGAGTCAAGAAATAGGCGATGCAGTTACAGAATCTTGATTTATATTTCATCAGCACTGCCTAGTTTGATTGCAGTTCACCATCTGTTTTTTTTTAAAGGTATTTTTTTGGGCATTTTGCCTTTAATGGACAGGACAGGTAAGCGTGAAAGGGGGAGAGAGAGAAGAGGGGATGACAAGTAGCAAAGGGCCACAGGCTGGATTCGAACCCGGGCCGCTGCGGCAACAGCCTTGTATATGGGGCGCCTGCTCTACCACTAAGCCACCGACGCCCCGCAGTTCACCATCTGTGTCAGTCATGCTCATGAACTGCAGTCAAACTGTCAAACTAGGCAGCACTGATCAATTATGAATCAAAATTCTGTTACTGTACTGCCTGTTTCTAACCTCAGATGTTTTTGGATACATATTTTTGTGTACTGTTTAGCTGCAAAATGAGAAAGTTTGCTTTTGTCTTGGTTCGACTGTTTTCTTCGTGGTCACAAGGTCACCAACTTTCTTTTTTTACAGCTGAACAGTACACTACAATGTGTTTCTGAAAACATTTAAGGTGAGAAATAGGCAATGTAGTTACAGAATCTTGATTTATATTTGATCATCACTGCCTAGTTTGACAGTTGCTGTTAAGATCCGTGATTAACATGATTGACAGCTGACTCCTCTGCTCTGATTCGGTGTTTTCATTCACGTACAGTAAAGCCGTTAGAAGTGCTTCAAGGCAATAAAGTGGGCAGAGAAATATGATTTTTTTTTTTTTTTGCAGATTGTCTCTTTTAGTGTGGGGGAAATTAAGTGACAGTATCAACAAATGGCAAAAGTACATTTTTTTTTAATATATAAAAGTTACCAACTACACCCTTTTAGATGTAAAGAAAATGCACAAAAATGTTGGAAAATACTTGGAAAAAACCCAACTTTGATCATTTCCATAAGTAAACACTTAATAAAGTTGTTGACCAGCTGTCATTCTACACGTTCAGGTAGCAGTTCTTGTGAAGAAGAACCTCTGATAGTGTAATTTGGCCTAGTTTGCACATGTGTTACCCAGCAACAGTCAGCCTACACTGTATTGCACAAAACAAAGTCTTCAAATGCAGGAAATAGCACAAGATTTGGACAACATGTGAATATCTAAGTTGACAAATATGTTGGAACTCCAGGCGTGCAGAAGCAATAAATCGAAGCACACTGTGGTGCTCAGCAGCGTCTGACTAAAAGGTCCAAACTGCTCTTATCTCAGACACGAGGAGATCATCCCTCATATGAAACCACAGTATTTTCTCTCCCTGTAGCCTTGAAGATTTATGTCTTCCAGAAATGAAGTAATATAAACTGAACACTGCAACTATTTGTGGCAGTACCCCAGCTCATCAGCTGTACGCAGTAATTTATGTTGTCAGTTACACTGTTTCCACAATATGTGACTCTGGTCAGATTCGGAGTATGGAGAGAAACAGATGTGGGACTTGTGTTGGAGAGAAGAAAGACAGTTTTGTTAGATGAAGTAATTTATCATTTTTAAACTGGATTTCCTGGTTTAACTTTGTGTGTTTGGCTTTGTGTGCTTGATCCTGACCAACGAACCAGTTGTATGGTAGCAGGAAGCTCTTTTTCTTCATGCAAGTTCAGATCGTCCTGCAGGATTAATACTTTACTATGTAAAATGTGTCGAAGTTGTCACTCTCAAATCAGGGTTTACATTTCCTCCATCAGCTACAGACAAAGACAAAACCACTGCTACCACTCTCCAACTTTCAAAGATATGACAAACTGGCCTTAATACCGTGCATTATATTAAACACTGATCCAACCAGTAGATTACTCCACATTGGTTGCCAGTTACAGAATGTCTGCTTATGTTATGATTCAAACAAGTCCCCTCAGTAGGGGTTGCCAACTCCGAGGCAGATGTGACACATTTTCAGTCCATGTTTCTCCACATCCAGCTGTGGCCAGAGTGGATTCTCATCTGTTTTGACCACACACTCATCCCCCCCCCACCCCCCCCTCTCCCGTGGTAAAGCCTTGCATTTTAGTGTAAGCCCTTCTGCCTGCCTGCCAGACCACTTGGTGTGGCTTTTGGTATGTTACATAAGTTATTTCTGCACTTGAGCTCCACTTCAGTCGAATATGTTAGCCCAGAAAGGAGACATTAGATGGGACTGAGTAGGGATTAGTGGAGTGATTTTGGAAACCTCGTTGTCGCTCAAATTGGAGGTTTCCTGCAGTGTGGCGGGTATAGAAACGCAACATTTCTGTCCATGTAAGTGAATGTAAGCCATGTCAAGCAAACATATTGCGGAGAAATCATCCGACCGCCTTGTCGCGAGGTCGGCTAAGGGCACCTCGGGCCATGTTCAATCTGGGAGAACATGTCTCTGGCTGAGTGGAAGTGGGTCCAGTGTTCCATGGTTTGTTCGCAACCACTCTTGCAGCTCACTGGGATGTGTGAGCATTATAGCAGCTTCAGATGTTTTGGTTGCGGACAGCAGTTGAGGGGGAAGTGCAGATGTGCCGAATGCACATTCAGCCCTACGCAGATGCTTTGTTGATGAAGTGTGCACTTGGCCTGTAGCCTGAACCATCATTTAGTTTAAGTAGGTTTAGGTCATAATTGGGTCGTGATGTGAGGTATTCAAAGGCTCATTTAATGACTGCATTCTTTGTTTGTTCGTGATAGATGAACTCTCTATCGTCCATCATGCGGTCCATGATGTACGGCAGATTTTCAAGTCACTTTGAATACCTTTTGTTGAATACGATTAATCCTACTGAAACTTTGAACGCAGGAAACCTGAAACAATTAATTGATAAGTAGATTCTCAGATTCTCAAAATTGTAACACTGACCCAGTGTTTAAAAGAGGGTGGGGTCGTCTGCTTCCGCTTAAGCAATATAAGTCTTCTGGCCTAAAGGGTGACATAAGCAATGCAATTTGACTGAACCTTAGGGAGACGATTGTCTTCACACTGAATACCAAAAATTGCTGTAAGAGGATTTGGATCAATTGTTCTTTCAAGTATTTTGGAAAGGGCTTCAAAAATGGAGAACCGGTGAACTGAGAGACCCGGGCAAGACCAGAATGTATGAGCTAGTGATGCAGGGGGAACTTTTACATCTGTTACAAGAGTCGTCGACCGAGGGGTGCATCTTTGAGATTTTGATTTAGATAGATCTTTAGATAGATCAGTATTTGTAAATTGTGAGTTCGTTTAAGCGATACAATTGCTGGTTCCATTTGCTCATATGTGAAGTTTTGCTGCTTTTTTCTATTTTACATAAAAGATCTTTGGGTTTTGGACTGTTGCTGAGATAAAACAAGACGTTTTAAAACATTGCCGCAGACCTTAAGAACTTTTCTGACATTTTATAGACCAAACTATTAACTGCTTAATCAAAGAATACTCAATAGATTAATCACTAATGAAAACATCTGTTTGTTGCGGCGCTAGAACACAGCATGTTAGCATTTTACCAAATCCAAGTATCCAGTTCTGTATCTAATTAGGCCCAGCATTTAGCATTTGTAAGCAACAAAAGTTATAAATAACTTAAAAAAAATGAATCTTTGCTGAGTACAGACTGGCTTGCAGAGAGCACAATAACCAGCCGTCACTTTTATTATAGCTCAAACAGAATTAACAGTCTTTACTAGTGACAGCTGATATAATCTGCTGTCGGTGATGTTTGACATTTCAAGCGTTAAAAGTGACGGTTGACTCCGGCTAAAAATAAGAAGCTGTTACCCGATTGTCCAGAACACAGCATCTCTAATTCCAGCCTTATGTGTTGGCATGAATGTGTGTCTGTGTGTCACTGGCATGTGCTGGATCATGTTTTAAAAATATAACTTTTATAGAGGCGTCTATAATTGAAGGAGATGCTTGCAAGCATCTGTATGTGCGACCTACACATGTGTGTGAAGTGAACTCCAGGAATGTGTGTGTGTGTGTCTCATACACTCTTGGGAAGGCAGCAGCAGCTTGGTGTGGTTTTTCTCCTGGGCAGCCGCGTTAATTTCGGCCAAACAGGGCAGTGACCCACATAGCTATATGTGTAAAACTATATTTAACCTCAAATCCTTCGTGGCATTTCACTTAGTTTTCTAGCCACCTATACAATACTGGAACCTGACCCGAGCCTGATGTGGTTAATGTAGCCTACTGAGGCACTGGGTTTGTCCCTGTCACGCTGTGTTGATGCGAGGGGTACAGCTTGCCTGTAGATTGTGCAGCAGTTATTGACAAAAATTAGATACTTATAATCATTGTTTTTAATTATTATTAAGGCAGAAACATTAGGTCATTGCCCTGTTTCGCCTCATTTCAAAACCTTGACAGTTTTCAGCTGGTTCTAGTTAATAATTCAAAGTTAATTTCATTGTTTCCATATTTGCACACGCGCTACCTCATCAGTGCTGGCATTATTTATTCTTCGAAGTGCAGCCTTACAGTCTGCATTTACTACGTCAAGTAGAACATTTGCATGCATTATTTATATTAAATAAGATCACCCTGTGCACCTCGATAACATTCATCCTGTTGGAGGAAGTTGCAAAAATCAAAGATACTTTTAACTTTTAGGAGTCATGCTTCACTAACAAAGTTGTTGACAACCTTTTTTAGCAGCCTCGTTAAAGTTCCTTCAGCCGCACCTGTGCTGAGTGTCTGGAGAGACTCTGACCCCTTGACCCGTGGCTGACCCACTACCTGCCCTCTGGCCTTGTGGGTAGTGGTGTTGATGGATGTTCTCACACTCGATGTGGCAGGCTGCTAATCTCCAGTCAGTGCAGGGGAGGAGAGGAGCAGGGAGGACAGGAGAGAGGTGTTGAAATGTAGACAGCAAAATAAGTGTTTCCAGTGTGACGTAGCTGCTTCTAAAGCCACTTAAAATGATGTTGATGTGAAATAAATACCACAACATGGGTAAATATTGGTCCTGTAGCTTTGCATTAGAAGTAATTGAACTTACTTTACTTTACTTCACTTGTATTCATATTGCGATATTAGTATGTTTGCACATCTTGATCTAAGTGAACGAGTCCTCAGACTGACAAGACAAAGTCAGATATGGCTAATTTGAATTATATCTAAAGGGTCAAGTGCAGTTGTGTGTTAATGTTGTGGACCAAATGTGAGCTGTGAAAAATTTACCTCTGAAAATGAAATTTGGATGTCATGATTTGGTCTTTAGTTTAAGGAAATTAATTTAGCCCGCTTATGCTAGCTACTACAATCCAACTAACTGGTGAATATTAAAGTAATTAGCGGTAGCTTATTAGTAGCTAATCAACTTCATATTTGGCTAACTTCCCTGCTAAGTTTAAGTAGTTTTTCTTGGGATTGCTAATTTAACTTTAAAGGAGCTGTATGCAACATTCAGAGTGAATTTATGATTGACAGTCTGAGGATATGGCTCTCAACATGGAAGTGGCTCAGCTGGCGGCTAGCAGCTAACAGTGCTAACAGCGGTAACAGCGCAAGCAACTCCTTTCGCTACCTTGGGTTGGGACAGTGTTATCAGAGGTAAACGCGGTGCAAAGCAGCCAAGATAAGCTAGCCAGTGGGATACACGCACTGACTCAAATGCCAACATTCATGCGTGGCCAGACAAGCTACCACAACAAAGAACAGAGAAGCTCTGATTACAGCGCAGAGGTAGCGTGACTTTACCCTCTGCTCAGGACACCATCACTTCACTATATCTTCACATATCAATTATTCAAAGTAGTCTCCACGGAAATTAAATCACGTTGCCCTTGTATCGTACATTGTTTGCATTAGTAAATTATGCAAACTTTTAAATTGACATGGGACTTTGAGAGGAAACTCAGAACGAGATGTTGACCTCTGTAAAGAAGTCACAGTCTTCCCAAAGAGGATGAGATTTCTGGTCTTGATAGGGAAACAATAGATGGTGAACTTCCAGTCACCTGTGAATGGACTCTGTCAGGACTCCAGTGAACCTTTTGTCCTCTGAAAAGCGTTTGTGAAACAATGGCCTTCTGGAAAGTTTAGAAGTTTGGAAAGCTGTTGCAGTCAGTAAGAGGGACCATTGGGTGTATTTTTAGTTTACCACAAAGTTTCTTAGTGGGAGAGTTAAGCCGTGATGTTTCCAGGGACAATGCTGGAAAAGTTTTGTTGTGGGTGAAGTTTGACAAGACAATGGCCGACCCCCTGTGGATGAGTGGATGACTTCCCCAGACAGGGGACTAACTCAGCGTGCAGGTGCTCCTCACTCTATTCAGGCCTATGTGTAGCCATGGTTACCATTGTCCACTCACTAAAGCCTTCCGCTTTGGCTTCCCCCACTCACACACACACACACACACACACACACACACACACACATATGCAGTCTGTGTGCACGTGAGTATTCATAGGCACGTAGAACAGTTTATATTTGCACAAGCGTGTAAACACTCACACTGATACATAATCAATATATACTGTCCTAAATAGAAGTGGATGTTGCACTGCTTTAAGAATTAGGTGCACACACATACACATACACACAAATGTCCTGACTAGTATTAATCCCCATTCATGGGCAGTGAGCTGTGAGAGTCTGACCGCCATGCATGCTGGGTCTGGGCAAGACCTGAGCATTCACAGCCAACGTGACACACATGACATTCATTCTGTGTGTGTGTGTGTGTGTGTGTGTGTGTGTGTTTGTCACCACCACAAACATGCATGTACCTGCTTGTAAAGTGTCACTAATGTTTGTTTGTGTGTGTCACAGTAAAAACACCCCCTGTTGTGATGTTATTATGATGCTGTTATGCGTGCAGGTCTGCACGACTATACACCCCCTGATGTTGTTCTCTGTGTGAACCGTGTGACCCACTGTGTCAATGTGTTTGTGGATTTGGGGCAACAACAGTGTTAACTACAATTTAGGCCACAGTCTGAATCTTTTGGCGCGCCCTGTGGGCTTCGTGTGTCCGTACAGTGTTTTATATGTGTGGATGTGTGCGTGCGTATAGTGGTTTGTGCATTATGTTCAATGTGTGTGAGTGCAGTGGTTTTGGTTTTGTAATCAGCTTGTGTGTTGGCTGACTCACCATGCTGTGGAAATGATAACTATCGGTAATGGCTGTTTTAGCCTCTGGCTATCTGCTGAGTCTTTGGCAATAAAACAACCGCACAAACACACATACACACACACAGTCTCTCCCTATTCCCCCAAAGTTGTAATAGGTTTATGAGAGTACTAGGGCTGCAGAGTTTCCCACAGAATTACAATCTCTGTGTGGCGGTAGCTGTATCCCATCTCTGATTGCAGGTTTGTGGAAGCAGTGCAGGCAGAAGTCTTCACAAGTTTTTTTTTTTCTTTTTACTCCAGCAGCAGTTTGTCTGGAGATTTGATCAGTCAGTTAGTTTGTGGTAGGATCAATCCGAGCTGATCAGATCGATGGATTACAGGAGAAGCTGCTGCAGAGGCGAGTAAAAGCAAACTTTTAGACTCAGCGCTGGACTGGGGGGGGTGTGCAGTTTCCGTGAGAACACAGCTGGTTTCATCTCAAGTAGGTTAGAAAAAATGATGGACAACACTAAAATGAGAGTGCTGTCGTTCTCAGAAATAGAGTGTTCTGGTTACGTTTAACCTGCACCTGGCATCCTGCTGCTTTGTCTGTGCACAGAGTATCCTCTGCACTCCAAGAATGTGGTGGGCTGAATAACCGAACGGTATGTAGATCCGACAGTGCACCGAATAAACGGTCCAGAAAATCAATATGCAGTGGCAAATGCTGCTGTCCTGACAGGCTGCCACAAATAAGTGAATGTGTTGGAAACCCTGGGCTGTGTCAGATGATTGTTTCCGTTACTGAGTAATGGAAATTGTGTTTTTTGATGAATTGTTTAGTAGATGAAATATAAAGAAAATTGCACAAATTGTCCACTTCAGTTTCCCAGAGTTAAGGTTACATGTATAAATGTCTTGCTCAAATAACAGCCCTGTATATTCAATTTACATAAAATAGAGCGCAAGAGCAAATTGTTGGAGATTTTTTTGGCTTTTTTTTAACTTGAAAAATGACCGAAAAGATACTGCTAAGTACTCAGTGAATACTCACACTGGTCTCTGTCAGTACTCTTTGGCACAGGTGTTAGCGACCACTAGAGGGAGACATCTGCTTTAATATTCTCAAGTAGATCTTGCACCCCTTTTTATTTTTCTCTTCTTTTTCTCTTGTTTTTATCCATTTGAAAGCCTGCATATGTGTCTGATAGCTGGCCATTCATTGGTTAATGAACCATCATTGTAGTATCCAGGTTTCAGTTTTGTCCAGCCCTATCCTCTGCTGCTTTTCAGCCTATTAATCTGATCATATCAATAAGCTTAGCCAACCTCACAGCCAAGCTGATTAAGGATCATGCGCACACATACACACCCTCACCTGGCAGGTTATTCTGAAGTTTTACCCCTTGTGACTGCTCTCACCCTGTGTGTTTTAATCTGAGTGTGTCTCTTTGTTTGCTGCTTATCTTTTTATCTTGCTGTGCTTACATCTGTCTGTGTTAGACTGTCAGGTAATACCTCTCCACCCATATGTGCCTCACTCTGTTAAAGCTGTGAAACTCGTCGTCTTGTGTGTGTGTTTTGTCCACTTGAAATCACTAGGTTGTATATATTTTTAGCTGGATCTCTGAGCTTGTTAAGAGCAGGTAGATAAGGGTGAACCCGAGGCAGTAGGTTGATATCTGCTCCATATGCAGCTTTCATCACACTTGAGTTTGCGTCATCCGAGCTGACCAGCTGACACATATCACGCCAAGTCCTCTTGAACTTCCACACATTTGAGCACTGGAGGTGATGTGGGTAATTATCTACAGCCTGGTGTCCATCTGTGTTTTGTGTGTGTGTTGGTTACAATCGGAGGCTGCGGGCTGGAGGCTGGATAATCTGGGTTTACAGATTAGAACAGCAGCGCTGAGGAGCAGATGAAACAGGGAGGAGGAGCGGAGAGGAGAGGCCATGTGGACACCGCTAAGCAATGCTGGTGCTCTGTCTCAGACTGGAGAAAGAGGACAGAGGATGCTCGACACTACAAACTTGTTCGAACACTCTGTTGGAAGATGTAACCTCATCTCTAATTTGCCAAATGAGGCACTCACCATCTCTGGTCACAAACTGGTTTCTTGACTTTTTGTGGATCTTCTTTCACCCAATTTGTGGTGATGCTTTTCGGCCATTGCAAAGGACAGCACAGCATTTAGAAGAAAATTGTGCTTTAACCACAGGTATTTCCAATTAGGCACTGCCCTGCTCTTATTTTTGCATCTTTGGAGTGTTTTGAAAAGTTCTTGTGGTCATTTTTGAGGGTCGGAAGTCTTGTTTTTGCAAGCTGCCAGACGCCTGACTGACAATCATGCAGGATTTTTAATAGCTTTATGCTGCAATACGTCTGTGAAATATTTGTTCTGGAGTTAAATCTTGTAATCTAACACTGTGCACAGCCTTTCTTTGTCAGGCAAATCAATGCAAGTCAATAGGATCCGCTGAGAGGGAGAGGAAGGACAAAAACAGTAGGAGGAGACAGGGGGGATTTGGTCCCCTGTGGGTTGCAGAAACCTCCAAACCCCCGTCCTATCTTCCCAGAAAGAGAGGGGGAGGCCTATTGAGGGTTTGGGAGTAAGAGGGGAGGTCTCCCACAGTCACCCCTCCATCCCACCACCTCAAGTGCTTGTCCAGGGAGAGACTGTGTCGTGCAAGAAGGAGGAGGAGGAGTTGGGGGGACTTTGGTCCTGGATAGCACAGGGGAGGGTGGGCGTTGGGGGGGTTTAGGTCTTAGCAGGGGATGATCACATACGTGCGCTGCCTCTCCTCAGAGCCGGTGGTCAGCTGCTGGCACAGGGCCTGCTATGAGGACCCCTCTGGCGAGAAGCGAACTCTGTGCTCCTTCTTGCCCGCCAACAAGATGGGGAACAGCCTCCAGCCCCAGGCGTTTCCAAGCCCCAGGCCCGCCAGGCCAGAGGGCTGCCTGCGCAAACGCCTACTTTCGGTGTCAAAGGTGCATCAGAAGGCGGACTCTCTCTGGACACCTAAACCGCTGCTTGGACCAGACGTCAAAGGCTCGCCAGGGAAAACGCTAACCTTCCCGGATGACAAAGGTACAGACAAGATAGAAGAAGATATTTGGAGTTTGTCAGGTTGAAGTTGTAAAGGTGTTACTTTGCTAGAGATTTTAAGTGTTGTCAATGCGTCGGACTGTTAACTAAATTTGGCTGTAGCTCTGTCCTCTCTCATTTGAACTCAAACACACCGTGATTATAGGGGTTGTTGTCTTCAACTTCAGAGCGGGACTACCCAGGTAGCAGTCTCTGTGAGCCTCTTAGTAAGACTTAGCAGACTTAATGTGACACCACATTGCTGTGTTGCTACAGTAATGATTGTGGTGTGTTTTTCTCAGCTCCTGCTTCAAAGAGAACTTAAATCACCTCAACTGTTTGTGAGCAATAATTACACGCTGTTTGTCACAGTGCCAAAACGTCACGACACATGCGGCGGAAGCTTTTCCCAAGCTGGGCTTTGTCGCTTCTTATTAGGTGATTTCTATCCCCTTGTAACTGAGTGATCTGTGCCGTCTGTCTGTGTGTGTGTGCAAGTGCGTGTGTTATGCTGGGCGTCCCGTATGGCATCTACACAGATTGTGGCTTTGTGACCTCGGAGACCTTTGGCCTTTGGTGTGGTGTCCAGGCTCTTTTAGGAAATAACTGGATGACCATCAGAGAACGGCTTTGATGAACACTGTTGCTAATGCTTAAATACATGACCTGCCATATTGCATGCTCGAATTTGTCTTAAATCTGTGTTGGTGTAGGAATTATTAATATCTGGTTTATTATATGCATATTTAAAGACTTCCCTGTGCTTGGACATGGGTTTGATCATGCATTTATTCACATCAGTCACATTGTGTGTGCATGTCCGTCTTAATGAATGTATGGCCATGCTTGCGTCCACTCTCTTGTGGGACAGTAGGACATCATAACTCCCCTGGGTGGCCACCCCTGGGAGCCAGACACAATGGCTAGCAGCTGGAGGTGATGGGCCAGGCCTGCAGGGAAGTGTAACAGAGCTGACAGCAAAGGGGTGATGGAGCTGACACTGCTGGGGTTACGGAGGTGACCCACTTTCACCTCCGCCACTACATAAAGGAGCCATCAGGGAGATGCGAGAGAGTGCTGAAGGATGTCACGAGATCTGTCACTTGATCATTATTTATTAGCGAGACTACTCAAGGATATGACGTTACTGTACTTGATAGTGCTTCCGATGCCAGTGGCCGACCAAAAAGGCAAAAGCAGGGCTAGGTGCAACTTTTGCAACTTGTTTCCTGTTTTTGTTTTTATCCTATATCAAGTCTTTGCCTATCCATCCACTTTAATAACTACCCTCTAATGCTAATCTGCATGTATATTTATCTTAAACCGAATCCCTTACCCCTGTGTGTTTAGCGTAACAATATGCCGCCAGACGAGTGCGGCCCGTCCTCACGCCTGCTTTGGCTAACACGCCATGACAGCTCAAGATGTCGCTGCCATGGGTACAGTATTGTCTGGGCTCTGTAGGTTGAATCAACCTCCCAGTCGCTGTGTGTTCATGCACCGCTGAACAGACGACCCTTATAAGCACAACACGCTCAAATTGGGAGTTCTGCTAATACGTCCTTTGTGTGCATTTGTTTCTGTTTTCCAATATGCATGCATCTTATTCTGCCCATCTTCCTTGCATGCCTTGTGCTGTCACACTCAGTCTTTTTTCTACCTGATTTCCCAATTCTTTTTTCCACATCTTTTTATTAACTTTTCAGCAGACCTGGAATAATCAGTGCAGCAAATACAGCATAACAAAATGTCTGTGACGACTCCCCAGTTCTTAACATACATCTTTATTTTCTCACAGTAGATCAGACATGGCAACACTTTTCTCTCTCCATCGGCCTCTCCCCTTATCCTCCTTTTATTTTATATCAGTTTAGTGGTGGAGCAGGTGTTCCACCGGATCCCCCGTAATCCCTTGGTGGGAAGGCAGGTTCAGCTATCGACCAATCGGTGCCAACAGCTCCCGAGGGAAGAGCACCTGAGGGAGACCAGGCTCGTAGAGTAACAAGATGAGGCCAAATGAAATGGATTGGCTTCATTTATGGGGGGAAGCGCTGCTGAAAATCAGTTAGGATAATATAATTGTGTTAGTGGGGAATCAGGAGAGATTTGGTGTTGGCCTCAGCTCTTTGTCATTGTCTCCCCTTCACTGATTCATTCACAAAAACATGAGCATGTTTTCAAGATGAAAAAAACAGGGGCAGTCGATTGAGGCTCAAAGTTGCAGGTTCAATTTCCATTAGAGCCACCCTGATTTAAAAATGAAGTCATGGTAATGAACGTTGGATGTAGTAAAAGCGGAGGAAAAAGAGCCTCTATTACTCTCATCCTCCAAAGATTATGAGACGGGAAACAAAAGCAATTGGGGTTGTATGAGGTACTTATACATAGTCAGTGTTATACCCACAGTATACGGCGGTCGGTATGCTCCTAGTTTGGAGAAGCAGGCATGTTATTGTGTGACTTTGGTGTTTTAAAAGGTTAGTTTGGACTCACTAAAGTCACACAGTAATATAAACTAACAGATGGAGGTAGCGGTAGACCAGCAGCTCCCATGTTCTGTGAGGTAAAATTACTGTCAAAGGTGTCTGGTGGCTTTGAAGGGAGAGATATAACAGTTTTAGTTCCCCATCGGAGAGTGCTGTCTGACAGCAAGATAAAACCATGAAAATATTTGAAGTATAGCATACACTTAAACTGATTGTGGTTTGTTTAAGTGGCTAAAACACATTTTGCTACTGCCCCCAACCACAGCAGTACATTGCTAAGCTTCTGTGGCGGTACTCCTGTCTGCTTCTTCAAACTGGGGGCAAGCCGACTGGCATCTACTGTAGGTAACACACTGGATAAACACTTTGTACAACATCCCTTAAAAAAATCCAAACTATCTGTTTATGGTTGCCCTTATTTCCCCTCTCTTTATGCTTTCTTTCCCCTCTCATAAACCAGTTTAGTTATTCTAACCCAGTGCCCTAAACTCTGGTTTGAGGTTGAGGTTAAATTGTTTTGCTGACTGACTGTCAACGAAAGCTTATTAGACATTTTCTCTCCCTGTGCAGAAAAACATCCAGGCAAAAGCAGCTTGTCGTTCCTCTTACTCAGGGATTTTAGGGCTTGAGGTGAAATGCCATTCATAACAACACAATGACATTTGTTAGTTTGGTTTACACCCGCACTCATGCACACTCAAATATAGATGAGTAATGATAAGCACACACTTAGTCCTGAATGTGCATGAAAACCCCCCCAATAGCAGGTTGAATGTTGCAGAACAATGGAGTGGAGAGCATGACACACGGCTTAATGAGATGATGAAAAGAAGGGGATTTCACACTCGCACACACATACACACACACTCACACACTGTCGGGAATCGGAGGTCAGGGGTTGCTTGGGGTCACTCAACTGTAAAATGGGTTCAGGCTCTGTTTTCCTTCAAAGAGACTGTCTGCCACCATCTCTCCCGCTCCCTCTTCATCTCTTTCATTGATAACGTCTTTAACCCTGTTTGTGTCTGCATGAATGAGTGCATGTCTGCTCGTCTTTTTCCATTTATCGACTGAATGTTATAGCTACAACAGTCAAATCCACATCCTCACCGTCTTCACCATCTTTTTAGACATTCATTTGGTTGGAAGATAAAGGAGGTGAAGGGTAATCGGTGGGTAATAGCTAGCTGTGTATCTAACAGATGGAGACCTCTCAGCTTGTTAAAGGCCTAATAGGTAATGGCTGGCTAGTGATTGGCTAAACAGGTGCTCTTCAATCATGTGTGACCAAAGGCTAATGAAGTCATCGCTGACAAATATTGGGTAATTGGGTTTGGTGTGGTTCTGTCTCTGTGTGTGTGTGCATCTTGGTGTCTTTGTATTTATTCATCCATAGAACACAGGCAGCATGTTTTATTTTTTGTGCTTCACATATATTGTTTTCTCCATTGACTCCGTCTGAGTTTGTATTGGTTGTACTTTTTTCTTTGTCAATGGCTGCATGGTCGATTAATTATTACTTTTTTTTAAAAAATTGTCAGAAATAGTGAAAAATACCTTTTAAATTTCACAGATCTCAAGGCGAAATTGCTAGTTCTGTACGTCAAACAGTCCAGAACCCAAATGTATTAAAGGGTAATGTCTGTGTTTTTCAACCTGGACCCTAGTTTCCCATGCTTTTGTATCTAAGTGACAAATGGAGACAACATTGTTTGAAATTGATTCAGTATTGAGCAAGCTAGCAACGGCAAAACAGGCTGCAGTATAACCACTCAGGGCATTTGTGCACAGTCATGTTATGTCCACTTAAAGTGTTTGTTAATGCCACTGACAGGCTCAGATTTTATCTTAAGTGTCTGAAAACATTATAGAAACGATCCTACAGAGATAGACATTTTTTTTGCCAGAAACAGCCTTGACATTGCCATCACCAAACCCATCAGACTGCATTTGAATAAACAGCAATTTTAGCGTGAATAGAGCCAGCATATTTTGACATCTAACTGGGTGAATTAGGTGTTTATTTCAACCAATCCAGAGTTGGTGATTGTTGGAACAGTAGATAGACGAACCAAGACGGTCTTTGTGAGTTTTATTTTGTTTCTGTCGACTTTTTATAACTATTTATTTTAATGGATTTTAGTGGGTTCGGCTAACGATTTCAGGGCTGTTTCTGATTAAACAAAAAGGATTGTACTCCTTTCCAGATGGTTTATCACTGTAGGGATCCTTTCTAGAAGTTGTCAGACACTTAAAATAACAACCTGAGCCTTTCAGTGGCAAAAACAAGAACTTTTAGTGGACAAAAATTGACGATGCACATTGCATCGTGGCTATCTGCTGCAGTGCTCTTGCTTAATATGGGACCAGTTTCAAAAGTTGCAGTTCCCATTAATCATTGAGACCCCCCCCAAAAAAAAAACAAGGGGAATAGGGTCCAGGTTGAAAAATACTGAAGTAACCCTTTAAGTTTACTGAACAGCAAATTCTCATATTTTAGAAGCTGAAAGTTTGGTATCTTTGCTTAAAAAATAACTGAAACGATTAATCAATTAAACACATAGTTGCAGATTAAATTTCTGTCAATCAACTTATTATTTCAGCTCAGCTAGCAAACTTGTCCTTCCTCCGTTCTTCTGCTCATAAAGTGAAGCAAATTACATGTTTGGAAAAGTAAATTTTTGCTTATATCTTAAGGATGTCTTAACCATCCACTGATGACATTTAGCTCGAAGCAATTTAAGTTTCTTTTAAAGTATTTTAAAAAAATCGAAGATTTGCGGGTTTTATTTTTTGACCCTTTTATATCATGTAATTTGTCAAATCCCTTTTTTTTTTTTTATTTAAATGGGATCTAATGTCACACAAGATAGCGTGCATATGGATATTCCAGGGAGGCGGTTTTGTCTTTCGGTGTGCGTGTGTCGTTTGCCTGACAAATTGTTGTAATAAGATAATCTGTTGAGATTAATAGTGCGAGTCTGAGCTCAGCTGGCTTTTCATTTGGCAGACTGGGAGCGATGGAGGAGGAGAGAGGAGAGGAGAGGAGTGAGTCAGGGAGAACAGTGTTTAATTCAAGAGGGATCAGGTGTAAGAGACCCTCACGGCCCCATATGTGAACAACTGAGTTTTACTTAATGGCTTGATTATCACATCAGGACGGATAATCACTGGAATCTACAGAGACATTTATCTTTACATTGACCAAATGTGTCAGGAGGGACATTTAGGGAGCTTTCAAACAGCAGGGCATTGGTTGGTTTTTATAATAATATAAATAGTACATAATATTGAATAATGCAACTGTTCATTGTGCTTCTGTTTTCTTTTGGGGCAGATCTTGTTTCTTTTTTGTGTTGTGCAGATCTTGTTTCTTTCTTCGTTCACTCAATGAACTTACATGAACTGTAGTGTGTTCATTGAGCTGTTCCAACCCTGCTGCCTGCTCCCTGTTGACAAAGGGAGCCTCCTAGAGGTCGGGTCACTGTATTGCACCATATGTCACCCAGATTGTGGAGGAACAAGACGAAAAGGGCTCTTGACAAGGTGGCACATGTAGATCTTTAGCTAGGGTGTCTCTAGGATCTTCCACTCCCTGGTCTCTCATCTCCTCTTTCTGGCTCCTGGGTATTTGTGGTATTTATGTGCATAATTAGGGTTTAATACAAACAGTTAAATGGGTGACCATGTGTATAACTGATGGTGAGGTATACTTAGGTTTGTGTGTGCTTTCTTGTATGTTCTGTATGCCTGCAGTCAAATCACAAACATCCTGCAGCAATATAAAGTTCATTTTTTCATTCACATCAGCAAAAGTGGTTTCTTTATCCAACGTACAAAATAAGTCATGATAAGCTGAAACTCATCTGCGCTGGAAAAACAATTGCATTATGAACGCAAGAGCTTGTTTTAACACTCTCACAATGCCAACAGGCTGTGAAAAACAAATGCGATTTCAAGATTTAATCTCACCTGTGTTTGCGCCAACATCAGCGTTTGCCCTTCTCTTTACCCTCAGTCTGTTCAACTGTGGTCTTGTTGTGAGTAATTGAAAAATCTAATTGTACCGTAGTGCAGGATAAGTGTGTTTAAGCACTCCTCAGCTGCGCCTACCTCAGTCACAGCTCATTTCTTTAATGAGCGCTGCAATTACAAGGAGCTTTTTTCCACCTCATGCTGCTTTGAGTCTGGCCCTCCGAGGTTTCTGGCCCCGTTTGCCCTACTGACCAGTCTGCTCACCGTCTGCACACATGGTTACATTCTTTACTTCTACAGTACGGGTTCACATAAAGTGCACACTGTCTTCTTTAACCCAAGGAAAACTACACAAACCGCAGAAAGAAAAGGTAGCTTTCATTTATTTGGGCACCAGTAATGACCTGTAAACACTTAACATGCACAGTGGTTCAGGCGGTTTTATTGGAATGATCATAAAACTCAACAATTCAAATAGAAAACCAAAGTAAACAATCTAATTTCTAAGTTATCCAAAATGTCAGTAAAGCAAATTTGTTCAACTGGTTGAACACACAACATTTAAAAATGTTCAAACACTAATAACCACGAAAGAATAACCTGATTGCTCTGGTCAGTACACTTTGTTCCTCTCTGTAACCCTTCTCTTTTTTCCACTCTCAGCTCTCATCAACCACAGACCCCCTCACGACTCCACCATGTACCCCAGCACCGGTCTCACTCTTTCAGCCTTCCCCTCAGCCGCAGGCCTCTTTATGTCCCAATCAGCTGGAGGTTCCATTAAGCCTCAGAAAGCAAAGCCAAGCCTCTGAAAAGCTCATGTCCCCCCATAGAGGCTGATTATAAAAGGACGGAGAGACGGGAGGGTGGGGAGAGAAAGTGATTTTAAGAGCCTCTTTAAATCTGTCTCGTTAATGAGTTGTCCTCACCATAGCAACGTCTCTTTTTTCGAGGGTTTTCCACTCCACGTGCGTAGATGGATTAGAGTTAAAGACAAAAAAAAGAGAGGGAAAAAATGTAGAGAAGCGACAGCCATCTTCTTTGCTTGTAAAACTGTAGGGGAGCGTGCACTGGTGACAGTTGGACTCTAATTTTGTTTGTTTATAGCAGAAGCTACATTCCTACACTGTTGTTAACCAAAGAGAACTATGCAGGATGTCACTGGAAAACAAAGTACAGTTGTGTCAGATGCTACTCTTCCCCACAAGGTGGCGGTATAATACAAACAAGCACAGGGACTCATCCAGTGGATGAAACTGCGGCGCTCTGAGTCCCCAGTTTCAGAGCTGATCATCTGTGAATCATCAGTTTTAACCAATATAGACATAACTGTACAGCACACACATAAAAACGCTTTATTGTGTGAGACTGAATTGATTGGATTGTAGTAATTACCAGATACAATTACAGTTGGATTAATCGCCCATCAGACAGAAGGCTCCCATTTATCCCCCCCAAAAAGAGACACATGAGGTGTCACAAGGAATTTAATTTGGAATCACGGCGGTCTTAAATTTTGGGTGTATTTGATCAGGGAGCTAGTCTCATTTCCCCCGGGGCCCATTAGGAGGGCGCACTCATTTCATCCAAGAGAGGTCTGCTCTCTCTATTAATGCCTCCATCCCTCCATTATTGCTCAGATGGGACAGAAGGGGGAGGGACGGAGAGGGAGGGGTGGTTTATAAAGAAGGAAAGAGGGAGGAGGAGGAGAGAGAGAGGGAGGGAGGGAGGGAGGGAGGGGTTAAGTGGATTTTGGGTCCTGCTTTTTCTCCCAGACGAGGTCTCAACATAAGATTACCAATAGAGGAACCTAGGCTTTGCTCATGCATGTGCACACACATACACACCTGTGTGCATCCCTGAGTCTGCTTGATAAGTCAGATGAAACCACCAATCACAGTGTGTCAGTCTGTCCGTGTGTACACATGTGTGTCTTTTACACATGATACTGATCCACGTCATGTAATGAGCATTAAGCCTGTACTGAGACATATTTAACCCTCTCAGTCTCACCACTGGATTACAACACACTCACAGGGCAGCATGACTACAGTGTGACATTTATGTATAGTACTTCTGTTGGAAATTATAAAACCATATTTGGGAAAATTGTACAAAGAAAGATAATAGTTTTAGTCTGAGCAGTACCTGTAGCTCACCATGACCTCTGACTTAATCACATGATGATAATGATGATTGTTATACTGTTCTCTGATCTGTTTTGTTAACAATGGGTCAGTAGCATCCAGAATTTATGATGCAGTGGCAATGTATGATATGGGTTTTACATGTTTTTGTATATTTATCATAATTCCTCTTAGTTTGACTTGATTTAAAAAAAAAAAAAAATCATACTTGATTTTACTCGATGAATACTAAGGGTTCGTGAGTAGGTGCCACAGACTTTAAAAATAATAGATGTATCCAACGTGATGTCAACCACTGGTTTGGGGATTCCCGTTTTGAAACATGAGTTTGGCATTATGGCCATTGCCATCTTGGATTTTTGGAGCCACATGCGACCATATTTGGACAAGAGGGTGGAGCTAACCCTTAGGCTAGCTGCTAGCCTGGTTAGGAAGGTTCATTTACAGCTATGGTTAAGTTGGATAATGCCAATGGTAATTTTCGCTAGCAAAAAACAGGCTTAAAACACATAAAACTAAATGAACTTTCTGGAAAAACTGGTGCCTTAAAGGGTCTTTCAGTACAACCAAATGCTGAGGAAGATTTTTTTTTTTAGGTGCCCTAAAAGTTACAATTAACTGTCATGAACTAAAAACACACAGAAATAGTGACAGCTTCGGCTACACCTACACTTCCAGGGCCATGGTTATGTTACCTAATCAGTGTTGTCATTGTGTTAGTGACTTTTCAAATGATGGCACCAATCTGTCACTCAATTGACTACACCCTTAATTATGCAAAACTTTAAGCCTTACTAACAGTTAAATCGGTGAGTTATATAAAAAATCACCCCCGTTCCCTGCTTCTGCTGCTTTTATATCGGTTGTAAAGTTGGGCATTTCAGCATGGGGGTCTATGATAATTTTGCTCTTGGAGCTAGCCTCAAGTGGCCATTAAAGGAACTGCAGTTTATTTTTAAAGCTTCTCAGGTTGCTACTTGGTAAATGCTCATTTGATTATTACTATAATCAGCGTTACCAAAGTCCTTTTTAAGGCTTCCTTTTCTGCTCGATTTGTAGGCAGGTTTTATTCACAAAACTTTTACCAAAGAGTAAAAGAACAGTCCTACTGTTTGAAATCACCAGACAGTAACTTTGAAATCACCAGACAGTAACTTAGCAGAATTAGCAGTCAGTTGTGGTATCAGGGGACCTGAAAAATATGACTACAGCATGACATTGCAGAGCTATACTGTGGCAAAAATCAAGAGTTTCGTTTATCCACAGTGTCCGTGCCTTGTAAAAGCAGTGTAGAATGTGCAGAGCATTCTCTAACCAACTAACAGAGAGGAGATTTAAACTGGATCGATATTATGGCCCTGGTGAACAGCCAAATCCAATCATGCCCTGTAAATGAATTGGTTAATAACATTAATCAATGCCAGCCACCAGAATTCACATCCAACTCCCCGATTGTCCCACAGCCTCGAGGCTGATTGTCTTGCTCACTTCCTAAATTTGTGGTCATTGGTCAATTGGCTGTATTTCTGATTCTTGATTGGATGGTTTGGTGTTGCAACCCCCACCTTCCCCTCCCCAAATGACCTACTGATGCTGCTGATGAGAAGTGAGGTGCAATGTGGGAAGTGGGTCAAACGGCAAAGTGTCAATTTTGCTCCAGCGGTGGAGGAACTGTAGATAAACACACATGCACACATTGTAGTTGATATGGCTTTAACCCACTTCCCACTGGTACCGCTGCTCAATACAGCACACACACACACACGCACACATGCATGCACACATTCGGCTTCCCTCCCTGTGATGCAGGCCAGCCCCAGGTGGCTTGTTGCTTGGTGCCCTTGAGCTACTGGAGGCACTTAACCTAAATTAGCTCAGTCTGTCTCTGTGCCTCTGTGTCTAAACCAAGACCCTCTCGTCAGCAGCATGAGCTAAGAATGAGGGTCACGGTAACAGCAGAAGCAATACACTGCTGTATACCTAAGCTCATGTGTGCAACATACAATAAATAAGCAATATTTATTACCTCTGCTCTCAGTTTTTGTCGCCGTGCTGATGTCGTGCAGGTGATTGAAAAGTGTCTTGATTGCAGCGTCAGCTAAAATGCCATCAGAGTAAAGTGTGCAGTGAAGTATTGATGCTAATGAATCATATTGATAAAGCAAATGAAGTAATATTCCACCTGCTACCTATTGATTCCTGTCGTCATCCAGCTTGGACATTATTCACATCACACTTTTAATCAACGGTCTTGAAGTTTATGTGTGTTATGTGTACGTCTGGTGCTGCACAGGCATTCCACGGTGTATCCCGTCTGTGTGTTTGCGTCAGATTTATGGCAATTTTTTTTGTGTGAAGTTAATTATAAAATTGGATTAATGATACATGCACACAAACAGGCCCTCAGGAGGGAAGGGCAGACAGCCCTGGTATTGAAATGTAGGTCAGGAAACAAGCGTGGCAACCACCATAATGTGGTGTCCCTGCGTGGATGTGCGTACGTGCGTGTGCATATTAAGTTGAGTGTGGTTACATGCTTGTATGCATGTTGACTATAGGCACAAGTATTGTCCTATAACCTATATGTGCAAGACCATGTGTGTCAAGAGCAGCAACAAAGACACCAAAATCATAAAGGATTGTAATGTGTGACCAGGTCTGTTGTTTAAACGCAGTAGATTGTACTTAAAGCTGCAGGCACACATTCACACATGCACAATAACCTGAACACCCATACATATAGAAGCATGCAGAATGATGTCAGCCTGCTGTACGCCAGCGAGACACATGAACACACTCAGGCCTTGTGGTTATTGATGTGGCGGGTCCTCGAAGGGTCCACCAGGGAGTGAGAAGGGCCAGGAGTCAATATAAGTGGAGACAGCGTGACTGGATGGTAATGGCTCTTAATGTAGTCCGGGGGCTGCCAGGGGTCCGTCTTTATGTTACACTACCAGTGGCTGAATGGATCTTTCCACTGGGAAATTATTTTATAATAGCGTGTCAGACATGTGTTGCATCGTCAGGATTCTGAGCAGGAATAGCTTTATTGAATAATTGAATGCTGCTGAACTGACAGAAATAAAATGTTTTGTGATGCTCAAACCAAGGACAGCACTGAATGACTTACCTGCTCAGCTGTGGCACTAAACAAACATGGAGTGTTACACATGAAGCTGACCAGAATTTATCAAAGGCAGATAGAAAAAGCAAGGTTAAGGCCCTGTTTAGACCTGGTAATAACGTGTATTGGGTGACTGGACGAGAAAGAAATGGAAATTCGGACACATACACAAACAGGACTTATACGCATGCATTGATGGAGAGATATCAGAGTGAGGTGGCTGCCTGTGGACAAGCGCCCCGAAGCAGTTTGGGGGTTTGGTGCCTTGATAAAGGGCATGAACTGGCACCTGAACCAGCTACCAGTCCACACTCAGTGTATTGTCCGCACGAGGCCAGACCAGTGACCGTCCGGTTCACAAGGCAAGTCCTCACAGACTGAGCTACTGCTGCTCCAAACGGACAGCTCTTTGTCCGTGTGTTCACACCTGGCATTAGGATGCGTCTCGAGTTATCACTTGTGATGGGATCTTGTTTCTCGCTCTACATGCAAATAAACTCGTAAATCATTTCTCTTTGCAAAGACCAAATTTGTTGCTTTTAATACCATTTACATTAATTTCTCAAACTAGGTGCATACTGTCACCATTGCTGTCGTTGCCCTGGATTTCAGCAGGCATAGTGTTGCTTCTTTGAATTGCCTTCATGAATCATCAGGTTGCAATATGAATCATCCAGTTTCTATTGTACTGGCTCTTTGTGTCCAAATAGAAATCACACAATGTGTTTTGCTGTCCTCCACCCACAAAAATCCATTTTACCTGTTGTTTTTTCTTCTTCTTCTTCTGGTTTCTTCTTCTTCTTTTGCACTTTACAACAATGTCATTGTGCAGAAAACGTCGACCAAGTAGTTACTCCTATAGTGTGGCCCAGGACACACATGCGTACACATTGCTACAGCGATGTGGCCATATGGAACCCAGACCACCTCAGAATGTGGTCTGAGCAGTCGCATCTTAAGATGCATTAAAGGGCCAGTGTGTAATATTTGGCATGGTTTATTGTCAAATCTGAATCTGAATATTCTACCCATTAATATGTTTATATAAGTGTATAATCGCTATAAAATAAAATTCGTTTGGTTTTCGTAGCCTTATAATTATGCTTTTATATATATATATAGCAAGGGCCTTGCTTTAGAGAGGTCGCCATCTTGCGCCGCCATGTATGTACGGCAGACCGAGCGGACAATCCAGCCAGCCAGAGAACGCGTTTCGCGTGTATAAATAAACCAACGAAGACAGCGGAAGGAAGGAAGAAGGAGGAGGAAACAGCAGAGAGTGTTAGTAGTTCGTCGATAGAGAGTAGTGAAAAGTTTTTTTAGTTATAAAGTTTGCGAATGGACCACACTTACCACGCAACAGGAGAGAATGAACCCGAACCGTCATCTGCGAGGAAAAGAAGACGCAACTTCACTCCTTGTGATGCACTCTCTGCGGCGCTTTTCCTCCTGATGATATATCTCCCCAACGATGGTAGCAGTAGCACCGAATCCCATTCTGTGCATTCAGCCTCTCTTCTCGCCCGCTCAGCATCAAACACATGGAGTTCCTCATCTGTATGCTCCGGCTCAAACAGGTATGGCTCTGGGTCTGTGTCCGCTACAAGAAACTCTTCAAAATCGCGTTTAAAGTTGTCCATTGCTGCTACTATAGTCTGGAGATATTGCTAGGCTAAATAAACAGCTGAGCTCTGTTTACAGGCTACGCTGTCAGTCAGTGTGCAGATTGGTGGAGCAGAGAGGGGAGGGGGTCCCCACTAGGTAGTGTAAACGAGTATGTGTGTATGAAGTGTGTGTGTGTTACGCTAGAAGAGTCAGAGTTTGGGACGGAGTCTTTTACCACCTGGAGTGTTACCGGAGTTTTTGGAGTGCTCAAATAAACTGGCCTTTTTCCCGAACGCTACTCTTGTCTCCTGCTCGTGAGGGATTCATTACAATATCGTAACATGGTTTAGATTTCTAAATAAACATTCACCTCATCGCTAGATAGACCTACTCCTGAAAAACTCGTGCGCAAGGCTTTTTGTCCCTACGAAGCCACCGCCATTTACCCGACGGGAGGGGTGAGCGAGTGAGCCGTGCAATCTAGAATTTGACCACTGATGTCACTGTTTTCAACCCATTTTACACACTGGCCCTCTAAGGACACATTGGGTGCATTCACACCTGTACTTAGAGTTGATCTGATCGCCTGAGACGCAGGTTAATGCCAGGTAAAAACACATGGTCTAAAAGAGTCAATGGACATGCTTGCCAACTGTACTTCCAAACAGCAGAGTTCGAGCGAAATGCTAAAGTCAGCTAACGTACTCACAATGATGTTGACATGCTAATATTTGGTAAGCACTAAACACAAACAGACTGGTGGGAATGTCGTTAGTTTTGCAAAGTATTTGGTCATAAAACCAAGAATTGGACCAGTTAAAATTTTGATCCGATGATGGCCCTGAAGACATTGGAGATCACCGAACTTATCACAGTTCATGCTGAGGGAAACATAAATGCATGAATTACAATCCAGTTCCAATCCATCCAAAAGTTGAAGACATTTCTCTAAAAAAAAAAATCAATTATAAAACTTAATCTCATGGTAGCACTAGAGGAGTACTCAAGGGATTAGCAAAGCCATTAGGATTTATCCTCCGGGCACTACGGATATCTGTACCAGATTTCATGGCAATCCATCCAATAGATGATTTTTTTATTTGCCAAAAACTTGATTTAAAATTCTTTAGTCCATCCAAATACTAGGAAAAACATGCACAGAATGTTGTCTTTCCAACTTACAAACGGTCCTGTTTCAGTTTCATCTCATTGTCTTGCCAACTTCAGGGGGGGTGACAGGCCAGTGGGGTTGGATTGCATTAGATTTACAAACTGTGTTGCTGGGGGGAAACGGACGGTTAGCTGCAAATCCATCCTGACGGGGACATAAAACACCTCAAGTTAGCAACAAAACTGCCACCCTCCCTAAAGGCACCAAAAGCTCAGGCGTACAAATCAGCCTGCTCGTAAAAGAACAGCGTTTTAATGCCCTGCTCAACAGGCGTGTACATTTTAAGAGTGACCCGCCCTTTATTGTGTGGTGCTAACATTAGGCTATAAAAGTTTGCCTGTTGAATGAATATATAGGAAGGACTTATTTAACAGTTGCACGCCTCCTTGTCAGTTTGTGCTTGCCTTTGTTTTTAGGCTTTTCTTGTTTCACTACCATGCTGAGGCAGAAAATGTCATGTTGACGTTGTTTTTTAGCACAGTCTTATCTGTCCACTTGCTCCAACAGAGGTGTATTTATTCTCTGTTCTCCCCGTGTTTCTTTCTCTTTTATCCTGGCTTAAATTTCAAAGGGGGTCGGCAGGGTCAGACGCCAGGGGAGGGAAAATTAGGCATGACCGCCAAGCCTGCTGGGCCTTTGTATATGTTTGTGTGTATAATAACTGTTTATATGGAGTCTTTACCTTTGGATGTTTTGCGTTTACACTCCATCTATCTCTCTTCTCACTTCATCTGTTTTCCCTGCCCTTCACCCGTGACTTTTCTCTCCCAGCTGTCTTTATCTTGTCTCCCTTGTTTCCTTTGTCTCCCTAAACGCTGCCCTTCCTATCCTGCCTCGCATCTCTACTCAGCAGAATGGCTCTGCTTCCACCACATCAAACAATCCTTTAACAGTTTGTGGATGCTAACTTTGCTTCCCGTCTCTTCCTCTTTTTTTAAAGTCTTTGTGCAAAGTTTTGCTTTTGATACCATCTCCCACATTAGTATTGAAAGACATTTCTCTGATGCACACACATCAAACTGTGTGAGAACAGCTACACGGTGTTTGAACAGAAAACATACGTGTGTCACCACATCAAGGCGAGGATATGCACATACATATGCTTGTGAAGCAGAAAACACACACAAAGAATAGAGCCTGAATATGTAAGTGATGGTGTGTGTGCACGCTCAGCGCGTAGTTTGCAGGGTGTCAACCGGACTTGGAGGGTTTTCTCATGGATCACAAAGGAGGAGCAGCCTATAGAGGGAGGCCCCACTGCCTTTCATTCAGAAGAATAACCCAGCGTACACACAGACGCACTCACAAAATGCAGAGGTTTTCATTGCTGACTTGAACGTACATCAAATCTCCCCTGTTTATGCTTAAGTAAAACTAAAGTAAAACATAGTGAGCTTTGACTGGATTTAAATTACACACTCTATTTACTGAAGCGACAGATAAAGAATTGTGCCATGCTAAGTCACCACTGCACACACAACTTTCTCACTAAATTTATATGTTGTTGTGAGCCACGTGAGTAGCTTGAAGTGAGTCTTGAAGTCCCCTCAAGTCGGACCTCTTTTAACCCCCGCCATATTATGAATGTAATCATGCAAATAAACTGCTGATGCGATGTTGATTTTCTGATGGTGGACATAGAACGGCTGGCTGTCTGCGTTTTATTGCATGAGCTGTGTGTCTGTTCCGTCTAAACATGTATATGCACACACAGTCAGCAACTGAAAGCAGTTACAGGATGGTGAGATTGTTTGTGCGAATGTATAGAGTGTGTGTTTGTGCGTTTGTGTGTGTGTGTATGTGTGTGTGTGTGTTTGTGTGTGTGATGGAATCCCAGCTGCTTCAATGGAGTAGGTCAGACGGAAACACCGCAAGAGGAGTGGGGGGAGGAAGGAGGATTGGCGTTACCCAGTAACCTCTGTCTGCTTAACAGACATAAGTGCAACCGAGGAAAGAAAGAGCGCGAGAGACAGACAGGGCTGAGAGGGAGACAGCAAGAGTTTGGTGTCATTAAAAGGTCATTCACCAAGTCCTGCAGCTTATTGAACTTAAAGGCACCGTGCATCCCAAAATCAAAAATAAATATTTTTCCTTTTACTTATTTATTAGTAAAGATTGTGGTGCTTGGCTTAATGTAGGAACTATTTCTTCCTACTGAACTACTCCCACCAACTGTATCCTTGCTCAGAAGGAAGCATGCATCTACTGATAGCTCATTTAGCACCTCTAAGCTAGCTAACCTTACAGCTTAGCTGAGAAGACACCATTTATGTTGCATTTCGTGCTGTCACAAGCACGATCCTTGCATCCATGAATCAAGGCATGCTTTTAACCCAGTAGAAAGAAAATAGTTCCCACATGAAACTGCTCACAATGAGGTCTGTGGATTATCCTGACTAACCGGATCATGATTTCTGAAAAGACACATTGCTGTTGAGTTGCAACTCACACCATAACTACCTATCTATCTTTCCTTCTTTTGATTTTGAGGTGAACTGTTCCTTTAATGTGTTTGTGTGTGGGTGTGCCGTGCGTGGGAACTTTACCCCATGCTAAAATCATCAGTGCCAGAAAAACAGTGATCACAGCTTGTTTACTCAGCTCAGCTGCTCTGTCACCTTTGTTTCAGTGTGTGTGTTGTGTGTGCATGTGTGTGTTATGTGTGAGAGAGAGTTGTGTTTATTCAGGAGTGAGTTTGAAGTTTAACTTTGCTTAACTGCCTTTTTACGAGTGCCGTAGAGAGTTGTTTCCCTCTTATCTGTGTTTGCCTTTTCCTGACCCATCTTAAGGGTTTTATCGCCATCGTCAAAACACTACTGTATCATACCATGAATACTTTGTATGTGCAGTTAATTACACATCTCAGACATACCAACCAATGCCAGAAGTTTAATTCCTTGTGTAAATTGACAACTACTAATGCGATATAAGAAAGGTAAATGGCAATAATGATACAGTTTGTAAAGAACAACAATCTTCATCATGCTATACTTCCTCCCCTGCTCTCTTCGCTGATAGATAATTCATGCCTTGCTCTATATCTCCGAGAGACCAAAGCGATCGGGTTCCCATTGACCCCTGGTGCTACGCATTCATTCACAGAGATGTAGGGATGAAAGAAAGGGGGAAGGGATTAGAGAGCGAGTATGTTGCTCTACATGCCATAAATTATGGATTTTCATTCACAGAAAAAGAGAGATGGGTCTAGATAAGAGAAGTATGATGTAGTGCTTTTATTCATTAAATTTTTAGGGCTTTTGGTACATTTCCTGTTCGAGCCATCCAAGTCCAAACAGCCATTTGTTGCAGACAAGTTTACAAATTTGAAGAGCTGCTTCTTTTCCCTTTTTCAAATTGCTGTAAACCAAATGTTTGACGCTTTTTTTTGTTGCTGTTTTTAGACTAGGCATTTCACCCTAAATTGTTAAAGGAAAATGAGAGCTTTTGTCTCACTTGACTTAATGGATTCAAACCGGTGACCTCCCAGCAACAAGCCTGCCTCTGTCTAAATCCATTCACATGTTCAGTTCTAGTGACTCTGTAACAACTCCGCTGAGAAATGCGTTCCACGATGCCGCACGCATACAGATGCAAAGTGCTGCCGTGCACTCACGTGTGCAAGAAAAAACTTGGCCCAGTTTTCCACACCTCACATTTTCCTGCTTATCTCCACCTCGCAGGTTTTCTACTGACTAATGGGAAGGTGTGCAAGGTCAGAGCCTGAACAAGAGAGCGCAAGGAAAGAAAGAGGGACGGGGGGGTAAGAGGGGAGAGTAAAATCAATACAGGCTAGATTACATTAGCAGTCATGAAAGCACTCATGTCTGGAAGAAAGAGATGAGAGAAGAAGAAGAGGAAAGAAACCTGGGGATGGAGAGAAAAGAGGTAGAGAGATTTGACATTAGGCGGATCAGGTAGAGTTGAGGGGTTTTAGGGAGCCAGCTTAGCTCTCCCTTCTTAAGTCCAATTAGAAAAATAAAAGCTGAGACCTGTCAGATGAAGGGGGAAGCTCGTGTGTTGGATGCCGGGTTCAGGCTCTTTGGGAATTTGAACGGATGCTTGATAGACTACGATATTGAACGAAAGAGGGAGGTGTGTGTGTGTTTTGGGGATTGATCGAATGATAGAGTTTGGGCCGGAGGGAATTAAACTCAACAGTCTGGGGTAAAAACCAACTAGGGTGTGTACGGGAGAGAGTTGTGTAGCTGTAGTTGCCTCTGCCAGGTTGACAGGGAGATCCAAATGGTGTGTGAAGACAAAGAAAGGAGAAGAGCATCACTAAAATCTCTCCTTTATTATGATCACTCTGCCACGTTCACCCATGAATCTTTATAACATCTCGACAAGACTTGTTAATTATTCACATCGCCCAGTTTCTCTTTTTTTTTTTCCTCCTAGGGTCACCACCTTTTCACGTGAACACACTGCTGGTTGTTTAACAAGAAGAGATAATCATTGCCTTGCCACGGGGCCTCACACTAATGAACATGTGTTGAGATCTTGTGTTAAAATGCTAATAATTGCTCGATAGTGTCATTTGTTCTATCAGCAATTCAAATAATGAAATGGGTAGAAAACCAGTTGTACAATCTCAAAAAACTGTTTTTTGATTAGTTATACAAAGCAACATCTTACCAAATGAATAATCGATTAATTCAGAATTAGCTTTGAGGATTAGTTAATAATGGATAATAAGGAAGAAAGACAGAAGCAAATATTGCCTCAGCTTAGGTTATCATGATTTATTAATTGGTAGTAGTAGGATTGCTGTTTAATCACGTTCATTTTAATCCCTGACGATGATGTTTGTCATACAGAATAAGCTCTTCCTCTGAGGTCCAAGCTTCATCCACTGAGTCCTTCACGCTTCCTTCATATGCTGCTTAGAGTATGAACAGATGAAACATTGATATGGTTTGGGTGGGGGCTTCCATTCATCACTGGGAATGTGCGGAAGGATGTATGGAGGTATGGCTGAATGGATGGATAGCCCTAATCCTAGAGGTGGCCTAGATTTGAAGCCCTCCTTCAGCGGATAGAGTTGTTGACCTGTCTGTCCCACTGTGTGTGTGTGTGTGTGTGTGTGTGTGTGTGTGTGTGTGTGGATGTGTGTGTGTGTGTGTGTGTGTGTGTGTGTGTGTGGACATGGTCCTGAGAACAATAGGCCCTTTAATGAGTGATGCCGCTTGGGCTCGCGTCTGCATAAATGATCCTAATACTGTACGCGTGCCAAACAGTGTGAGACACAAGCCAAACAGAGGCTACTGACAGAACACGAGGACTCACAAAGGTTTAGCGTAAAAAAGTTTGACACGTGGTGAAAGACTTTGTTTAAACCATCAGCCTACAAGATATAGCTTTCCTAGTTGAGAAATAATTGCCTGCATGGACAGTGATGTTCACAATATGATTTTAAGTAAGACATGACATTCATCAGTTCTCTGTCTTTATCAATCTAGCTTGACTTGTTTGGGCCATGTGGTCATGGTGACATAAAAACAGCTCTTGCTGCTGCAATTTAACAGCATGTATGGCGTATCTGCTGGCTACAATAACTATCAGACGGTGTGTCAGCCTATTTGGCACACTGTAGGCGTATGCCAGCTTGGCAATGATGCAGACCCAGTTTATGACTGAGATAAACCTGACTCAGAATTACTCAAAGCCTTCTTATTGCTTCCTGTTTGACAGTCCAAAGAATCTATGCTGATACAGTAGGGCTGCAACTAACGATTATTTTCATTGTCGACTAATCTGTCGATTATTTCTTTGATTAGTCGACTAATCATTTTATCAAAAAATGTGTTAAAATGTTGAAAAATGTTGGTCTGTCTCTCCCAAACCCCATAATTGTGTCATCTAATGTCTTGTTTCGTACTCACGCCAAAGGGTTTTAGTTCACCGTAATGGGAGAGTGTGTAAAGCTGCCAATATCTGAACGTAAGAATCTGCAGTAAGAGTATTTTGGGGTACTTTTATAGTACTTTTCTATGAAAAATGACTAGAAACGGATTAGTCGACTACTAAAATAGTCACTGATTATTTTAATAGTCGATTAGCCATCGATTTGTCAACTAATCGTTGCAGCCCTATGATACAGTAATTAGTTGGTTAGTTGTTTCGACACTTACTTAAAGTTCACCAGACACTCCTCAGCTTTAATATGAAACACTCAAACACTGGTTTCCATATTACCGTAGAATCATAGTTATATATGGTTTATATACGGCTATTAGTGTAGGATTATTGTAACTTTATGGTAGGCTTTTCAACCAAACATTGATAAGACAGACTAGAACATTAATGTAGATTGTTGGTTGTACATTACCTTTCTAAAAAAAAAATGAAAAAGAAGAAAGCATTAGAGAGTGAGGGGGCTGCCTATTGACAGGCACCCCCCAGCAGCTGGGATTCAGTACCTTGCTCAAGGTTACCTCAGCAGCGCCCAGTAGCATGAACTGGGACACGAACCTTCGACCCTCCGGTTCCCAAGACAAGTCCCCACGGACCGAGCTGCTGCTCCTATAGATAAAGAAATCCTATACAATTACAACTCTTCATGGCACCTGCTGTGTTTCTAGCCCCTTTTTCCACCAGTTCAAGATGTGAATATCGTGCCATTATTCTTAAAGTACGATCGCAGAATTGGGGGACAGAGTTGTCTTGCTTTTAAGTCAGCTGCGGATGTAACAACAACACGGAATCAATGTCTTTGTAAAAAGGACCACCTGCAGGACAGGATGGGTGTGATGTCTGATGACATGTGTGTGACCCACTGCTGGGAGGTTTAAATAGCAGCTACTACCAGTTAGCAGCTAACTCAAAAAAAAGAAAAAAAAGAAAAAAAAAAAAAAGAACAGCAACCGAAAATATCTGCAAACTGGGGAGACAATGAAGTCTTGGAGCTCCTTAGCCACAGAGCAGAGGACAAGATCAGCCGCCATATAACAGGGACAGTAAATGATTATTATTGCCATGTTATGCCAGTGGAATTGTTTACAAAGTGCTGCCGACGAGTATGTATTTCTTGTTGTCTTATATGCACACCCATTGTGCCTCTTTTGCTTCCAGGATGCCGGCATGCTTTCTAAAATCACACACGGGAGCAGCATGATGTCGCCGACGTTTGGTTTTGGCTTAAAATGCAAAGGCAGTGTAAATAAAATAGTGCGATGTCTGTGTAAAAGGAGCTTCAGCAGCCACTTTTGATGTACTTTAAGTTGACAACTCTCTGTAGCAGATTTATTTATACACTGAAAATAATATTCTCTTTGTCTGTGTGGACGCTGATGATAAGCTCATCACCCAACTCAGCGGTATTTTATGAAAAGGTCAAACACAGGTTGAACTCTCAAAGAGAGAATATGACATTTACAAAGATATATTACCCACATTTAGAGTTTTAAAGCTGAAGGACAAGAGGAGCTGCAAATACTGTGAATAGACACTTAGCAGCGCACAGTAGACAATGCAGAAACGACCAATGTTACTAAACATGTGTAAATATACACACATGAATTCAAACTGCTGTCTACAGCACTTCAGAGTCAGGCTGAAAGGTTCAGATGAGCAAGGTCGAGGGGGGGAAGAGGGGGAGGGAGGAGAGGGGAAACCTTTCTACCCACAAATTCAAGGATCATTTGCAGTCCCATTGAAGCTCTTGTTGCAAACCCATCCCTCCCTCCCTTACACACACCCCCCCTCCCCTCCCTGCTTCAGCCATTTGGGCTGAAAAGAAATACGGTCGCAGAAGGAGGGGCAGCCCTGCCCTCATGGGTGTGTGTGTGTGTGTGTGTGTGTGCGTAGGTGCGCGTTTGCATGTATTTGAATGTGTGGGCTGCCGGAGCATGTGTGTGTGTGATAGATTGTGAGCGGATTGGACAATGGGAGGATTGTATGTGATCTATATTCATGTGGCACAGATTCAGTGGCCATGTGTGCACACAGCAGGCTGGGAGGAATCAGACAGAGGGAGAGAGGGGCTGATAGAAGAACATCCAGAGAGGAGAAAAATGAGAGAAAATTATTAGATTTTTTATGGTTTTAGACACATTTGATATCTGAAAACAGGGACATGATCTGTTAAATCCTCTCAGTAATGCTGTTATGTTGTTTCATATACCATAAAATGAGATCAAATGGGATAAATGTCAGTGGCTTAGTGTGTTTTACTGCATGTGATAGTGTTTCCTTTTTGCATTTCACTTTGCATGCAGGTGGGAGCTACATCCTCCTGAGAATACCTTGTTAAAAGCTCAACATGTTTTGTTTCTCAAGGATGTACAAGGTTCTCCTGTAGAGGTGGCTGATAGTTTAATGAGATGCACGAATATTCCCCAGATTAGTCTGTCGTAGCGGTGAAACCGGCAACACATGGATTACTTTTGCGAGAGCTGAGCAGAGTAGAAAGTAGGGGAAAAGACAGACTGAAATTAGAATTGACATTCACACCAGAATAGCACGAGTGTGCCTGTTGGTTCTAATAAGGCATATTTAACTTTAGGCTATATCCTGAGTCCCGCAGAGTAAAGAAGAAAGAGAGCGTAGAGAGAGAAAGACAGCGCGAGAGAACGACTGATGATGAGAAATAAAGGGAGAGGCAGCCAAGAACTCCTTGGTAACCAAAGCACAGAGGAACAGAGGGGCCGGTCCTACACCCCTCCCGCTGTGTGTGTGTTTGTGTCTGTGTGTGTCTCCGAGGACTGGACTGCCTGAGGGGGGAGTGGTGGTGGTGGTGGTGGTGGTGGTGGAGATGGGGGGAGTGTCGGACCCAGTGTGTGTTAGAGAGAGAGGGAGATAGGGGTAGACGCTCATTGTCGGCGTAGTAGATGCTCACACACACTCTTAGCCGCCGTGTTGTGAGAATGTGAGCTGACACCAGCGGTCCTTCGTCCCGTCTTCTGTCCCTCCTTGGATTTGGATTTTTTTGTGCCTTACAGGGACAGGTTTTTTTTTTTTTTTTTTTTTTCTAACAAAGAGACACAATCAACTGGAATAATGGTGTTCATCGGGACCTCGTTAAAATCTGTGATTAAATACTTTAAAAGGAAGGGTAAGACATGTTCCTCTGCTGTATTTTGATTATTAATGTGTCGTATAAGTAGTTTTGGACTTCACACGACAGCTGGAACAGAAGAACAGATTTGCATAATTTTGACAGGAATTTTATTTACGTGTGTCTGAATTTTGTCCATTTTTAAAACTAATTTGAATAGCCATTTCAAATTCCTTCTATTAAAAGTTCTGTCTAGCGCTGTATCAAAAGTGGACGCACGCCAGCTTTAATGATTTTTAAATAATTTTATCACAACCTAGTGGTTTCTGGTGGGCATATTGCCTCACCGCTGCCTCTGCTGAGCCAGGAGACAGCCTTCTTTTGCACCCTGTTACCAGGTAACCACTGGGCCAAGACTTCACAGAGCCGACAACTATTAGCACTAAATGACCCAACAGTGTTTGTAAAGGTGGCAGCTGGGAGCACTTAGAATCACAGCTACTCTTTTTTACCTTCATCCTGGAACAATTTAGAAGTTTTCAATGTTCATTTAGTCCTAAACGTTTCGCAGAATCTGATTTTGATATCAAAAGAAACCAGGTCTGTGTGCCATGTACGTACAGTCGATTACAGTTAGGAGGATTAGTTCATGCTCCAAGACTATTATTTTATTAATGGCTGCGCACTAAGCATGTGAGGATGTTTAACAAAGACCCCGGTTGATGCAGGGCAAGCTGCTTGTGTCGACTGTAATCTCAGGTGTATTTATAGGTTGTGTTACAGTCAAGGCTGAGGTGATATTGTTAATCATTAGCTCAGCATTTTTGTACTTCACAGCAGGTCTTATCTTGCCATCTTGCAAATGCCTGCACATTGGTCCTCCCCTGCAGTCCTGAGGGTAGTGAGCTCCAAATTGAGTAGTGCTTATATCCTCAGATTTTTCATAATATCAAGAGTGCACAAACTTTTTAGACACTAAAGGAGGAAAAAGTAGAACTGCACATTAATTTGGGTCAAAGGTTAAACACCCCAATGGAGGATACCTCGACATTTTACCAGAAAAAATGTCTTTTTACATTATGAAGAAGACCTGTTAGGAGATATATTCCTTTCCTAATCTCTAAAATTGACCCGATCCAACCCCATGACGACCCCTACAAAGCACAGAAAGTTGTTACATGCACACAATCAATACTCTATTGGCTGGTGGGTGATCCAGGACCCAGTTCAGGATTAACACAGATAATTGATCATAACAGCCAATAACTTCGGTGCACATGTGTTTGCATACAAATGCTTCCTCCAGGGATTACTATGTGCAGGCGCCTCTGCATCTTTAGCGCCGATGCACCTTGCAGCCTGTTTGTCTTTCTGAGATTCCCAGTTCGCTCCCAGTCTGTTGTTAATGGACACAGGGAGAGCTGGGATGTCAATGGACAGAGGGATTAGTAGACTTCTGAAAGACTTTCGCGCCACAATCCAGTGTGTGTGAAACTGTGTGTGTGTGCGTTGAGGGGCTAGGGCGTATTGTGGCACTGAAAAGCCTGATGTGGAGACTGATGCAGAGGGACAATACAGGCTTTGTGTCCATAGTCCCCCATGTCCTTGGTCTGCCTATAGCCTTACTGAGGTCTATTCAAACCCCACAGTCGGAGAGGAGGGTGGGGGAGGGCTACCTGTGCTGTGTGTGCAAGAGAGAGCACGAAATATAGGAAAAGGGTTTCTCAGGTCATTTATCTAGGCGAGCTGATTTGAGGATGTACTCTTATCCTCTCACAGCTGGGGCGTCACTGCCTTGCTCGTAGATGTGAAGTGACAGTTATTTAAGAATGGGTGGCGCTGTGAGATTTAAAACCAACTTCGAGCCTGCATCTCTGACCTTCACCTTTGAAACTCCACTGAACTGTGGTGTGTGTGTGTGTGTGTGTGTGTGTCTAACTGTCCAGTCCGGACTTGTGGTCAGGGGACTTTTGCCTCGTGATGTATTTCATCGATTGATCTGACCAGTGCAGGCACTCTGGGAGACGGCATGTGTTACAGCACGGGGAGACAACACAGTGACACCTCATTTACATGTACACAATATCTCACGTTTGCGCCCATCACAAACCGTCACATAGTGTTGACATGTAACTGTTGGTGTTGTTAGGTTTTGTTTTGACCCCCTCCCTCGGGCGTGTGGTGTGGCTGTCTGACTTTTCCCCTTGTCACATTTGGTTCAAACATACGCAGATGTGCATATGTGGTATTTGTACTTTTAAATGACCAGGCATGCAGCAGACGTTTAGGTTTGAATGTAGCAGCAAAACTGGGAAGAGGGGGTAGAGATTTGCGAATGAAAATTCTTGATGAATTAAAGTCAAAGGTGTCGCTACTGCAAAACTACAGCAAAACATCAGTTTACAAACTCTCACACAACTTGTGCTGTAAAATCCAAGTCTCATTTATCCATTGGTACGCTCCATACTTCCCAAACACATGTATTTTCATTAAAACCTTGGCATTTAAAGCTGAACTGAAAGTGAAGCTTGTCTTTGCTCTCTTTAAAACCAGACTCCATTGATAAAAACAGTAATTTTACCTTGCTAAAGATGGGAGCTGCTGGTCTACTGCTCCCTGGACCAGTAGTTTGTTTGTGTATTGTGTAACTTTGATGAAGCCAGACGAGACCAACAGCTACCGTGTAGAGCAAGGTAAATATACTGTCTTTGTCAATGGAGTCTGGCTTTGACAAGCATAGACAAGTTTCACTTTTGTTCAGTTCCCCGTTGGAAAGGACTGTCTGTTTGGAAAGTACTGAGTATGTATATGACTTTGTAAATGGATGTTCTGATATAATAGATAGTGTTGCTGTTGTTAAATGCAGCCCCCTCTCTGTTTTGGGATTATTTGTTCACCAGTGGCATGCGAGACAAACAAAGTTCACAAGCTCAACATAACACAGGCAGAGTAATTGATATACAAATGATCTTTTGGGGGGTAAAGTATTCCTTTAAGGAGCCGTTAACAGCTGCTCATTCCTCAACAAGCTGCGGAGAGGGACATTAAGGTACCATTAGTCTCCGGCAGCAGCAGGACTTGGCACACTGCACTGTCCCTTAAAAATAAATCCATAAAACTCTGCTCTGCTGTTCTCATCAGTTGCACACTGCTCTTACAGTCACATGTAAGAAAAGTTGGACTGGCCACAGAAGAGCCTTTAAGATGGCCAGGCATTATCTGTACATCAAAGCAGTTACACGCTGTCTCACACTTTCTCCAACGACCAGTTTGCACTCCGCCCTATACCTTCACCTCGGAGTCGTTCTGTCCTCCCCCGACACACACAAACACACACACTATGCATCCTACTACGGCTCATTAGCAGCTGTGAAAAAGCACTCAAACGAAAACACTCCCAGCCCCTTTCATGACCCGTCCCCTTCCTCCTGGTTCCTCCAAACATACTCATCAGATCAGTCCCAGTCAGATGGACATGTTGTGATGGTCAGCACAGGGACAAACAGATAGCAGTCTAAATGGAGATAGTCCTGCATCCACGATCACCAACTTTGGCTTGGATACGCTCGCTTGGTAAGCTTATCTTTTGGGATGTGTGTTTGTTATATTGATATTTACACCTCAGTTGTTTGCTGACACTTGTATTTAGAGTGGCTTACAGTTGCAGCATTGGAATAAGCTTCAAGTTGCAAGAGAGACAAGGAAAGCCTCATAATGCTGTGTTAGTATTTCTTTGATGTTTGCCTGAGAGAAGTGCTCTAGAAAATAAAATAAAATACAGCAAACAAGGAAAAAGGGCTGTTTGCCTGTCTTGTAAAGAAAGACAGTTGGGTGACTATGGCAGCTGTTTCTGTTGATCTAGCTAGATGTTAAACCGACTGAATGAGTGTGGCTTGGTGCTGAAGCATGCAGTGTTGTTGTATGGCTTCATTGCGATAAGGGTAAAATGTACTGTAGCTTTCGGAAGTTTTCAGTAGCCTGTTTGAATTTCCGAGCTGGATATCATCTGGTTCGGGGTTCCCTCCAACTTACTCTTTATCCCTCCTCCCCCTCTGACTTGTGTGGCCTACTGTGTGATGTCTCAGATAGGTGTTATGTTGTTCGTGTGGAGACTGGCACCTTGATGGAAAGCACCTCCATTTCCTTCCCGTTCCTTTTCTACACCAAATATAAACAAATCCGTCCAGTAGCTGCTACTGCTTGTACAGGACATTATCTAGTCTGTATTTTAATGTTTTCAAAGGCTTGAAAATTATAATGTAAAGAGGGCGTTTTAAAAGATTCCTCAGAGATCCACTAGGGTGATTACCACTGGAAATATAACTGAAGAGAAACTTAATTTTCTTCTCCTATCTGTGTGTTTCTGCAGCGGTGTCTAATCTGGATGAGGAGAGCAAGTGGACGGTTCATTACACAGCTCCGTGGCACCAGCAGGAGAACGTCTTCCTACCAGGCAGCAGGCCGCCCTGCGTAGAAGACCTCCACCGTCAGGCCAAAGTCAATCTCAAGACCGCCCTGCGAGGTAAGGACCATTTAAACTGGGCTACTAAAGAGAGTTTGATGAAATCCAATGTGATCACAAGCAGGACCAGGGTTAGAGGAGTCATTTTACAGCTTATGTAAAGAACCTGATTACCGCCTGTCGCCATTGTTTCATGTTGACATTTTTAAAACATGGATAAAATTAACTTCTTATGAAGGGAAACTTAACTTCCACAGTCATCCTGTTTGAAATTCATGAGCCACTTGAGCAATTTGACAAGTCACAAGCCACATATAGTTTAAAAAACAACAACCTTCAAGCAACAGTTATTTTAGGAATCTTAATCTATGTTTTAGTCTCAACCTGCTGAAACAAGGGAGGATGGGTGTTGTGAAAATTCTCAGGTATGGTAAGGGAGTCCAGTGTTGCAGTATTCTTTGGCAATGAATAAATCATACATGGATTGGACTGCATTTATATAGTGCTAGGCCAAGTGACCATTCAAAGTGCTTTTCAACACAAGCACCATTCATACACTGATGGCCAAGGCTACCATGGAAGGTGCCACACTTAAACATCTCACACACACCAATGGTACAGCAACTGGGAGCAGTTTTGGATTCATTATCTTGCCTAAGGGCACTTTGGCATGTAGACTACAGGGGGCCAGGGATCAAAGTACCAAACCTCTGACTAGTGGCCGACCGCTGTACCTCTTGTGCCACAGCCACCAGTTGAAACATTGCATCTTCCTTGACCTGTCGAGGTGACTTGTTTTGTCTGAATCGTTTATAACAGAAAACAATCTGCACATTTGAAAGGTAGAACCAGAGACTTTTTTGTAATTTTTCCTCAAAGACTCAACAACCATCAAGCGATTAACAAACCTGTTGCACATCAATGTCAAAATAACTGTAAAAAAAGTAATCAACTAATTTCTTTGGCTCTAATGTAAATGATTATAGTTCAAATATGTTTCTAAGTTAATACATTTAACTATCTCCAATAAATAATTTAAATAATTGTCTTCACATTTGTCATTTGTCATCAAGGTAAAGATCAGCTGTATTCGTTAACGACATTGTAAAATTGTCCAAACCTGTAATTTGTGTTTAGTCTAAACTTTAGCCAACAACACGTCAGTGTGAGATCCTCATCTTCCTGTTTGTCCAGTAAACTTAGATAAAATCAGACACATCCTTGCTGTCAAACAAACACAGGGAGTGGAGTCACAACAGAGTGACGACTTCTTAATATTCTCACAACATTCCCCGAACAGGAAGTGGGAATAGCAGTAAATGCTGGCACCAGTTTCGCTTAGAGTTTCTGGGAAGGCTGTCCACTCATTTCTCTTAGATAAGAGTTTGAGAGGCAGGTGTGAGAAAAGGCTTGGATGTGTGTACATGTGTGCGTATGTGTGTGTACACGGGTGGGTGTGTTACAGTAAAGGCCTGTTGTTTACACATGAGGGCGGCCTTGTGTGCTCGCAGATAAAAAAGACACTGATAAAGGGAGAAAGAGAGATAAATGGGGGAGAGGCCGGTTGTAATGTGATGCTTACAGTGTGTCAAGCGTTAGTCACCTGCTGTAAAACACACACACACACACACACACACACACACACACTGCAAGCTGTTTTTGTCTTCCCCATTGTCTGACCCTTGTGCTGTTGCTGTTGCGCATTACTTCCTGCAATATTGATGTTGCTAGGTACGCGAATGCACAGACACCACATGGGAGGTGGGATTAATTCAGCCCCCCTTTATCCTGTCACTGTCCTGTCATCACCACCCAGCCCCAGGGGTCCTAACTGAAAGACAACAGGTGTCCAGTGAGAGCACCTGTGCTGCCTGTTTGAGTCTTTTTGTGTGTTTTAGCTCTTTAATACTTTATCCACCACCAGGAAGTTGAGAGCAGAGGTTACACACCCAACTACAGCCCAGCCTTAAGTAACTACAGTCATCAATTTCAGTTTTTTTAAGGCATTGTGTCCAAATACAACAATTCACCTAATCTGAAGCAATTAAACTCCCATAATTTACATGTGTAATAGTATTAACTGTATGTTTTACAAGGTATTTTATGTATTTGAGGTTATATCAGGACGTAATACCAGGCTCAACCCCTGCCCTCATGCACATGCAGCCAGTCACTAAATCCAGTGCCATCAGCATGAGCACAACAAGCTGCACGAGTCTGCTTTCTGCTCTGCAACGCCAAATAATCGATAACCAATCAGGTGGCCATGTGTATCTATTCTTTCTTTTCATACACTCACGTGGGTTTCAGCTTGTGTTTAGCGTAGAGGCTTTCGCAGGCAGAAAACGTGCAGACAGGTCGAAGTTACGTAACAAGTCATATGTCGTGTTGTTGTCAATAATATCCCAAGAATTATGCATTAGTTTCATGAATGATGTCATTCAATGGTAACAAAGGGGACGAGACTTAATAGACTTTAATGTCCTCAAAGGGGCAATTTGTGGTTCAGCACAGTAAACATAATGTAAACACAATTAAAACTGGAATTCAACTGAAAGTAGACGGTAGCATCAGACTGCTGCACCCCCTTTCTACAGTTGTTGAAATGTTTTCCTAGTTTGTTACACTGACAAAGGATGCTCTTAATGAAATACTTTACTTTATAATCAGTATTAAAGAGGTTCAGTTTTCTAAGATAATACATGCAGCATTGGCATTTTTTGAAAATCCCATCAGCACATTGATCCAAGAAAAGCTTGTGGTCTACAATAAGCGCCAGGTACTCTGTCACCACCTCGATCTCATGCCCTCTAATCTTAGCTAGAGTGGGTGGAGAGGGGTCACACCTTAAATTAAAGATCAGCTCTTTGGACTTGGGTGTATTCAGATTGAGATATGATGCGTCACACCGGTTAGAAAACTCATTCAGGGCAGATCCATGTCCTGAGTCTTGCTCCTCTAACAGGCTGACCAAAGACATGTCTTCTGCCCTAGTTTGTTTACAGTGTTTATGTAAAAGCTTGGGTCAGTTTAATTAAAAAAAATATTGCTTTCAAGCTCCAAGTTGCCCATAATCATCATCCATTCTTATCATAATCAGCTTCACATGTTGTGTTGACAATTAACCTGAATAACTTTAAAGCCATTCGGAGTGATGAATCTTTCACCTGAATCAGCTGCCCTTGGCTTTACAGAGCTTAAAGTGACTTTCAGCTGTCTGCCAGCAACTTATTATTTTGGTCCACTCTTATTGCTCTCATAGCGTTGTTTTTGGCCACAGGAGACAGCTGTTTTAAAATTTAAAAGCTCTAAAATCCAACTGTATACTACCAGCTTAACACCAAACAACAGACAAAGTCAGCAACGAGCTGGTGAACAAAGTGGAGCGTATAGCTAAACGGAGCCAAAAGACAGCAAATATTGGACTTACATTATTCAGGTGTCTTAAAGTATGACTCCAAATGACTGATAATATTGCGCCTTAATTAACAGATATATTAGCAACTGTTTGCCAGAAAGTGTGGCAGCTCAGACACAACTTGTTTCTGCTGCCCTCAAGTGGCCAACAAACACCAGTTATCGCAGGTTCATAACTACCTATACAATGTTGGCTTGAAGCACCAAAGAGGTCACAGTGAAGGTCACCGGGTCCTAAGTGGTAGACATCTAACCAGGGTCAAATCACATTTGAAAATATAATTATTGCACCTTATGCAGGCTCAGAATATGTGTAGTTTTCCATGTATTACATTACACTGCCTGACTGTCCTTTATGTGTCTTTTGGTCTCTTTCTGTTGCACTAAATCGGCACAGCACTGCTCAGGTTGATTACTATTTGCAAATTTGATTAACATGCCACCGTAAAATATATACAGACACACCCTGTTCATATTATTATATTGTATTTGCCCTCTGTATCCTTCAGTCATTGTGCTTGTCTTCTCTATTGTCACTTACCAGTCCCCTCCCTTCAAATCTGCCTAGCAACAAGCAGCTCATCAAGACTTATTTATTTTATCAGCCTTCCCCAATCACGCAACACCAATCATCGCCCCAGCTCCACTCCCCGTCATCATCCTCATTATCATCATGCTCTCTGAATCCCTTCTTCCACACCACTGCCACATCAGCGTGTTGTTACAGTTGCTACCTTTGCCAACCCCATTAGGATCCATTAGCTGACAGTATTATACATGCACCAGCGTGTCTCTCCGCAGAGACGGGCTGTAATTAGCCACGGAGATAGACGGCACATGAAAGGGATCAAAGGCAGCATCTCTGAGGTGCCAGGCTGGGAGTGATGTGCATGTGCTTTGGAACATGTGTGTCAGGCACCAAAAGGGATTTTGATTGAGCATCACACACTTAATAATTCCCAAAGATGCAAGATAAAAGAGCAGTGAGGTTTTTTACAGTTGTATGGATCAGGGATAACGTGCACAAAAGACAAATACGACTCATGTACTTGTCATTTGATACGACACATCAAGTTATTGAAATACAAATGTGTACAGTGTGCCATCAAACAGTTGGGATTTCTTTATCCTTCAGGTAAGCATACACAAAACCCTCGGGTGTGTGTTTTAGCTGTAGCAGCACTACGTAAATATAACTAACTATACTTACAAGACCAGACAAAGGATGCTCTGGTAGATATTTGCAGAGGGAAAAGGAGGAAGACGACGTGCTAAACGCCCCCTCAGAAAAAGAGGGGGGATGGAGGAGAGAGGGGGACAGTTCTGCCATCTGTGTGTGACAGACTGAAACTGATACCCCCCTCCTCTAGTAACACACACACATTCATTTATAAACTCTGTGCCTATCACACATCGGTGTACACGCACACTCGCACACATACATCACAACCCCGTCGCAGCAGGTGGTGACAAGAGGAGGTGTGAGCAACGCTTGGCAGCGTCCGACAGGGACTGCAGTCATGTGACTGACACACAGACACATTTGAGTGTTACACAGCTTCGCATGTGTGCTTGTGTCCTATAGATATTTCACACATCCCTCCTGCTATAGTGTCACATATTTGTGTACTGTATGCACAAATTAGCTTGTAGAATACACGCAAAGTATTCCCAATAGATCAATATGTAGTAAGTCAAAGTTAAATTGATAAAAGTCAGACTTGTGGTACATAAACGTATCTAACATTGGCAAAAGATGTGACCTGTATCACACTCAGAAAAGGGAGAGAGGTCTCAAATAGAAACTTGTGATAACCGTTAGTATCTGGTTCCTACAGAAAAAGCTCAAACAATTCCCGAGGGACACAAAAGAAACTCATAAAAGAAAAGATTAGACACCTAATCTCGTGATTACAAGATCTCATAATTACGAGACTAGGATTTCAAAGTTATGAGAAATCCTAGGGTCAATTGTCGCTAACCTAGGCTACGAGATTAGACAATAAAACATTTAATCTGCTCTTCCATCTCAATATGAGGCACTGGGAACATTTAATGTGGATGGTGTTAATATGCTTATGTCAGCACTGTGCAGCCATGTCAGGTTGTTCATGCTGATCAGGCCGAAAGTCCAGTCTGACCGGCTAGAAGTTGCTCTCTTCCTGCTGGAACAGTGTAACCAATACGGGATGTTTAAAGGATCTAAAGTCATGCATTTCCAGTTTTTTAATAGGTGCAAGATCTTTTATCATGCGTACAAGAACGTTTCTTGTTCTTATGCAATATCTAAATATATTTTTTTGTGTCTATAACACGTCTGTCTTTTTCAATTTGTCCTGCAGAATGTGACAAGTTGAGGAAAGATGGTTTCCGGAGCTCTCAGTACTACTCTCAGGGTCCCACCTTTTCTGACCCCTTACAGTCCACCAGCAGCCTGCAGGATGAGGAGGAGGATGACAATGACAAGAAGGTACACACACTCACAAATTCACACAAGTGTAACGGTCACTCAAAGTTGAGTACATACAAGTGCAGTTACGTGTGTGCATGCAAGAGCTGTAAGTGGAGCATGGCAACTCACCTCTTGTGATTTAAATAGTGTCAGTCTGCCCTCTAGTGGCCAGAAATGAGAATGCATGTTTGTCTCAGTGAACAGGAGTTGCTTCTCTGCCTCCCTCCCTGACTTAACTTTCTAATTTATTTTCTACAAAGAGAATTAACATCTTTAAATTTACTCGACTTACACAGAAATAACCTGACAGACAAGTAGCCATAAGTCTAGCTTAATAAAAAAGTTCTGCACTTCCTCATTGTGCTAATCAATGACATCAGATTTGGTGGTAGTCTATCAGGATTAATGGTGCCATAGAGAACCAGCACTAAGCTAACACTCACGTTTCATCATGACTGTCAGCAGGCATCATGAAAACGTTAAACTGAATGTTCAACTCTCTGTTTTAATCGTGTCTCCTTCTCTGGTCTGTCATAACACCACAGTCAGATCCAGATGTACAGAGAGAATAAACACTTACAAGCTTTTGTTGTTTTCCCATTACACTTGTTTTTCCTCTACACTTGGTGGGGCTGTCGTTCGTCTAATGTCACACCATTGTAATTTCACAGAAGGGTGATAGATGGAGGGAGATAAAGAGGCAGAGATGAGAAGACAGAGATAAAAACAAAACAAAAACAGAGACAAAAACTATTATTATCACTCTTTTTGCTGACAGACCATTAGTGTGAAGTGAAGTGTAAATGGTTCGACAGTCTAATCTGCTGCCTCTGCTTTCCTCTCTGCATTTTTATTTCTCACACACGCTATGATATGCGGGGTCCCCAGAGGGTCTTTCACTGTTATTATCAGGGTCTCCTTTGTCTCCCACAGAGCCCCTCGTTTCATGCCTGCCCCGACCCTTGACCTTCATAACACACTGTTGTCTTTCTCCCATCTCTCGTGATCTGTCTTTTTACTCTCCGCCGTCACTTCCTGTTGTCCTGAGGCCAGTGAGCCTAACTTTGCCTGACAGCAGCTTCTAAAGGAGAAACGAAGCTGCAGGTTGAGCCACAATGCAAAGTACCACGCCATGCCTGCCACCAAACTATGGATGTGATCCTTTCTTTACATCCCTCCCCTCCGTTGCCTCCCCCATTTATCCATCCGACCATGCAGGGTTTGTGTGAAAGCTCTAATAGCTATCTTTTCTAGCCAGTCTGATGTTAGAGATTGCCAGGAGGAACCATAATGGACACAGGAAATGATTGCTGGGTGTATGTGGCAGATTCTGGACAACTTTATTCCTGCAATTTTCAATCTCTGACCAACAAAACCACACCGAGGATTTTTTTTTTGCCATGGTGGCAAGGCTTATACTGTTGCAGATGCAGCCAGGCAAAATTTGGGTGGTGCAGTGAAAGTGATGACTAATGATTTTTGTCCTTGGAGTCGATATAATCAGAACAGTGTGGGATTATTTGAGCTCACTGCTTTGAATTTCTACCTGTGTTTGCTTGTGATTCAAAACAACGATTTCAAAATCTCCAGTGGACACTGACATCGACAGCAAACTGGAAAAAATAGCTGGTTTTCTGTTGACTAACAGCTCAATTTCAAGCCTGGCCGCTGCAGTAAAGAGCTGCTGTCTGTTGCCTCTGCGCAGTAAATCGTACCCCAGGATTGAGAACTGTTAGTGTGTGAACAACACAGTTTAATGCATGAGTGATTCTCTGTCTTTCTACTCTCCGTTGCGCTCTTGCTTTTATCCTGACATCTTTTAAAACGCTCTGTCGGTTTACACTGATAGATGTTGGTGTGTGCAAGAGTGTGTGTTTGTGTGTTTCCATTTGGGTTTGATTGATCGTGAAACATGTTTACAGCACCACAAGCCTCTAAAGGTCACAGCGATGTAATATATTAAAGTCTGTTTGTGTGTGCCAATAAAGTCCGTGCAGTCTGTCAGTTACAGTTTGGGACAATTAGGCTCTGTTCTGTTCTATAATATTCTATTCCCACTCTTGACATTTTTCTTCATCCATCACTCCATCACAAATATTTGTTTTCCATTGCCTTTCATTACCCCACATCATGTTTCGTCTCCCTCACCTCTATCACTCCCTTTCTCCTCACTTCATCCTGTTAACCCCCTTTTCCTCTTTCTCATCCAGTCAACAGCTTCATCAGCGGAAGACGAGAAATCCCAGCTCTCCATGAGGCCCCAGACCCCGCAGGGAGGGGAGGGGTATGAGGTGGACGGGCAGGTTGTATGGAACAAGAGCACACCCCTCCCCACCCCGGAGGAGAAGATGAGGCTGGCGGCTCAGGCCGTGCCCACAGCCATAGTTCCCATCAACGTCACAGGTAGGACGTCTTAGCAAACCTTAGTCATTCAACAACTTAGTCCATCTCTCAATCACTAGTGAGTAGCGACCTGTTCCCATCGGTGTTGGTAGTGGACGACAAATCTCCTGGTCCTCTAGTTCCACACGATCAAACCACTCTGAGTTTGATCTGGTCTCATTCATCCCTGGTGTCTGTTCTGTAACATTATACTCTCACCATCAATCACACATTTTGTTTGTCTCAAAGGAATTTTCTGACATCTAAAGCGTGACTGCTGTTTTACAGAGTTAGATGAGAAGATCAATATCAAGTTCATGTGTGAGTTTAATACAACGATAGCTTCCTGTCACTTGGAAAAATCCCGCAAGCTGAAGGAAACAGCTTGTCTCCATCCACAGACTGTATATAAGAAGTGGAAAGAGCCACTGTGATGATTCATCGGTTTGTGGACTACCGTTTTGAAGCCTCGAGGCAGAAGTGCCCTATTGGGACTAGAAGGCGGAGCTGTGGAGAAGCAAGGGGTGGATCTGACTGAGAACCCAAGGACGCTATCCACCTCTACCTGCAACTTGACTGCTTCTGGCTCTTTGCTACACTGTGCAAGGCTAACAAAGTTCGCTTCCAACACACCCAAAACAAGTTCACGGCTGTTTAAATATACGCAGTGCCATTAATACGCATTGCTAAGCCGCTATCATGACTGACAGGTTGCTGTGGTAGCAACTTGTCAATCACGAGGTAGCCACGCCCTAAAGCATACCCTGCTTTATTGTCTGTTTTAAACTAAAGCCCCCTTTCCACTTAACAGAACAAACTCACTAACATCTGCATTTGAGGAAGACTTGACATAAGTGATTGAGCTCATAAACTCATTAGGAAAATTTTTACTGAGGTAATAAATCAAGTTAGAAATAGGGTCATTTTCTCTTTGACTTACACACAATCAGATGCCCTTTTGCAGCCAGTGGAGTAGCCTTAAAAACTGCCTTATTAACATGTCATGTAATTTTATTGGTCTTCTCATCTAACTCTTACATAAGCAGCAAAAAAAAAGCAAATGTCAGACTGTTCTTTAATCAACCCTCTGTGGCTGAGTGGATATAAACTAATCAATTACTGTATCCAGTCATCCACAGAGGAAGAAACTGTATGTGTCAGTCATGGACGTCTGCCTCTCCTCCTGTACCTCTGTGTATATTTTCCCCCTCCATCATGCTTCTTGCAGTCTGACCTTCACCTTCCTTTATGCGTGTGTGAGCGAGCGTCTGGGTGTGAAAATCGTTTGACAGCTTATCCGAGGGTCAAGGCTTTTCACCGACTTTGTGTCAGATCACAGGGCGTTTGACAGATGAACACAGCAAAACGTGTCGATGCAATTCCCTAGTTAGCATGTCACATTTCTCAGTGCCACACACATACATATATAACATCTTATTCTGCCAGTTCTGATTAATAGTATATTGTTTGTATGATGTTTCACTCATCTCACATCAGCTGGATATTTTTGAGGCGTAAAAGAGATGCACAAAGACTCAAAAATCATGCCTCAGTGTCAACATCTGAATTTTGCTGTTGTCACAGCCAATATAACTGCGATCCTGCCGTCTTTCAGACACTAATGAGTGCTTAATGTGGTCCCACTCGACACAAATCACTGTTGACTGCATCTCCTGTCGCTTTACATTACTGAGAAAGAGGGGGGAAACGCACACACACATACAGACACATACAGACAGAGAGATCAGGGACTTTACTGTCACTTTGAGGGGGGATATGATAGACACTATCTGCCCTCATATCAATTTCTATTTCCCTAACGCCTGCAGGCTGTCACCAGCTAGCCAAACAGCAGAAAGAAGGGCAGGTCCTAGTAAGATATTGCTCTTCCTTCAGGGAAGCTGGACAGAGAGTGAGAAGGTTATTGAGAAGAATGAAAGACGTGTGTGTGTGCATGCTTCACCTTATACCTGTCCTGTGCATGTGTGTTTCCGTGATAAGAGCATGCACTCTATATCTCACATGTATGTTTACACCTGAGTCACTGATATTCAGGGTTGGAATTTAACACATCAAAAAAAAACCATCAGCCAAAAATTTCAAGTTTTCTTTGCCAGCTCCCGTTCAGTCAGCCATTGCTTCAGTTATTTTCTGTTTTTAATGAGTAAATGTGTGAAAATGGCTGATTAAGACTGAATTTTTAGGGACTTTGGCTGGTGGATAATAAAGTTTAAAGGGTCAGCTCACCCAAATTACAGAAAAACATTTTGTCGCTTTCCTCTACTTTTGTTTTTATTTGCCCATATTTAGATATTTAGATTTCTACCTCCACTCGAATAAATTTAGGTTAATGGAATTTTATTGTGTGCGCATGGCATTGAACTGCCTTAAAAACATGTATGGGTTGGTCTATAGTAGGGACGTTCCTGGCGACTAATTTCCCTGTTGACTTAATGAAAATTTTAATTAAGACTAGTTGATGAATCTTAAAAAAAAATCTTGCAAGGTCATTGTCGTGATGAGCTGCGTTACCTTCTCAGACCGGGCAGGATCACAGCGTATCCGGGTGAACGATGTCAACTTGGCTAGCACCCTTAGCAGCAGCAACCGTTGCTCTGTGCAGGTTAACATCCAGATGCACATTGCTCCAGTCGAGCTCAGTTTTTTCTGACACAGCCTACATGCTACCTTGTTTTCATTTTCTAGATCAAAGTGCTGCCAAATCGCACTGGTTTTGCGAGAGGACAAGCATTACCGTGGGGAGGGCGACTGCTGTCTGCCGGCTCTGTAGCACCCACTAGTGGCGGGTGGCCGCATGACAGTTAAGCAGCCTTGTACATGAATAAAACAGTAATTGGTTAACCGACTAATATTTCTGGTGCCGACTAGCGAGGGGGCTGATGTTTAACTCAAACGACTAATCGCGGGCATCCCTAGTCTTTAGTAGGGATACCCAATATGCTTTGCCCAAGGACTACTTTTAACCTTTCAACATTTGCTGTCCTCACTCATTTTTGCACAGAGGCAGACCCAATGGCAGCAGCCCAGCACAGGTCAGGTGTACGCAGGGGTGCTTAGCTCGGACCTCTGTCAGGGGTCTGGGGAGCCACCCTGGCACTGTTTTTCTAAATACAAACTCTATTTTGACATTTTTCATACACTCTAGCACCGTATTTACATTCAAAGTGCAGAAAAAATCCCAGTGCAAATCAATTTATTTTCATTGGAATTTAAAATACTTGGCGAAACACCCAGCACCCGAGCGCAGGGCTGTCAAGTAAGTATCACTGAGCTATAAATTTCCTATAGTTAATTCTCAGTGAACTACTGTTTCATTCTGAAAACCATTCACAGCATGTTCTGTACCAGAGCTACTTTTTCAGTCAAAGATGATTTTTTCAGTACTCTGGGCAAACAAACACAAACAGGTTTCTGATCACCTACATTTTATTGGGGTGGAGTCAGGCCAAGTAAAGGATCGATATCTTAACACCTGGGCAGATAAAACAAAAACTATCTGTATGGCAAAATAGATCCCACCCAAGGGAGACGAGGAAATGTTTTTCATAATTTGGCTGACCTGACACTTAGTTTCTTGCCCTGTTGATGTTGCATGTTCAACTTGATAATAATTAAAAAGAAAAAACAACCTTCTGCATGTTGTTGAGTTTGTGCCTAACAACTAACCAACTGCTGTTTGCCTGTGTGTCCGCCTGCCTTGCTCTCGCCCTCTCGGCTACCAGGGGCAGTGTTTGACCGACAGGCGAGCATCCGGCGCTCCCTCATTAACACTGACACCGTGTCCCGCCGTCCCAAGAAGGTCAAACGCAGAAAGACTATATCAGGGCTGCCTGACAACTTCAACCACGAGCTAGGTATGGAACGCTGTGGGCCAATATGTTGCCCTCTACTGTCCACTGACCTGATCCAACACTATGGACGAGCATCCCTCCTGCTGTCACTACATCCTATAACTTCATTCTCATAGAGTTACGCATAAATCCATTACTGTGTACATGAAGTGAAAAAGGACTAACAATACTAGGACTCACCAGTATTGTTCTGTCATATTGAGACACATGCAAGTCCACAGTGTTGGATCAAGGCCCTGCAGATGTTCAATCTGTCCCTGTTTCAGTTCTTCATACCAAGTGTCCTCATTTGCTCTCCTCCACCCAGGTTCTCTGCACCAGCAGGAACCAGTTGTGAAATCCTTTTTCAGTAGTTTTGTGGTTTTCATTTAGCCATTTTTCCTCCTCTTGAAACTTTTGCACTCAGATAATCTCATTTTATACTCTGCCTGTTGGAGCATCGTGTCACATAGGAGAAGCTAAGTGCAGCGTTTGCCATTCTCATTGTGCCATAATCTTTCAGCTTAACTTTCTGCGGCCCCTTTTCTGTGACTTGTGTGTGTTAATTGTGTGTCTGTGCGTTAATCCATACTGATAATCTTAGCATGTGTGTTTTACTTACCAACATGTACTGATCATGAGAGAATGGGCCCCTGATCAGGGACACCTAAAAAGGCCCCACAATGTGCTTTTCAGAACATATGATCCTCAAACCCTCCAAACAGATGAGGGATAAATAACAAATATGAAGTTTTGGAGGTCCCCTGCCCTTAGTTACTCAGCTGAGCTGGGTGTTAAGCGAGCACTAAGCTTACTAAGCTGACGCTGTGCTGACGGCACCGCATGGCTGATGTTTATTTACACATCTCTGAGCTGTGGGACAGCAGCAGCGTTTAAGGAGAATGTCATTTCTCTGTGCGATAAGATCACCGAGGCTGATAGGAAAGGGGGTTTTAAAGTCTGGTTAGTGACCAGCTGACGACAGCCTCTGAATGTCATGATTACTGGGCCGGGGTAATTGTCCCAGTGCTTCATCCCTCCCTCTCCCCTGCACAAGAGCTGCCTGCGAAGTAGACCTGCAGCTTAATCTATCGCAGCAGCAGCAGCAGCCAAGCTGTCACTCCAGCTTTTAGCAAAGGAGGAAGAGAGTGTATGTGTGGTTTAGAGAGAGAGCGAGACGAGGGGGGGAGAGAGAGAAGAAAGGACGCAAGAGTGTGTGTATGTTTTGGGATACGAGCATCAACAGGAGAGGGACCACAGATGGGAGACACACTAGACATCCTCTCCCGTTTTACAACTCATTCTTCAATTTGTTTGTTTACTAGCCGGTATGTTCAGTGTGTGTGTGTTTTTGTGATGTCTGCATTTCTGTGTGTCCTTGTCTCTGTGTCTACCTGCATATTCTGTATGTTCTGTCCTGTATGACAGTGCATGACCGTGTCAACACTGTGTGTGTTTGTCTCCATGTATGTGTTGTTGGCTGGCTCGTACCTGACCAGCTGCCTGTCCTGGACCTTGGGGTATTATTCGCTTTTCTGTCGGACTGAGCCAGAGCCAGAATAGGAGAGGAAGCATAGTAGGGAATCTCTGTCTGTCTTCCCCTCATATCCTTTCCTCCTTAATGAAGAAAACCAGAAGTTATTAACGCATGAGAGGGTTACAGCAAATCTAATTAATTAGCGTCCATGTGACCACAGGTTACCGAACAGTCAAGCCAGAAAAGCAGACGGCATTGTGGCTGAAGTAGTTACAGAAGCGTTGTGGAGACAGAAAAAAAAACAAGAGAGATTGATCATGTTTGTCTTATTTTCTTTCTTGCCTTGACAGCAGCAAAAGGACACGGCGGAGAGCTCCGGCCGCATTCCATGTTCATCCCAGGACAGTACTCCACCTTGGGCAGAGTTGGGAGTGTTAACTCAACGCTCCGACGTTCAGACACTAGAGACTCCGGCTGCCAGACGGAAGAAGTGAAAATTGTTCCCCCGTCCATGAGAAGAATCCGGGCTCAGAGAGGACAGGGAATTGCGGCTCAAATGGCCGGCCTCTCCACCTCCTCCTCAACAGGAAGTATATCCATCTCGAGTAGCGACAGCTCTGGGATCCTGATGCTGCCGCAGTACAACAGAGATCCCTCCCGTTTTCACAGTCTGCCCCGACAGGGCGCCAGGGTGTCCCTCAGTGCTGACCCCATCTGTAGCAGCACCCCGATCAAGGCAGGGGAGCAAACTACACCTCAGAGGCAGATTGGAAAGCTTCAGGTTGACGACACTGTGGTGCACATGAGAAACGCCCCGAGGACAGGCACCCTGCCAAGGCCCAAGTCTCAGGAGGTGAGGGGGACACAGGCCAGTGATTGGGGTGGTGGTCCGGCATGTGTGGTCTCACCACATGCTGCCTACTCCACCTCACTCATCCCCAACGCCACCCTGTCTTGCTCCACTGAGGTCATTACCCTCAACACCTCGGGTCAGCTCCCCCACTCTCCAGCCTCAGCTTACCCCACAGCTCGACCCCTCAGTATGGCTTCCTCCATCAACGCTGACTCCAGTCCAGCAGGCTTTTCCCACAGCTCCACCTGCCCAGCCTTGGCTACTTCTACCCCCACTCATACACCAAAGGATAGCGGTCTGGTCATCACAGCACCTGCTAGCGAGTCAGGGCAATCGGACAGCAGTATACACAGCCACAGCACCTTGGCCCCAACGCCGCCATCCTGTCTGCCAGAGGAGCAGTGGGTCTACGACACGCCAGAAAACGTGGTGGTTCCACACCGCACTCTGACCTCCAGCTGCTCCACTCCTATAAACCAGCTGTATAGCAGCCTGGACCTCTCCTCCAGGACCACTACTGACTCCAGCTCCCTCTATTCCCAGGACAACGATGGATACTACACCTCCATGCACCTGGACTCAGGCCTGCGCTCTCGCAGCCATGGCAGCGGGCATGGCGCAGCACCTGGAAGGGCCACCAGGCACAGCATGTACGAGTGCCGTGAGATGGCCAATCAGGAAGACTCTGGAAGCTTGTACAGCGATCGCTCTCTGTCCCGCAGCATTTCCCTCCGCAAGGCCAAGAAGCCGCCGCTGCCCCCAGCTCGTACAGACTCTCTCAGACGCAAGTCTGGCCCAAAAAAGCCCCTTGGAGGCGTTAGCGCCATCAGCGGAGCTAACGAGCCAAACGGAACCATGCTTAATGAGACTCTAATTGCCAGCTTGCAGCAAAGCCTACAGATGGGGCTGAGAGGAGGGAAAGGAAAAGGAGCTTCACCTTCTTCACCCTCTCACAGCCCAAGCAGCGACTATGATGACCCCTGGGTGCTACGGCCACGCAGTCAGAGTAGCGTCAGTGCAGGTAGTTCTGCAGCATCACTAGCAGCTAACGCCAACTGTGGCGGTGTGTCTAACGTATACTCGCTATGTCATGTGACGCCCGCTCACAGCGACACCAGCAGCTTGCGCTCGGACTATGCTGATTCCTGGGGCTACTATATGGACTACCCTCGTAACCACGGAGACCAGAGGGCACAGTCCCCTCCGGTCCATGCCACAGATAACATGTCGGCTGGTGCTCACCCAGGAGAGCTTCAGAATGGAGGTGAGATTCTCAACAACAGCCAGGCCCCTGGAGCTCCAGGCCAGGAGGAGGGGGTGGCAGTGAAGCCCAAAATGTCCACCTCCTCACCGGACAGGGTGCACAGGCTGACCTCACCATCCAGCGGATACTCCAGTCAGTCCAACACCCCCACAGCTGGAACGCCAGTGCCCTCATTCGTCAGGTCCATGTCACCCTCAGGCAGCCGGCCCAAGCCCAAAGTGCCCGAGAGAAAGTCCTCTCTCCTCTCCTCTGTATCCATGTCCTCCTCGTCCACCTCCCTTTCCTCCAACACCTCAGACTCACTTAAAAGCTCCGGACCTCCTCCGCCACCACCTCCACCCTTGCCCCTCTCCTCCTCAGCTCCTACCACCCCTCTCAGCCCACCTCCACCCTTCCCTCCCCCTCTGCTGCCATGCTCCAGTGCAGGCACTCCTCCACCAGCTCCCCCGTTACCAACCACTCCACAGGGTCCAACTCTCATCCCACCCCCTGCTTGCTCCACCTCCCCTGAATTCCCTCCTCCTCCATCCCCTGAAATGCTAATCCCCCCCAGTTCATCCTTCAATGGGAGCTTCAGTCCTCCCCCTCCACCTCCCCCTCCCGTCCCCTCTATGGGGCCCCCTCCACCTCCTCCACTGCCTGCTTTTGTCCCACCATCCTCCTCCCCATCTTTTGTGAAGCCAGTGAAAGATGCTCCTAAACCAGCTCTTCCCAACAGCCCCACAAAGTCACCTAAACCCCTCATCACCCCGTTTGCGCTGCAAAGTGTTCAGCTTCGCTCTGTTAAACGGCCAGAAAAGGAGATTAACGGCCAATCAGACGACGACACCAAAGCTCAGGACACAGGGGTAGACCTCATTCAGGGTCTAAAGCCCCAGAGCCTGGAGCATCCCACTGTGACGCACCTGTCAAACTGCTCCCCAGAAGAAGATTCACGTAACTCCTCACCATCGCCTGTGTCAAAGCTCTTAGAAGAGTTGTCTTTCGACTGCAGTATCACAGATGACAAGCTAGATAGTGCTGTCATAAACGGGAAAGCCGAAGATCACTTTCTTTTAAATGGAAAAGAAATAGCTGAAGGGCAGGAGTCATTCCCGAGTCCCCCACAGAGCTCTCACAGCTCTCCTGTCAAACAGAAGCCCCCCGCAGTCTCGAAGAAACCCCAAATCTCTTTTCTCCCACCATTTAGCCCTCAACCAATCAATGAACAGGTTCCACCTCAGCAGGATGATACAACCAGCCTGTCACAAGCAGAGGATCAAGTAGATGCACCGCTAAAACAAGTGAAGAAAGAAGAGAAAGAGAGTAAAAGTGAGCAACAGGAGGAAGAGGAAGAGAGCTATGAAACATCCACGGTGACCCAGGACGAGTCTGTCAGCCAGGAGACAAGTCCACACCATGGAGTGTGCACCAATGGAGAGGCTCATGACGAGGAAGATGAGGAGGGAGATGGAGCAAGTAGCACGACTGGATCCATCAGCTCCAAGGAGGAGGACAGTGGTGAGTTTGATTTTTATTTAATCATGTTTTTTAATCATCAAATATAAGTTAGAAGACTAATTTAAAATGGTTTCAGTCAAAAAAAAACTTCATTTACTACATTTAGTTAAGCTCATTACCATCATCCTATATAGTTAATAGTGATGCTGCTGCCTGCTGGCTGTGCGTCCAGCTCCTCAGGCAGCCGTGAAATTCATTTTGCCCCGCGAAAGCAAAGGATCCAAACTTGAAACCGAAAGCTTTTAAAGGTTTGAAAACTGTGAAACTAGCGCAGGATAGACAGCTTATCACTGGGACAGCACTGCTGCAGCCTCCTGAATTTCATCCTCTCTTTCTCTCTCTTCCACATTTCCAATGCAGAGATCTCTTGTGGCCACTGTCCCTTCGTTTTTCCCGCATTGCTCTTTTTCTCTCTGCCCCCCCCCCCAACTCTACACACCTCAGCCTCCACTGTCTACTCGACTTCTCTCTACCATCCATCCTTATTTCCAAATATCCATTTTTGCCTCTCTCTTCGTTCCTGTTAATCTCTCATCCTCTCTGTCCTACTCACCCCCTCCTTCTCTCCCTTTCTGTCCTGCTCCCTATCTATCTATCTATCCCTTCTTCTCTCTATGAGGTAAGGGAGGGGGCAAATGTCCCAGGGGAGATGCTTTTCGTGGTTGTAGGGAGAGGGGGGAGGGGCTCCATCGTATCGGAGGGGAGGGGAAAAGATCTGGGGAGGATGGGGAGAGCGTAAAGTGAGACTGCCTGCAGCGGCTCAGGCAGTCGAAGCGCAGACGTGAGCACGGAGGTTGAGGGAAGGAGGAGGAGGAGAGAGGCTGAACTAGAGGAGAAGAAGAGAGAAGACATCCAGAGACAGAAAGAGAATGTAAGAAGACAGTCCGACACCTCCTCCGTACCACTTCAGATTTCATAGACAGCCAGGTTAATGCGACGGGATGGTGGATTCATGAGAGTGTGCTGTGCTGAGTAAACCTCAAGTATGTGCATTAACTCTGTTGTAACCATGTGTATGTTTCTCAGGTGAGGTGTTCTACTCCAGTACGGCTGAATCGTCTCCAGCCCCGTCAGCCAACGGGGCCTCCGAGGAGAAAATGGTGACCCCAACTCCTTCGCGGCCCCGAACCACTGAGGACCTTTTTGCCGCCATCCACAGGTACAACAATGCATCTCTCTCTTCAACGCCTCCTGTCACTTCTTCATCTACTCCAACTTCTTCTCTCCTGACCTGCTTCTACTCCTGATATATAATTTATCCCACTCTGTTTTTGTTTGTTTCTACCTTCCCCCTCTTTCTGTCAGCATCTCATCCCCTCTCTCTCATCCCTTCATAAACCACATCACCCTGATCTCCCTCTCCCCCATCAACCTATGATTTCTCTCTTTCCATTTCTATCCCCCTCCTCCTCCTCCTCCTCCTCTTCCTCTGCCCTCCACCTCTCAGTCATAACTTTACCCAGTGCCGTCCCATCTGCAAGTGTGCACATCTGTCAAATAGCAGGTCTCTGGAGTCTCTCAGCCCAGAGTGGCTTTCTCTGTTCCTGGTCACTGACTGATTCAAGAAGCAAAATGAGTCAGTAGTCACATGTTTGTCGAGGCATCTGTGCTAGTGAAGTCACATTAGCGTTGCTCATTCTCAGCAGGAGAAAAAAGGCGTCTGCTTCATCCATTATTTAACTACTCGACACCCTCGGGTCCTAATCTAGGTTAGAGGCCACCGGAGAGATTTGTCTTTCTTCCTCTCTCTGTTTCTATCTTCCCCTCTTTCTTGTACACACTCCGCTCTGACATAGATTGCATACGTGCTTCAAAGGCAGCACGCACATAAATTTCTCATGCAGCCCACCAGTTTGTGTTTCACGGTCACGTGCGGCGGCAGTCGGAGTTCTCTTGAGCATCACAGGATTTCATTTCACGGGATTTTATTTCTGCCGGCGACAGATTGTCGATGTATTTATGGCGCACACGTCACGTGGGCAAGTGCGATTTATTGTGCAGTTTAATTGGACGTGAGGATTGTGTAAGCATGTGTGCGCAAACCTCACACTGGAACTGTGTTTGTTTACCACTCGCTTTACTGCTCTGCTCCTCTGTTGCACCTCCTCAGTATGGAGCATATAGAAACGTTTTACAGATTTTTTTTTTGATAAGTGGGAAGTGATGACAGACTCCCGGCGGTGCTGTCAGAATGAGAGGAATCAACAGTCGCGGGGAATAATGAATTCAGCTCACACAATCACATGAACAAATTATTAAGTTAAAGGTCCAGTGTGTAGGATTTAGGGGGACATACTGGTAGAAATGGAAATGTTTTCATTATTGTAATATCCTGAATCTAAGAATCGCATGTTTTCGTTAGAATTAGATGTTTATACCTACATAGGAGGTGGGTTCTCGTCTGTGGAGTCAGCCATGTTGCACCGCCATGTTTCTACAGTAGCCGAGAATTGACATTCAAACACTGGCTCTAGATGGGGCTATTCGTGCTTTCACGTCAGCCTCCGTGAAGAGCAGCTTTGGAAAAACTGTGTTGTTGTTTTTTTTACGTAAAACTGCTTTAGTCAGCGCTTTTACCAGTTTAAATCATCAGATTCGTTTGGAGAGGAGGAGACCTCTGTGGATAATTCAGCTCCTGGTAAAACCCTCCTAAACATCTGGATCTTACCACTAGATGCCACTAAATCCTACACACTGCTCCTTTAATATGCAAAAAGTTTTACATCATATCTATCATTAAATTAAAATCAATTTGAGAAATTTTAAGATTATATTTTAAAGCATCGAGATAAATTTATATGTTGTACTTCGAAATGTACGCCTTAAAAATTATTTATACCTCGTGTTCTTGATGGTGACTGTCTCATCGTCTAGCTAACTGTCCCTTCTTCACCCCTCTGATACATTTCCTTTCCCCTTCTCACCTGTCCAATACCTTTGTTTTCCACTCTGTCATTTCACCTCCAAATTCACTGTCTTCTCTCCCTCTCTCACTGCAAAAGAAGTGATGAAAACCCTGAATGAAATGCCTTTACAGCCACAGCATAAAATACAACCTGTCTGGAGGGAGAACCTCCAAACCAAATGTAATACAGTCAAGAGAGAGAGAAAAGAAAAAAAAAAATATCGATCCTGTGCTCCGAGATGCCTCTTAAATTGCAGCCTTGTTTACGTCTATAAATGAGATTGGCTCTCCTGTGCAGCCGTATATTTGTGAATTTAACAAACCGTGAGTTCAGTGTGGAGCCGTCCTGGCTGACTGAGTTCAGGTGTGTGAGTGTACGCACGTGTGAATGTGTGTGAGGGAAGTGTTATGTAATGCTGATGGGCTAATGTGGCAAGGGAGCTCGCAGGGGGACGACGCTAGATGGAGGTTGAATTTAGGGCACAGACACATATTTTGCAATCGTTCTGAAACAGACAGCAGATTCCCTCCTTAACCATTCACACCCTCTAGCTCTCCTCTCATTTGACCTTCACAAGTATATTCTAGACAGGTTATTTTATCCGTTTTTGGAGGAATTTCTTTCTGTAGATCTAATCTGAGGATTAAGAATTTTGTCTCAGTGCGCCCTCCACTGCTGCCTTTAGCATCAAATGGCTCCCCCTTATCACACAATCTGTATTTCTCATGCCTTTAATCATCTCTGTCTCCCCCCTCCTCCTCTCTCCCTCCTTGTGCAGAGGGGGCACGCAGTGGGTGGGTGCATCCTTTCTAGAGAGGTGCGAAGTGGCAGGTAGCCCCTTCCCTGTAATTAGCAAGCCTTGTTGCTGCCATCACGGTGACGCTACCTTTGGATTAGCAACAGTAATCCCGCAGTGCAACCCCCCGGACCACAGATTAATAAGGCTGTTTCCCTGCTAGCCCTAATCCCCTGTATTCTGCCAGTTGCAGCTTTATTGCTATGCTTTGGTGCAGGAGTTATAGACAGTGTAGGCTGAGTGGCGCAGTCAACCACTCTAATACCCCCTGCTGAGCGGAGGCTGAATCGTCCTTGTGTGATTAAAACTGCTTTGGGCACTTTTCCCAGTTTGTGTTTTTGATTAATTTCATTGTGCCACGTCTGAGCTTTCCTGCAGAGTTGCAGCGTCTGCAGCTTTACTTGTAAAAACTCATTGGATTTCCTTAACGAAAATGTGTAACTCTCCTTCTAATTGCCTTCCTTTTCCTTTTTTTGAGCATCCATGCCACTCAGTGCTCCTCATTGTTTTACTTTTTTAAGATGCGTGCTGTGACGCTTGATTGCTGGGGGCAGTGCTGACATATGGCAAATTTGGGACAAAGATTTGAGGCGTGCAGGCCAAGTATTTTAAGTGCAGTCTTTTTTTTCCTTTTTTTTAGCTACAACAACATGGTAACGCTCACAGAGCTGGGTCGGGCAGTCGACCAAAGGCTGCTTCATGCTCAGTTATATGAAACCCCGCATGCTGCAGCCTCAATTTGAATAATTAGATTGGAGGATTGTTTCCTGACAAAACTGCCCCCATCTCTTGCATTTCTTCTTCTTGCTCTTCTAGCATTTAATCGCCTTTAAATTATTCCACTTTTTACAAATTTATTAATCCTGCTTGCTTTCATCGACTTTGCAGAATAACCACGAGCATGTCATTAATCCAGTTATCCACATCCTTTCCTAGGTCAAAGCGCAAGGTCCTGGGTCGCAAGGAGTCTGAGGAGGACAAGTCCCGGGCTACGAGCCAACCACACTCTCCGCCCGTCACCCCCACAGGTGGTTCCCCAGGAACGGTGTCCTCCTTGCCCCGCCAGGCAGGCTCCATCCAGCGCAACCTCCGCAAGTCCTCCACCAGCAGCGACACCTTCAAGGCCCTTCTCCTGAAGAAGGGCAGCCGCTCAGAGACCAGCTTCAGGATGTCGGCCACTGAGATGCTTCGCTCCACGGACCCTCGCTTCCAGAGAACGCACTCCGAGTCGGCGTTGGACTCCCCTGCTGCTTCACCCTCCTCACTGTCGGCGCCACACAGCCCCTGCACCTCCCCCGGCCGTGGTAAGAGGGCAACAGATGAGTGGAGCCGCTACGAGGCCTTGGCTCTGTCCTCGCCGACTTCATCCTCCTTTTCAATGAGCGGGTTTAAGTACGGGCGCTCACGTACACCGCCATCTGCTGCCAGCAGCAAGTACAACGCACGCAGCCGAATCCTCAGCAGCCCAATGACTGTAATCTGTGAGCGTGAGGGGGAGCTGGCTGAGAGCGAGTACGGGGACACTGCAGAGAGTCCGACCGGACCCACGGCTCAGACTCTTCCTGTACTCAATAACTCCAATGGCACTTTATCTGAAGAGAGCAGAAGTTAAACAGCAATGACTGCCCCTTAGATACAGGGAGCTGAACTCACTCGTCATAACCAGGTAGGGGGCAGGAAGAGGAGCCGATAGAGACACCTTCCTGAGCCCCACCCCCTCGGTGCTGCCTCTGAGGGAGTGGACATGTCGGGTCCTGTTGTGAGGTCAGAGGTCGCCCCGTCATGGACCGGGCTGGACTTAGTCTGAAGTGGAGAACTGGTTCTGCTGCAGCTTTTCATGATTTTCACTCTGTCCTTCGTTTGGTGACTCACCCTTTGTGTTGAAAGAATAGCGTTTCTTTTTACGCCCGGTGTTCTTAGTTTGTTTTCCATTTGTTTTGCTGTTTTCTTTTATTGTCCTTAACACGCTGGAATCTTCTAGTTTCTTTGAAGGACAACGTTCAGGTGGAAAACTAAAGGTGAATTGAAGGATTTGAAAAGTCACAAGTTGTAACTTTGCTGCTGTGGTGCTACGTAGCTAGGCAGTTGAAAAGAGTGGAATGTAGAGGCGTGCTGGCCGGACGGACTCTCGCCTTGTGAATCTTCTCGGCTTCTCTTCTGTTGGCTCTGGAAAGTGTTCGAGAGCACCACGGTTTGCAAGCATCGGCTTCAAACAGCCCGTATCGTTGTGGAAAGAACCCGAGGAAGACGTGGTACAACAGCCAGCTCCACGGTACAACTTCAGCTACGGTTACCACCAGGTTTTGCTTTCTGCTCTTTGGTCAGAGGTTTAGTTTGCAGAGCTGGTATGTTCAGTGGTCCACAGGAAGTGCAGAGGGTTCAGTGCTGTCACCTAGTGACGGGCAGGAAATAAACAACTGAGTGTAAAAAGACTCAACCAAAACAGCAAATTTACTCTATAAAAAAGGCTCATAAAACCTTTATTAATTGAATTTTAGTTTGTAGATTTTGCACTGTGCATAGGTCTTTTTCTTTGTTTGTGACTTAAAAACTATGTTTTAAAGATTGTTTTAATAAACAGGTGATGTCATGACTTGTGTTTGGGAGTTAAGTATGAATCTATAAATGTAAAGACAGAAAGAATAAGAGCTTATTTACAGTCCGGGTCTACTAGCGAACATGTTGGTTACCAAAGAGCTTGAACATTAACTGCTGGCCGTTAATCTGGAAGTGAACACAATCTGAGAGTGTCTGACACACACAGTCGTCGCTAAGTTTGCCGAGACCTGCTAGAAGCTTTTAGGGCTTAAATGATTTCTATAACGCCGTTGATCTTTCTGCTAAGTTTTATCCTTTTGCAGTTTTATATGATTCTGTATGTAAATATATAGAGAAAAAGGAGTTTTAAGTAACATTTGGACTTATTTTCAGACTGTACATGTGTAGAGCCCTGTGTTTGCTGGAAGGGAGTGGTTTCCTTTTTTGTAGATTATTTATTTTCACATAGCAGGGCTGCAAAAGGTGTCACGATCGGAGTCAACCAGTGAGGTGATGGAGGCACAGGGAAGGGGTTAGGAGGGCCACATTTACTGAGCTGACCCCACCAGGCCATCTCTTTCTTTTTTAAAAGGTGCTCCAGAGTAACAGAAATGCAATAATGTCAATATTTATGCTAAAGCCTTCTACTGCCCTTAATCTCGAGTCATGCAAAGCGCACGCTGGTGCTCGCAGCTGAGTAAATGTGGTCTCTTAAGAGTCATAAACTGAGGCGACAGGCGTGAGACTTGATAACCTCCTAACAGCCATAACACCCTGTGGTTTAATCACCTGTGACCAGTGTGTCTCCCAGCTCCCGCCCGGCCGTGATCGAGCACTTGGGGCCCGGGCTTGTGTCATGACAGGAAAACGTCTCAATCGCAGAGAGCGTGTGAAAAGACGGGGGAGGACAGAAGACGTAGTGGGAGTGGAGCTGCTAACGCTCTTGTGTATGTCTGTGTAATAAAAACAAGGTGATATTTAAAGAGTGGGTTTCTGTGTCATCTCTGTGTGTGTGTGCATGTGTGTGTGCGTGAGTGATTCACGGCCATCTGCCAACCCAGCACCCCAAATCACAGCCTCATTAGTGCCGTCGCCATGGCACCCACACTCGTCTGTCATCTGGAAAGCTCCAGAGGCCATCGTTTACCCCTCCCTCCACCCGCGGGGTCATCAGTTATGTCTCCTTCTGGACATCCTATTAGGACACACACTGAATCACAGGCTCAGCCCACAATAGACCTCTCCACTGTTGAACCACCTCGACTGTCTGAATTACACTTCGTAACCCACCACTGAAACCTCTCAACATTACCCGCACCTCCTCGCTGCCTCTTCAACGCCTCGGCACGTCGAGTGCTCGTCCCCAAGGGTACAGAAACACTCAGTATTTACAATATGTTCCCTCCACCAACACTTCAGCAGAGTCACCTGCTCCGTGACGCTGTGTCCATCTGGCTGTCAGACAGGGATCAATACAAGCTCCTCCCAGCCATAATCACACTATTGACACCTCAATGCTTCCCTTCTCCTCCGTGCAGTAGGATGTGACCGTTGAGACAGAATGACTGTATTGACTGAACACAGTGAAAGGTCCAGGAGTAGTTACCACCTGTGTTTTTGGTGTTCAAAAGTCTTCTGCTGCAATTACTCAGCCATAAAAGGAATACTTCACCACCAAAATGACAATTTGTATATAAATTGTGGTAATCAATTACATTTAATTTGTTAAAAAATGTTTCTCGCACATCTTGACAGTAAATGGAGAATCTAAAAACTGAAGAAAGTCTTCCATGACCTCATTTAAACAGCAAAACTCGATCAAAACATCAGTCCTCAAACTCCTGAACTAAACTGAAATTGACACCTACTGTATCTATAATCTCTTCAAAGCCAGACTCCATTGACAAAAACAATTAATTTACTAGGGATGCATGATAACATAAGAACATCATCTGTATCGGCCGATGTTGGCTTTAAAATTCATTTATACATTTAAACCTTTAAGACTTAGGGAATCAATTGAGAGAGACCCCCATTTTCAGTGATGCCGGGCATGTAAGCAAACATAGAACCACCATGCATATCAATTAAAACAGAAATTAAACCAAACCATACAAAACAACAATTAGCTACATGATCGCTAAAAGTAGAAAGCATTTACACTCAAAACAAGATCTGAAATAAGGCATGTAAACAGCCATAAGGGTGGCAGAGTGTCCAGGGTTAAGGTCTTTTGCAGATTATTCTGTGTATAAAGGTGCACTGTAAGAAAATGATATGTGAGCTATCCTGTGAGCGAGTACCGAGGTTATGTGAGGTCAGAGTTAAAAGGGATTAAATACAGGGTGGAAGCATCTGTATCAAAGCTTTATAAAATGAACACAGCCAAATATATATATATATTTTTTAGATACAGAGACGACTGGTTGCTCTGTATAATCAAGCGCAGATCAAAACCTTGTGCTCACAGAGAACAGGTAACAGGATACACAGGAAAGCACTCCAAAAATATAGAAAACCAGGAAGGAAGTATGAAAAAGCCTTTACCATAGTGGCTAAATCACTAAAGGAGCCGACATGTTTCGACCACTGCAGGTCTTCGACAGTGCCTTAAAAACGACTTTATACATCTGTTTTACAAAGTTCTTAAACCACCAATTTTTCAAATTTTAAAAAGGAAACATTCTGTCAAAACGCTTATAAATCAGACAATGAAATAATAGTACTACACAAAGCAAACACAAAAACATGGTCTTAAACCAGGGTGTTACATAAGGAAGTCTACATAAATGAAAATATATATAAAAAATAAAGATAATCTGGGTTACAAGCAAGATAAAGAGGTATATTCAGTCAGAGGTTGCCTAATCTTCCGTAACATATGGATCAGTATCACTAATCGGCCAAATGAATTGGTATACTGCATATCAAATATCAGCAAAAATCCAACATCGTGCATCCCTAAATTTTGCCTTGCTGAACATGAGAGCTGCTGGTCTACCGCTGCATCGATTGTTATTACACAGTTTTCAGCACTGCACTGCAAGCCAGGCGGCCCGCCTGCTCTAAGCATTGGGGAATTTTTTTTAATGTATTATTAAGATGTTTTTAAACTACAGCAGCCTGGAGAGTAACAGAAAAACACCCTGCTAATGTTACAGTGAACAGAATTGAAAATGAAACTGACTGCACACACACACACAGCACATCACATTTTGTCCTTGGCAACATGCTGCTCCTCCCAATGACAGCTGCATCTTGTCCAGTAGACACACAGGCTAGCAGGGCTGTTTGTAGCTTTATGGGGGCCAGAAGAAAAATGTTGCTGCTTACTTAAATTGTTCTGTGTTTAGAGTTTACTCATACAGATCTGTTTCTTTTTACCAATACGTACTTATTATGTTGCTTTGTTGCTTCCTGTTTGCACTCCCCCTTTACTGCTGCAACTTTCCCCACTGTGGGACGAATAAAGGATTATCTTATCTCTCACAAAAGAACTTATTTTAATTCAACTTAGCTGCATTGTTAACATCTACATTTAAAACAAAATCAGTGAGGTAAAATTACTGTTTTTGGCAGTGGAGTCTGGCTTTGAAGAGAGCATAGATAAGTTTCACTTTCAGTTCAATTCCCTGTTGGAAAGGGCTGTCTGTTTGAGAAGTACTGAGCGTACGACTGGATGAATGAGACTTGGATTATACTGCGCAAGTTGTGTGAGAGTTTGTGAACAATTGTTTTGATATAGTTTTGCTGTAAACAAACCCCCATGACTTCAATTCATCAAAAAATGTCTCTACTTTTGGACTCTTCATTCACCGGAGGCATGTGAGAAAAACAAAGCTTTCTTCACAAATCCAGCGTAACACTGGATGAGTGAATTAACATGACTCATCATAACCCATTTCTGAGGCATCTTATCTTCTCCCCAGAAGGGCAGGGTTATAAAAACATATAAGTATATTTAACACACATGCGAAGAAAACAACCACTAACACAAATACTGGCCTTCATAAAAATCACAATCATACGACTTGTTAAAACTGCCACAAACTGACTGAACCAGTCCAGCTCATGTGTCGGCAGAAACATTTTGAAGTATTTTCACATGTATCCTGACTCGAGGTCTCCAAATCTCTCCATCAGGCTGGAGGGGGAAATAAAATTAAAATACACGACTGGAATAAAACAGTGAGCCTCATTATAGGTTTCCTATCCGCTGCCATGTTTCACCTCACTGAGCACGGCCGATGAGATCGATCTGACTGGTGAACAACAGATGAAGTGTGTGTGTGTGTGTGTGTGTGTGTGTGTGTGTGTGTGTGTGTGTGTGTGTGTGTGTGTGTGTGTGTGTGTGTGTGTGTGTTCAGAGGATAAAAAAAGAAGTTGTTTCTGCTGAGCGTCTGAACATGATATTGGGAACAATTGTGCCACAAATAAAAAGAATGACTCAGCAGACGTGAACCTGACGGCGGGGGAGAGAGAGAGTGAGAGGACAAGGTGAGAGCGGATAAAGGGCGAAGTGAACTGTGGCGAGGATTTCACCCGGCGGATAAAAAGGTCACAGTGATCAGAGTGTGGAGGACGGACTGAACTGTATCCACTACAGATCAGATAAACAGCTCACGCTGAGGCGCTCTGCTGTTTGTGATCCACACCACATGAAGGAATCCTGTTCGGAAATAAAGACGACTGAAACATAATTTTATAATTTTGTAATAAATTAATAGGTGTATTTATTATTGATGAGATAATAAATGTTACATTCTTAAACATCATTTGGAGGGAAGTAATATCTCCCATGATTCATACATCAGTGCAGTGCTTATGTCATCATTCCCTCATTAAGTACCATTAAAAACACACAACGTCTGTCATGAGCTCTGAATGTAAACATGATTTATGATAATATGGTTTAATGTGTAAAAGGACGTTAACTCAGATTTAAAAGGCACAGTGTTAATGTTAGCTTATAAGTGTCACTCTTTGTTAATATCTAACATCCACCAACAGAGGTGGGGCCAAGTCACAAGTAAGTCCCAGGTCCTAAACTTTGACTTTGGGAGTCCTAAATGAGTCATAACATGCTCTTCACCAAATGTAATGCCATTTTAACAACAGAGTACTTGTTAAAATTAGTTTATTATAAGTTGTTGTGTCTCCGTCTGTTATAACCTGCACATTTTACATACTGCAATTCTTTATGTTGACCACAGCGTAGTTTCTGTACACAAACAAAATCATCTTTGTTATCACATTTTTCAAATGGCGCTCAGTAACGTAACGTGCTTCATGGTTCTCTCCTGCAACTTGATCGGATGCTGTCGGATTGCTTCAAACAAAGTGAATCTGGAGAATTTAGAGTCATCTTGGTGGGGATGAATTGTGTTGATGCAAGTTGATTCGGGACATGAATCGTTTTATGGCACACTTTAATCTTTGGGCTTAGAGGAATGTGTCAGGTATTTTCAAGTCAAATGGCTCGAGTCTAAATGAAGTCCCGAGTTACTGGTGTTAAAGTCCAAGTCGAGGTACAAGTCTTCGTGGTTTTGTCAAGTCTCATGTCGTCAAATTTCTGACTTGGGTGACACTTAATTTGGATAGTCCACCTACAGATAGTTTATAGAGTTTATTTAGAGTATTCAACAGCTTATTTTATGAGATTCAACAATTCAGCTGTTTCACTTTCTTCTTTAGATGTTTAACAAATTATCTTTACAATAAATGGAGACAATTCACTACATATTCTTATATTAATTTAGTTGAATTTGATCTATTTGGTTGAGTAAACAAGTTCCACTAGATCAGTGGTTCTCAACTGGTGGATCGCGGTCCAAAAGTGGGTCACAGGTCCATTCTGAATGGACCGCAAGTGACTTGCAAACATGTCAAGTTTGTAAAAAACACATTTTATTTTGAAGTACAGAGAATTTCCAGCACAGAGCTTTTATTTTATAGTGCTGTTTCCTGCTGTGGAGTGAGTGACTAATGGAAATCTACTGAACAGAGACAGTAAACTAGCTCAAGGCTGTTGCCGCAGCGGCCCGGGTTCGACTCCAGCCTGTGGCCCTTTGCTGCATGTCACTCCCTCCCTCTCTCTCTCCCCCTTTCACACTTGTCTGTCCTATCCATTTAAGGCTAAAAATGCCCAAAAAATATCTTAAAAAACAAAAAAAAAAACAATCAGTTTGAGTGATTATTTAGAAAAAGACAAATCTGATTCCAGCTTCTCAAATGTGAATATTTCCTGTTGTCTATGTTTCATCACTCCTCTATGACAGTAAACTGAATGTCTTTGGGTTGTGGACAAAACAAAACATTTGAGGACTTGGGGAAACATTGATCGCATCATTCACGATTCTCTGACATTTTATAGATCAAACAACTAGTCGATTAATTGAAAAAATAATCTGACATGGAAAAAGTCACATGGCTGAATTGTTGAATTTCAACTATCTGTAGGTGGACTATCCAAAGACAGTGTCACTGAAACTCAAGTCCACATCTCTGCCTAACAGCACACAGGCATGTGACTACACACTCAGTTTACCAGGGGAAAGGTTTTTTGTTGAGACTGCAGTAATGCAGGTATGACTGGTCCAGATTTACAATGGCTCAGTTGCTCATCGTATCAAGTGCGATAGCGGTGACAGGAAGTGAGGTCTGAGATCAGATAAGGGGGATCCACCAACATTTTGTCAGGCAGGCCGTCAGAGTCACCTTCACAGCAGCAACACTGACTGACAGGAGGAAGAACCTGCTGTCAGTGTTTGCAGGTGACCTACAGAGTTAACGGACAGGTTCGTTTTTTGCCTTCAAGTTTATCTCAACACGTATCTCAACACCATCTGTACACTGAAAGCGTGATCGGTCGCTGTAATGATTCCTCCTGTCCAAAGGAGATCTCAATGTCAGTGACGGGGGACAAAGTCTACAGTCTGAGTCCGACATGTAAAGTGAATGTCCATATTAAAATGAGTCCTTTTGTAAAATAAAAGCCCCTCTGTCATGAACAATGTTTCCTTGCTGAGCTGCACTAACAAAAAGAGAGTATGTTTTACTTTTCTTAAAAAAATGTTGAGGAAAATGTTGGTATTTTTCAACCTTTACCCTATCTCGGGTCTGAGTAACCAATGGGAACAACCACTTTTAAAAAGGGGTCCAGTATTGAGTGACAGCGCTGCAGCCGGCAGCTGCGAAACAGGCTACGATGTAACCCCTCGGGGAATGTTCACACCTGTATGTCCACTACAAGTGTTTTTTTTTGCTACTGACAGGCTCACATTGTTATTATAAATGTCTGACAACATTATGGAAAGGATCCCTACAGAGACGGACGTTAGGCCTGTACTACGAAGCAGGATTTGGAGTTAGCGTGATAACTTCAGGATTAACTCAGGGTTTGCAGTCCTATGAAGCTGGTTCCCTTTTTACCAGAATAAATCACCGTGGTAACTTATGCTTAACAGCTAACCTGCTCCGGAGTATCGGATCACAGGCTGTCAACACCACGACCTCTGACCAATCAGATCACTGAAGAAAAAAGTATCCATGGACCAAAGTCCAGAGTCTCAGGTAAAAAAATGAATATCCCATTTATTGCTATATACCTACATGACGAGAACTAGGGCAAAACAATAATCCACACACTGTTAACTGGCTCCTGTTATTATAAATGCCACATTTGGGTCAGATACACTTCATCAGTCATTAACTTTAGGCTACTTTTCCACCCTTTATTTCAGTAGCAGAAACAGTCTGACATTATGTTTAAGTGTTTTATGTGACATATTCAGAGTAGATTCATCATCATCCAACTACATAGCAAAAAATGCCCTGTACTAATGTCACGTAGGCCCACAGCACCTGCACGTAATTTAAGTCTCGGGCAACTGTGAATTTTTTAGATAGTATTTTCAATATTTTTACATTTTATGTCATAAGATTACAGAAAATCATTTACATCCCACATAACTGACATTTTACTGTCTCATAGTCGTAGACACTTTTGGTACCGTTTCATCTCAGACGACTTCATTCATGGTTCTGATGATGTCACTCGTAATTACCACCCCCGCCTCTTTCACATGAACATTCTCATAGCTGGATAGGAAAACCCAGAGTTGACTGAACTAGTTGATAACCAGCTTTGTAGTACCGGTTATCCAGACAGCTAATGTGACAGGTTAGTCAAACCAGATAACGAAAAGATATCCTGGGTAAGCTGAACTGGCTTCGAAGTACAAGGGGTAAGATCTGTTTTGTTTCACCAGAAATGGCCCTGAAATCGCCGTCGCCACAGCCACCAGACTCCCTTTAAATAAAGGTTAACTTTAGCGTGTATAGAGGCAGCATATTTGTCGTCTAAGTGGATGCACTAAGGGTTTATTTCAACCAGATGGTGATTGTTGGAACAGCGATAAAATGACTGTTTATTTAAATGGAGCCTCGTGGGTTTGGCGATTCTGGGTCAGTTTCTGGTAAAACAAAATGATCTTACTCTTCAGCAAAAAGGTCCATCTCCATAATGTTGTCAGACACTTAGAATAACAATCTGAGCCTGTTAGTGGCAAAAACAAGCACTTATAATGGACATACAGTGAGTGGTTATATTGCTGCAGCCCTCTCGCTCAGTCCTGGACCAGTTTCAAAAACTGCTGTCCCCATTAGTCATTTCGACACAAAGGCATAAGAAAATAGGGTCCAGGTTGAAAAAGACACAGAAATTACCCTTTAAGAGCAACTGCATGAAAAGCAACAGCAAATTAGTGCATTTAAAAAAACAGTCATGAAAACATAAAGAGGCACTTGTGGTTTCTGTCATGACAGAATGCACCAAATGAGAGATATGTTTCTTATCTACTTGGCTCCACCTGCTGGACATATTGGTCCACTGTATCCAGTTTTCCCTTAAGGTTTATTTGTTTATAATGACCTCTTAGAGCTCCTGTTATCATTTGTTTGGTCAAGACTTACAGTGAGTTTAAATCAGTAACTTTCAGTCAAAGTAAACACACAGTCAAACATGTGGATAAATGTCAGTGTGACCTTTAAAAACTTCCATTTTGTTTATCACGTTTCTACAAAAGCAATTATTTATATTCCCTTTAGACATTAAGAAGTGCTGTGCTAAGTGTTATCAAATGATGATGTAGATTTCTTTCTTTCACCATGTGCCTATTTGACAGAGTGCGCAGAGTGTTGCGTGACCTTTACTCTTCCTACTCCGGTATCTTCTTCAGGACCCAGACCTCGTTCCTTCGGTTGGTGAGTTTGAAGGGACTGTCGTACCCGGCTGCGTAGAACGGCTTGTCGACGTATTGGAGACCGTCCCTCTGCAGGCTCTCGATGAGTTTCAGGAGCTCTTCGCGCTTCATTTTCTCGTTGGCGAACCCACCGAACGTCCTGAAAGAAAGACAAAGAAGAATCTCAGTTTAAGTTCTGCATATCTGGGATTTAAAGTCATTTATCAGCTTTCTTCTACCTATTCTTTTGATTGTTATGGTGTGTGCAAACAGTCGGACATGTACAGTAATAAAAGGACCAAGTTGCATTTTGACACTTTTACATAATGTCACCTTAAAGTAGCAATTGAATATATTATCAAAGGATGCCTTGGTTGCACTCTACCTGACATAAGCTGTGAACTCTTTCCTGTGCTCCACAAACACATCTGGGTCGCTCGGCTCCGGTGGACTCTCCTGATGCTCCTCTGGGATGTAGAAAGACACAGTGAACTGAGATTCACACGTGGGGCCGGCTCCAGGGTCCACGCGGCACGTCACAGGGGCCGTCATCTCCACTTTCACCTCTGAGGAACAAGGAAATAAATACTTAAATTCAAAGGAACAGTGTGTGGGATTAAGTGGCGTCTAGCAGTGAGGACTGCAGATTGCAACCAGCTGAAACTTCTCCTGTGAGCCGAGCGCAAACTCCTGGTTAGAATTCCTTCAGTGTTCATTGTACAGGAGGTTTATACCAGGAGCCGAATTATCTGCAAAGGTCTCTTCCTCTTCAAAATGAATGGAGCAGGTGATTTTAACCAGTAAAAAGACTGAATAAAGTAGTTTCAAGTTACAAATCAGTGTTTCTCTGACGCCGTTTGGCTCAAAGGCCCCGCTCTGAGCTACTGTAGAAACATGCCGATGTAACATGTCAGACTCTGTAGACATTAAGCGGCTCATTTCAAGGTGACGGAAACACGAAAACTCTCACCAGTGGTTATCCATGACCAAAACATACACACCAACTATAAACTAACATGGAGTGGTCAGCACTAGGGTCCAACAGCGCCTACACTCCCCCCGCAGGCTGAGGGTCTTTGGAGTCAACCACAAAGTGTTGCTCCTCTCCTATCATGCCATAGTTGCGAGCATCCTGCAGTGTGGCGTCTCAGCCTGGTTGGGCAACTTCAGTGTACAACTGAAGGCCCAGATCGCCAGGCTTATGCAGAGAGCCATGAAAATCATGGGAGTCAGGCAGCACGCCACACTCCAGTCTCTCTTTGAGCAAACCATTATCAGACAGGGCCAGAAGATTACCTCAGACCCCACCCATGTCCTCTATCATGAGTACCAACTTCTCCCCTGGTGCAGGCTTAACCACTTTAAAAACTCCTTTGTCCCCTTGTCCATTAAAGTCTTAAATGGGAGGCCAGCTGCAGCTTGTTGGCTGACGGCAGCGTGTACATGCACAGTAGGTACTGAGTGTGTGGATATCTTTGAACGACAGGTACCGCATGTATCCTAGACAAATTTCCCTCGGGACAATTGAGTCCGTCTTATCTTACTTCTTATGTGATAGTCTATTTCTGCCAGCACATCCCAGCTCAACATACAGTGGAACGCTAATGTCGTAATGTCATCCAGAGATTCTGAGGGTGTGTTTTGCATTTAAACAGTATTCCCTTGCAAGTTACTCCACGTTCCCAGACAAGGTTATTCTGTCTCAATCTCCGTCTCAACAGTCCGCCCATCCCCTCAGGTAAAGAGTCTCGGTGTCATCCTGGACTGTACGTTGTCATTTGAGGCCCACATCAATAATGTTACTCGGTCTGCATACTGTCATCTACGAAATATTAATCATCTTGGCCCGTCACCTACACCTCAGAGCGCTGCTATCCTCGTTCACTCTTTGGTTACATCTCGTATTGATTAATGCAATTCTGTCCTCTTTGGTCTCCCTCTCAAGTGTCTCCATAAACTCCATAGATCATATCACCCCTGTTCTCCAACAGCTTCACTGGCTTCCTGTTCAAAATCCTGCTTCTCACCTTTAAGACCCTTCATAATCAAGCCCCTTCCTACCTGTCTGAACTCCTTCATATCATACTCTCCTGTACTCTTGGATCCTCTTCTGCAATCAAACTCCCATCACCTGCCCGCTTGATTACCATGGGTTCTAGAGCCCTCGCTCTCAATCCCCTCGAATGTCTCTAACAAAATGCACATATCTAAAAGACACCCTCGTCTGTTGAGCCTGGAGCACAGGGCAGACTTCTTTCCCTTTAACCGTGGGAGCCATGGCAACGGAGCCAGTTTGGCACCCTTATCTGGGCAGCTGTACTCCCTCCGCCACAACTGGGAGACCAAAGATGGAGTACGTTCATGACAAAGGTCGAGCAACCTGACCTCTATGCCTCTTTTACTATCATCCATTTCCTTTACTGACTGAGGTTAAAGGCTGTAACACAACATCATTCTTACACAGGCAGAACACTTGAAAAAAGTGAAATAAAATGTATCACGTAAGAATGACGATGAATGCTTTTGTAAGATACACAGATATTAAACTCTCTAAACAAACTCTCCAGCTGGTGGATCAGAGCCTCCCTCTGTAACGCCACCTGAACAGATGGCGGACATATACGCACAATATGTGGCAGATGTAGGAGATTAAACAGCAGGTTTACACATCACACTCTCCTCACACTGCAGACCTCAGTAGTCAACGGCACAAACAATATATATTCTCATAAATAATGCTGCTGTGAACTGCTGAGTAAGACAAAAGGCAGCGCCGCTGTAACAAAGTGCTGAGCAAGAACTAAAGTGCACTTTTTCATCCACTCTTGCATTTATGCATCCGCTCCCTTGTCTTCACGCCAACGTTATCCATAACTTTATTCTGCAGCATTTGAACATTATTAAGTTGAGTGATTGTGTTTAATCAAGTTTAATTTTGGTTTGTTAAGTTCATGGCTTTATTACAACACAAAGTAAAAGCCTTGCAACACAACACCTCTCTTGACAAACATAATATTACGACCTTTATAACTTAAGTTACATCAGACCTGCTTTTGCTTTTTACCTTTCATACAGCAATGTGGCATTTTAAGATTGGTAGAAAAAGATTTCTGCACACTTACATGTCTGCAGTGTTTCACTTTATTTCTGAGCTTTCCGTCTATTTGACCTTCATCAGAGCATACATGAGGCAACAATGGACAATCTCAGTCTAATCACTGGCTGTATGCAATACACCTGTGTGCAACCCTAGTGGTAAAAGCTCTGCCTTCTGGGAATTGTAGTTTTTTTTTTACTGGTTGGCAAAGTGAAAGGCATACAAATGGAAGCCATATTTGTCTTGTCATACAGCACCACAATATAAAACAAGGGTGGTACACAGTGAAGATGAATAATTCCCATCTTTTAAAGGAGGAGAACAAAATGGATGACACTCACTGTTGTGATTGTTGCCTTGAATGTAGCTAAAGAGCCTGCGGAAGCCAGCGTTCATGGCTGCATCCAGCTGCATCCCACTCAGAGTGGTGCTCATCCATTTAGTGGCGTGGTAGGTACGAATCTCATAGTCTTCTCCCTGCAAAACACACACATATATGCACATACTTACTATAAATAAATTAATCTGTTGATCATTTTTTTAAGAATAATCTCTGAATCATTTAATTCAGTGGTTCTCAATTATTGTAGCAACACACTGGTGTGCCGTGTTGCCAGTCCAGGTGTGCTGTGGGATTTTGTGATAACCACACATTATTACTGCGATATTCAACTGGACCTGCACAATCAGTTATGAATGAATTTTTAATTGTCTATATCAGTATGTTGTGTGCACCTGTTTCTTAATAAAGAGGCAAACTCAAAACTGTAATTGTGCGTGACACATCAGAAGCCCTGATTGGCAGCCAGTGTGAGGGATGATAACATTTAAAAGGAGAAAGCCATGAGTGGGACAATGGATCACTTTAATAGACGGAGCAAATTACAACAAAGCACCAGTGAAGACGACCTACCACCAAAAAAAAGAGAAAAAAAAAATGTCCGTAGACAGTATCATGAAAGCTACCTGTCTTACTTTTATTGTCTTATGTCGTGACAAGAGTGATAACACATGTTATAGAAGCTGTTGCGCACAGATATAAATACAGGTGTGTTCAAATGTTCATGTTGCACCATATCCTGCTAACTGATCAAGAATTATGTCTCGTGAGTGTGAATGGTTGTCTGTCTCTATGTGTCAGCCCTGCGATAGTCTGGCGACCTGTCCAGGGTGTACCCCGCCTCTCACCCAGTGTCAGCTGGGATAGGCTCCAATAATAAATGAGACTTGGATAATACTGCACGAGTTGTGTGAGAGTTTGTAACTGGATGTTTTAATATAGTTTTGCTTTTGTTAAATGCTTCTCTCTTCACTTTCATTCATCAAGAATAGAAGAAAAACAGTTTTCGTCACAAACTCAATGCACAAATAATAATTTGTGTGCGAGTGTGTTGAGGAGGGGGCGGTCATGTATGACTGGTCACAGATTTTCACCCATCACAACATTCAAAGATGATAATCTGCAAGTGTCTTGTTTTGTTCAACACTCAGTCCAAACGCCGCTCAATTCAAAATGAAGGAGCTGGAGTCATTAATTTGGCACTTGAACTTGATTAATTGATTTTCAGAAACAATTAATTTTCTTTTGATGGGCTAATCTTTTCAGCTCTACAGAGAGCTTTGAAAATGGCTATCAGAAGTCCCAAGTGTTCAAATGCGTTGTTTAGTCCTGTTAATAAACCTCAAAGCCCCCAAAATATTCCAGTCATGACGCTATAAAAACAGAAACATAGAGCAAATCCCCACTTTTGAGAAGAGGGAATAACTGAAAACTTGAGTTCAACTTGGGCTTTTGCTGATTTAACATTTCGGCACAAACTTAACTCACATGTCTGTGTGACAAACAGACCAAAGGTTTACTGTCGTGTTTTACAAGTTCACCTGGGAAACATTTACCTTCTTCTCCTCCTCTGAGTATTTGGGGCTCTGCAGTCCACTTGAGAACAAAACTTGTCCCAGAGCTTTCATCATGGCTGCAGGAGGGTGGTCAAAACTGTCTGATAACAAAAGTAAAATATCGACACACTCAGACGTTTTCCAACAACTGGCAAACATATAATGTGTAATTAGGCATTATACAACCTGGTATATAACCAGTTACATCACGTCACGAGACGAGTTATGTATTCAAACACACCTTAGCTTACAAAACAACTGTTTTCAGTAAATATATCATTTCCGGTTGAGTATTTCTTCACCGCCTCACTTAACGCTTCTGTTAAAACAAAGTTATCACCGTGTGAGTTGTAAATTAATTAAATACAATCAGAAACAGAAGCATAATTACCTGTAACGTCACGCGACTTGTGCAACTGTAGCGGGATGGGGCGCGTTTGTTTTCATGCCATCGCTTCCGGTTACACAAAGCTGACACCTGATTGGCTGAGCGAGAGACCTTCAAAATAAAAGTCCACTGAGTGAATAAAGAGGCAGAAAAGTTCACCTTTGCCTCCATTTAGACTAAATTTAGATATGTTTGAGTGCCCCAACATTCCTGCTACAAATGGTGCAATGAAATTATAGCATTTATAAGTGAAAGTGACATCTAAAACACTAAAAAAAAATGAGACAAAAGAGAGGGGATGCATTTTAAAAATAAACTTCATATTCACTAAGGCATGATCTGAAGTGTATATAAAATAAAAATACTTAATAGCAGGGCAGAGATTGTGCATTATACAGGAGGAATATGTTGAAAATGCAGTCTGACAGAATGTAAATCCCCTGATAATGTTCGCTAACAAAATATAAACTCAAACTTCATGTCCACCAACATTATTAGGTATAATCTTAAGTGTTATTGTCTCTCTGTACCAGTGAGTCCCATTCCCAGTGTACACGATGGATGGACAAATTTATATGAGAACATGTCTGTGCTGTTTGTAATGACTTAACCTGCTGGCAACTGGTGTCATGTGTGGTCAATCAAGCCCTGATGACTGACTGGGTGCACCTGTAGAGTGATCCTTAAATGGGCTGACTCATCATGCCTGAAATGTTTGCTCTTCTGCACATTGTTTTCAACTGTCTTTACAGTGTAGTATCTGAAGTTCTACATGGTATTTGATGTCCTGGGTCTGATATGATCAGTTAGGGGCCCAGGTCAAGAATTTATTATGGCCCAGGTCAAGGATTGATAAGCTAGGTTGAAAGGTTGGATTCCATCTAGATCGTCTCTCTGTCTCATTTTGTCTCAAAGTTCACAAAAACAACCAAATAATATAGGCAGGGTAGTTGGAGCTGTTATTCAGAGCAGCTCATATTGGCTTCAAACCCTCTCTCAGGCAATCCTAGGTGCTTGATTTGATGCTGGACTTCTTGTAATAAACCTTTCTTTATACAAGCAAGACGGTGTCAGCGGAGTCTCCTTCATCACCTTCACATCATCGCTATTTAATAAACAACAGCCCCAATATGACATATATAATAGACACATTTAAAAATCCAGACTCCTGACTGAATGTCTTGTGCCCTGGGTGTGTGAGTCCTCCACACCAGAGAAGACCAACACAGGAGGGTTCTTTTTAAGGTGCAGCTACACTCTTGTGAACCCATGATCTGAAGTACACAGAAACTAGTGTCAGGTTGAAAATACACTTGGAAAGAATGTATATGCATCTATTGTTTCTGCTAGGAAAGTTTAAACTTCTCAGTATCCACCAAGATCGTTAGACGTGATGTGAAATATATACAAAATATAATACTTGATAGTGCAGCAGAGATTGTGCATTATAGAAGGGTTTACATATACTGGCCGACTGCATGTACAGCATGGTTGGACAAGCACCTTAATCACTGTATAAATGCATTATCTGTCTAGGAGCACCTCTAAAGATCACTCAGATTAATCAAAGGTAACAAGTTATTTTTTGGTTGTTTGATTAGTACAAGTACCCAACTTCAAAGACTATCTATTTGTGTGGGGGTTGTGTGACTGACTATGTCTTTCATGCAACTAGCAGACTCCTGGAAGTTACTGTTTTCAGTAACAGAGCACTTCACAACTGGAGTAGTTTGGTCTTAATTTAAGTATGTGTATATATTTGTAGTTGTAGTGTATATGGTAAAAAATACTGGTCTACCCTTTAGTTTTAGTACAAATGAGTCATCATAGCAAAGCAGGAAACTGACCCGCAGGTCACAAATTTAGTGTCAGTCAGTTGCTTTTTGGTCATTTGATTACTCACACATTTGTCTGGGAATTTTAACCACTGAAGTACACTATTATAAATTGGGTCCTACGTTATTAAGTAATCTCATGGTCCTGTGTCAAAATCTAGTTCTAACACCTTTATTTGTTTAGATTGTGTTGTGTTGACATGGTGCATTTTAGTAAATAAAAGTTGTTCTTTAATTTCCTACAAAGTAACTGACACACAGAAAACCTGGGGCGGGTGGTATTCCTTTTGTAGGACCGGTTGGTTTGAAGTTGCTATCTATAGTGTGCATTGAACCTAATGGCAACAGGTGCCTCCAAACAGCTTCATCCAGCAACGGCAATCATCACTAGACTACAGTCAAAATCAGGGGTCAGCAACCTTTACTGTCAAAAGAGCCATTTTTGGCCAAAACCCGCAAAGCCATAAAACTTATTTGAAACATATTTGAGCCTCTTAATAAAGGTAACGCAGCCTTTTAAGTCAAATTTAGCATATCAACATTACTAACAGATCTAAATGAGCATGTTTTAGCACACAGTGGCTATTCTGCAGTGGACTGTTTTTTAATTACTTGGTACTTTGATAACTTTTTTGGATTAGGAATCCACAGCTAGCCTGGCTAAGGAGACTCAAGACTCCCTTAGCCATCATTTGTGATGTTTTTAGAGGAAACAGCGCCAAGCCAGATGTATGTATCACTAATTGCCATATAATTTTCTGTCAAAGCCACAGGGAGCCACTGGAGAGGGGCCGCATGCAGCTCTGGAGTCGCAGGGTGCCTGGTCTAAATCAACTTTTACCAAGCAACTGAAAGTTATTTCTGGGAAGATCATCTCCCATTTATTTACTACATTAGAATTATTTACATCACGGGGTCGATAGCTAACTTTACAAGAAAAAAATATGTAATTTGCAGTATTTAAGAAACACACAGTTCAGGCGATATGAGGCACAACCACAGAGAGGAGTCGGCATAAAAACCTTAAACCTAACAGGACATCTTCAAACGTTTAACACACACACACGTGACAGATCGGTTATGAACGGGGAGAAAGCTGCTACATCTGAAACTGATTTGAACATCGATGTGATGGTCGGGATAACATGTTTGTCGTATTTAGACTTCAGCTACAGTTTTGCAGAAGTGAAGACACGGGGTCTCCGTGGAGATGAGCAGGTGTAGAGCAAGGCAAGCGAGACTGTGTTTACAGACATGGATGCATAGTTTAACATCTGTAACTCTATCTAGCATTATCCAAATTGCAGATGCATCTCTCTTGTCATTGCTCAGGTGATGTATGCACACACACGCACGCGCACGAGCATTGTATGGAACTGTAAAAACGTAATCTACAGGGTCATGCAATCCAATGAGGAGACGACGGCAGCAGCTTTCTGTCTCCATACCGTCGTATGAGGCGAGTCCAATTCATTACAATTCACAGAGCCAAGGGCAGTGGAAAAAAGGCAGAAAGACAGAGTGGTTTGTCAAATGTCTGTTGCTTACACAGAGTCCAAATGTCACCGCTGGAAATAGCAGCAAACAATTCATCATTTGAGCTCCAGAACTCCACTTACAACCTGGTAATAGTTTCTCTAAGCGGCATTGTATGGAGGATCAAGAGAGCCTTGATGATTATAAAACAGTGTGTTAATTAATATTTACATGAACATAACACGGGGGAGTATGTGATATACAAATGCGGCAAATTGCAGGTGAAGAATTCTTTAACTTTAAGATAGTTTTAATCTATATATTGGTGGGTTAATCTATTTGGCAGTATTTTATGAATCCCTCCTTTACTGTCACAAATAAATATCAATTAAGGCATTGTATGATAACCTTCTCTAAGGCTCCATATCCTCCACGAGTTAGTGCATTCTTTGTTTTAGGTTGTAGCTGCTGAAGCTCTGGCGCCCTGCGAGCACTTCAGGGCTGGTGATTCTGGTGGACGAAGGACAAAACGTCATCTTTGGACAGTTTCTCAGGGTCCACACGTGTCTGAGAATCATGGACTATCACCCCGTCCACCCAGGCCCAGAAGAGACGCTCAGAGTGGCAGACACTGAGGACGAAGACAAAGAAAGCATAATGTTCATTCATGACATCATCACATTAACTTCCCCTATCATCCGCCACTACAGAACTGATGGTTCCTCATTTACATTTTCTGGCAGATTAAATCAGAAATTAATATGTGGACGGACAATATGTTACGTACTGGAAGGGGGCAGCGGAGTTTGGAGGCATTTCATAGGTGGACTCCTTGGTGGTCTTGTTATAGAAGAACTTCATCTTTGAGTTTTTGCTGTATGCCATCGTCCACGGCTCTGAAGGACAGAGAGGGATTGTAATTAATCAAAGTATTTTAGCTACAGGATCATTGAGGCTTTGACATGCTTAAAACAAATTAAAGCTGCAAAAGAATTAAAGTATCACTTTTGACAAGGAGCTGCAGCAAAACCACAAACACAAACACATACCATTGACAGTCTTAATGATGTAAAGGCCAGTGGGAAGGAAGTGTCGGTCATCTCTGCCGGTGTAGGACAGACGTGGGACTCCCCCTGAGCTCTTTGTCACCTTCATCTCTAGTCTGGATGAGGAAAAGAAGAAAAAAAAAGATCTTCCACATTTAGTGAATGATTATTTAAACTTGGCCTGATATTTTGTTATCATGTTGTGCACTGAATATCATCTGATCATACCTGACAAAGATTTTCTCCATTTCTTCCAGCCTGTAAACTTCCTTCACTCTGGTTGAGGTAAATGAGATGTTACATTTCAGGTCCATCCACATTTTAAGTTGTATACTTTGCTTTGAACATTAATTTGATATGATTTGATCAAATTGTTTTTCCTAAAGTGGACCATATTACCCCATGATTTTGTGCGACTAATAAGAACAACAATTTTTGATATTGGTCCAGGATTGAGTGAGAGTGCTGTAGCCAGCAGCCCAGAACAGCCTGCAATGTAACCGCTTGGGGCATGTTCCCACTGTCAGTTTACATCCGCTAAAAGTGCTTGTTTTTGCCACTGACAGGCTCAGATTTATATCTTAAGTGTCTGATAGGACCCTGCAAAGAGACTTTTTTTGTTAAAGAGTAAGATCCTTTTTGTTTAACCGAAAACACCCTCAAAATCACCATCACCAAACACACCAGACTATTTAAATAAGTAGTAATTTCAGCATATATAGATCCAGCATATTTTCACATCGAACTGGGTGAATTAGGGGTTTATTTCAACCAAACTAGAGTTCTGTGTGACTGTCAGAACAGTGCACAGAAGAACCAAGACAGCTTTTGTTGGTTTTATTTTGTTCCTGTTGACTGTTGAAAATAACTCTTTATTTAATGGAGTCTGGTGGGCTTGGCGATAGCAATTTCAGGGCTGTTTCTGGATAAATAAAAAGGATCTTACTCTTTAAGACAAAGGTCTGGCTCTGTAGGGATCCTTTCCATAAAGTTGTTAGACACTTAAAATTACAATCTGAGTCAGTGGCAAAAACAAGCACCTTTAAATCTCAGCTGCTTGCTGCAGCGCTCGTGCTAAATGCTGGACAAATTTCAAATATTCTTGCTCCCATTCATCACTCAGACATGGTAAAATAGTTGAAAAAGGTTGAAAAATACCAACTTCTCTATTCATCCTTCTTCCTTGTTGAAAAATATATAATCTACAAGTATGCAAACTTTTTAATTTAAAGTTTCACCACTGGATGCAAGATGTCTCCTGCTTCACTGAAATGTCCTTCTTATTGTATGTGCACTGAAGCTTCAAGTTGCCCCAACACTCGTGTTTAAGCTGCATACTGTGCCATGCTTTGCTTCCAAACAAGTTGTGATATCACAAAATCATGCTTGTATGTACAAGTCTTTAACTCAGACGTACGTCACCGATATTTGTCTGCATCCAGAGTACTGTCAAAAGTGTTTGATTTGTTTTTTTTACATGGTATACTATGTTTAGTATTATGAAAGTGTGAGTTTTCCTCAACTCATACTGCTCATCCTTTCAGTGCTTTCATTGAGGATAAGATCCCCGAGAATAAATTACAAATCAGCACTTGAAACAGTTAAATTCATATAAATCAATACCTGATAGGGTTCATGTCTGGCCTGCTGGGTTTGGCTACTGCCTTCACAAACTTCTCAGCCATCTGGATCCTGGACATACGATGGTCATTACTTAGTAAACTATAGAAAACTGGTATGAAAGTACACTGTATTGTGATAAAGGTCAATTTATTTGCAACAATGAATGCTGTACAAAAAGATGATTTTGAGAATAAATCAGTAAGAGCGTAAGAATCAATGCTAAAGCTCTCCTACCTTTGGTTGAAGTGCTGTTCTCTTACATCAGTGCCATTCAGTATTAGTGCATCCATTACATGAACTGCGTTGATCCTACGCTGAGCTTTGCCCTGAGGACCAAACACACTGTATTCATACATTTAAAACCATACACACAAGCAGCAGATAACTAGTTTGCTAACAAGAGAAAAATCATCAAGAAAGCACGACACAACAAAAGTACACATCATCTCATCAGAACTATTATTTAAGCATTAACAGAAATGGAGCCAAGCTTCGTGAGATTAGGATCCTGGCTCTCATCTGTTTTAAGTTTCCAGTCCCTCCTCTCTCACCTCGCCCTTCAGCTCTTGGACGATCTCCACGCTCAGAAGTGTATCTCTTGGCAGCTCCAGTTTGAAATTCTCAAGTTTCCTCCAGCGCACGGGCATCTTCCCCTCCCATGTGTATATCTGAGATTTCTGCAAAGGCCAAGGGGAAAAGGAAGGAAATGGAGAACAGATAAAAAAAAAGCAGGTTCAGTGACAGGCTACTGTGCTTTTAAATGAGCGGTAAAGCCTCTCTGGTCACCACTATCCATCTAAATAAAATATAAAAGCATTAGAGGTGAAAGGATTTGGCGATCTTTTCCAGAAGAAAAGGAATCAATCTTACACAGAAAATAGCTGAATTTGATGACACCGCCCACGCTGTCCCACATATATATAATGCATATAGGACCATTTACTGGATATCAAATATTGAAAATCTTAAAATAGACAGATTATATCTGCCAAGTTCAAAAAGAGGACAGTGCAGTGAGACAAAACACGAGCTGAAGACCTGAGTTTTGTTCCTCTTTTTAAGACTCACCCCCAGTGCCAGGAGGAAGATCTGCTCTCCACCTCCCACAATGCACCTGTGGTCCAGGATATGGCGTAACTTGTCAAGAGTAGTGGAGTTGAGGGGTGTAAGCTTACATTGGAAGGACTCCACATCTGAGGACTGAGGTGTGACAGAAGTAAAGAGTAAATACTGTTCAGGATTTACCAAAGTGTGCAAAGATGCTCAACTTATTTATTAACTGACCTTAATTAGTTCGTAGAATTTTGACTTTGGATCTGAGGAAGCAGGTGTGACTCTGGCCTTGTCTGGGACCTGAAAAGGGACATATCATGTATTTAGGAGTGGAGCAGTATTGAAATGTTTTCATTAGTTCTACATAGTCCAACTTCAATGTAGTGCATGTATCACAGTTTCTCTACTCACCCCCCAAAGTTTCAAACACTCCTTCCTGATATCTGCTTGCCTCGACTCTGAGAGGGTCCTAGAGAAACAAATGTCACACAGTCAGCTGCATACATAAACACCATCACACATGGCTATACTGCAAAAGGGTAACATAGACAAGAACAAGAGAGGGGACTCACGGGTCTACGACAAAGGCGTGGATCTTAGCCAAGGCCTTGATCTGGACTGCACAGAGGCTACAGTGAGAGTTCATTTGTCAGTCACTTGGTTTGAAAGAATGAAAGGCCTGTGTGAATACTGTGTGTCTCTACCTCTCGTTGGAGTTGACCATGAACTGGTAGAAGTCTGTGTCTTCCTTGATGATGCTCAGAGGGACCACATCTGTAACGTCCATGTCTGTGTTCTTCAGCTGGTTCAGCTTCAGGTTGACTCTGAACATGTATTCCCTGACGGCGTCTGAACCAGGCTTGAGACCACGACACATGATGTACCTGCGGATGGCAGTGAGGGCAAAGAGTTTAACAGATACAAAAATTGTCTGAACACACTCCTCTTAGTCTAAATCAAAAATTGGATCAATAGCAGTGAGACTGTCCCATTTCCTCTAACACTGCTTTAGTAACCAACTCTAAACAGCCCATAGGTTACACACACCTCTCAGAGTTGGCAGGCCTGCTGGTGACAGGTTTGAAGAGTGAGATCCTGTCGAAGCAGAGGTAGAGCAGGTAGACCAGACCCACACTGAAGGGCGTGAAGAGGTCAAATGTCTTGCAGACAAAGTTACCACCTGGAGAAGATAAAAAGTGCCACTATCATTTAATCTGAACCCATGGAAACAAACATACAGTACATGTGCTCACACAGACAAGTATAATAACATAAATATGATGAAGATATACAGACAGTGTTTCCCCAAGATACGGAGCGGCATGCAGATGGAAAGATGTTTTCATCATTTTCACAGAATTCTTTATGAAAGTTAGAAACACCGGGAGCTTTCCACTTTGGCAGAGATTAAGACAGGAGCCACTGTTGGACAGAACGCAGATGAACAAGGTGACTCCTTCGTCATTCATTCATACACATGTATACACATACCTGTCCTGAGTGTAGAGAGGGCAGTGAGGAACTGACAGAGCAGCAGCTGTTTGCTCAGGATCTCCTGGATGTTTTCCTGGCCTTCCACAGAGAAACCCTAACAGGGACAATCATCAAACCAAAAGTGATGAAATCAGTAAACAAAAAGCTGAAAATCTTCAACCCACAGGGAGCAGAAATCTGTAACCTCCTCTTCTATTTGATATGTAAAGTGAAGATGCTGTAAGTAAGGATGTTTAAAAAAGTCTCACCCCATCTGCCATGAGGACGTGCAGCCCTCTTCTTTCTGTATTCTCCAGGACAAAGTTTCGGAAGGCAGTCATGTTTTCTGGCCGAGTGATGTCTCCGTCGCCGTCCACCCCTCCCTCACCTGGGACACACAGAGGTCAAGCTTTCACTGAATCATTCATCACCTGAGACGTGACCAGTTTCTGTTCTACCCTGAACGTGTCCACATATAAATCATGTCAAGACAAAAATGTTAAAGTCCAACAGAATGTTACACAAAACAAAGGGCATCCTATAAAAAAATCATCACATATATTGTACCCTCCTTTTCAGTTTCTGTACATCACCCACTGTGTGAAGGTTTGGGGAAAAAGCATCGGGGAAGCAGGCTTTAAGGTAACCACTGACTCAGATTGTTATTCTAAGTGTCTGACAACTTATGGAAAGGATCGCTGCAGAGACAGACCTTTTTGTCATAGAGTGAGATCCTTTTTGTTTAAACAGAAACTCTACTGGAATCGCCATCACCCACTCACCAGACTCCATTTAAATTTACAGTAATTTTAGCGTGTATGGAGCCAGCACATTTTCACATATAACTGGGCGAATTAAGGGTTTATTTCAACCAAACCAGAGTTTTATGTGATTGTTGGAACAGTGGAAAGACAAACCAAGACAGCTTTTGGTATTACTTTGTTTCTCTTGACTTTGAATGAAGTGTGTTTTACGATAATAAAATTTCTGTTAATTTAAACGAGGCTGGTGGTTTTGGCGATAGCAATTTCAGGGCTGTTACTAGTTAAACAAAAACTCTTTAACTCCTTAACAAAAAGGTCAATCTCTGTGGGGATCCTTTCCATAATGTTTTCAGACACTTAGAATAATAATCTGAGCCTGTTAGTGACACAAACAAGCACTTTTAGTGGGTAAACTGAAAACGTAAAGTTAAAAATGACCAAAATAATTTTAAAAAGTGTGCATACCGTAGTAAGGCTCAAACAGCTCACTCGGCGCTGCAAAGAAATCCTCCAGTTTAAAGTCACAGGGTCCTTTCAGCGTCATGCCAAACCCCTTGGCGTGCCAACGCCTCCTCCAAAGTATGTACTCTGAAAAGCCTCCAGGCCCCGCACAGACGTCACCGAAGTATAGGAGCTCGCCCTCGCGGTCCTTCGTCAGAGGTTTCTACACAACGAAAAAGGTTTGGCTCACCATCTGTTTATATGAACAAAGGTTCAGTGCAGCATACGTCAGCTGTTAGTGTGACCAGCTCACCCCTTGTGAATCCTTTGGGTTGGTGAACATGTGGTCGAGGCAGTGGTCCATGTTGGCCATTTTCATAGCTGCTCTGAACACAGAAAAAAACACAATACAACTTGTCACTGTCTTTAAACGTTTCGCACACTCCACTCTTTAATCAGAAAATCCTGCATTTGGTAAAAGGCTTACTTCAGAATATCCAAACGAAACACACTGTTTACATGACCCGTATCAAAGTCAGTATATTAAAATATTCAGAATAATAGTTGAACTTAAGTGTGCACAGAAACACAGTCATTGATAATTCGCCAGCCCTGTTGTTAACTGCTGAAAGACTGACCTGTTGAGGAAGATACCTCCTCTGATTGTCTCGTATGGGTTGGAGCGTGTCCGTGCTCTCCTCATCTCCTCGCCCTCCAGGTTATCAAACACTGTCTGAACATCAAACAGACCAAGTGGTTAAACTCAGGAACATAACAACATTATGATTTAGGTCTATTCAGTGTAGAGGGCAATGAACGGAGCTTTACACAAGGAAAAATCCATAAATATACGTATTATGCACAATACAGTGAAGAACGAGGGATGCCAATAGTTTATAACAAGAACACACACACACAAGTTATAACTCACCTTGCACCTTAGAAGAGTGTGCAGGAGGTCTTCCGTGCAAAACTCTGTCTCATTCTCAATCTTGAGTTTTCTCTATAAGCAAAAAAATATGACTTTAAAAACAAAATGTGGACACATGAGGCGAAAGAGTGTGCCTGAGTGAACACTATGGACGTTACATCAGTATATGTCTGAGTGTTTGTATTCACCTCTCCCAGTTTCATCCAGTCCCTCAACTCATCTGCATCTGGGTTCTCTGTGGTGCATTCTGGGAACCAGTCTACCTTCTCTACGGCACTGGGCTGGACAGACAGACAGAGACAGGGATGGAAACAGCTCATGTCGACAGGTCATTACGATGTTTACATATGAAAAACAGAAAACAGAGAGAACAGTTCAATAATAGACAATACACATTCATTTACAGAAAACATTACATGAATGTTATTTACTTCTGTGTACCTCTGGTTCATCGCGCCAGTCCACATTTAGCTCCCCCTGAAAGCCCTGCAGTGTGAGACCGAGACCTCTTCTCCCTCGCTGGGTGGAGGCCTCCACAATCTCTTTGCGTCCCTGTCCAAACTTTCCCAGACCTTCACCCTCACGGAAACCCATCTTGGCCTAAAGGTGTGAGACATAAGAGAGAATCAAGGAGTTTAGAAAAGATACTGGAAAACTCTGTTTCTTTTGAATATGTTGCAAAATAAACTAAAAATGTCCTTATCTATCTAAGCTTAAGAACAATCCAAAATTCTACAATACAGACTCTGAGACTGCCATGTGAAATATCTAAAGTTAGTGCAGGTTTCAGTACATTACCATGAGTTTCTGTGACACACTGTTGTACATGGAGAAGTTGGAGGAAGCCTGAGAGGGGTCATTGTCTTGGTCATCAAAGGACGATATGGAGGGCATGGAGAATCTCGGTCTGTGATCATCTTGGTCACTGAGGGAATCATTTTGGCTCGAGTCTAGACAGGAAAAAATCACAGACAAATGTCACTAAACAAGAAGAGAACTTCTGAAGTTATTCAACAAAGGCCTGTTACTCAATAAAGAGATAAACTTTATGTTTAGCCCACGGCTTTATCGCAAATGGCACACTTTGATCTGCGACCATACCTGTCCAGGGGATTTGTGCCGGGCACAGGTGTCTTCTGTTGATCCTTTTGAGGCAATGACTTGCCCCTCTGACATATACAGTTTCGTGTTTAATTCCCACACTGGAAGCAGTCTGTGGTTTCCCTCCAAATATCCGGTTCAATGCTGACTTCATTGACGTAAACTTCAGATCGGCGCATGCTGTAAGAGCTAACTGACGATCTTTTGTGTCCAAGCATGCAGTATCCAGCAGTTTGATAGCCAAAACTGCATCGGGAAGTTCCATGTTGTACTTACGCACGAGAGAATAACGCTGTTCAAAATCAATGATGTAGTCCGCCATGGATACACTGCAGTCTCTCATAATCCGGTCGAAGTTTGTGTAAGCTTCACAGGCATGGTACTTTTCTTCTTTGAGAAACAAAGTGTCTAGTTTCTCAAGTAAAGTTGTCATACCAGTGTCTTTATTCAAGTCATCTACCGGTATTTCCATCGCGTGTCTCTCGCTCTTCCGCACAGTGCCAAAACCACGGCAAGCGCTTGCTTTTTCTTTTCAAGCTCCGTAACTCTGGTCCAAATAGCGACTTCATTCTTCCAGCTTTCGTACGGCTTCCCCTCGTCGAAGCCCGGCGGTACTATGTAGTTACTAACCATCCTCTGCTACCAATGTTACTCAATAAAGAGACAAACTTTATGTTTAGCCCAATAACAAAGTGTACACAAACAAGTCTGTATCTTAACATTGGCGACGGCCACGTTCACAACGTAGTTCACGCTACAAAACAACACTTCCCGTTCCATAATAACAGCCGCGCCCCCCCCACCCACACACACACACACACACACCACTTCCACTCCATTAGATTACTACGTGACATGTCACTACAACTTTAGTTAATAGTTACTTTGCAGATCTAGATTATTAATACTAAATATAATTCAACTCATGAATTATGATACATTATTATAGGTTAAGCTACCTATACATATAAACAGTAATTAAAATTAGTTACATCTTTTCCAGCTGCAACATTAATAAAGCAATGTATACAGTAATGCATTTACATAATGTAATAATGCAAAATATGTGATTCAGAAATGGGCCATTCCACATCATGAGTACTTTTGCTTTAACACTTTGTACTTTTTCTTGGGTAGACTTTTGATTGCAGGACTTCATACTTGTTTTTTACACAGTAGTATAGCTACTTTTAGTTAACTAAAAGATCCGAGTACTTCTTCCACCACTGCCTAAATCACAGCTGGGAGAAGCACATCATTTATTTAAATGATTTATACTAAATGGCTTTTAATATTAACTAAAATAATGGCAGACCGTGTCTGGAGGTGGAAAATAGATCTGTCTACCTTGTCTGGATAACTGCGACTCTTCATCTGAGCTGCTGTCATCTCGATGCCTCTTTGTCCCCTGTGGTGGTGCCGGCGCTGCTTCAGCTCGTCTCTTCATCCTGGCTGAAACAGAGCAGAGGGGACAATAAGAATATCGTAATCTGTCTGATGGATGAGGTGCAGCAGCACACAGAGAGGATATAAAAGAAGACCAAGGACTGTGACAGGAATACCCAAACATGGAGGAACAAAATAAATGAAACAGAGCAGCAGAATCTTACTTCATGCACATGTCAAGAAAACAACACAGGCAGACTAAACCAAAACAGCAAGTAAGGCAGTGATGCATTCATGAGAGGTGGCCCAAAGCTCTGTGGCAGACAGTGCTGGAAGCTGGAATAATTAGTCAATATATTGATTGATGGATACCGCATGCATACAGAGCTGATTATTTAAGTAAAAAGTTTTCTTAATTTTATTATTGTATAATCAGTGTAATGGCATTCCTTCTAGATATCAAAATAACCCACTGATGAGCAGTAGGCACATTAACTTCAGTCTGATGTGAATGACAGGAGATTTAATCTAGTTTAAAACAATTACTAAAGAAGTTTTAATTACACAGTCACACTTATCTCTAACACAGCTCTCTGTTCAACTAAACTGCAAAATGTCAACCACTCAAATAAAGAGAGCATCATTATCAATTTTCAAGATGAATCTGTCCATTTATATGCAATACCTACACTTCATACAATATCTGCGAACAACTTTTGCATGACATTTAGATTAACATATTCACACATTGTGGCTCTTACAGTTAGCCTTTAATTTTTTCAACCTAAGACATCACTTTACACTGCTATAATCGGCATTTAACATATCTGACCATTACAAAATAAAGAAATAAAATGAAAAACAACTGTTAGTTGCAGGTGTAATAGCTGCCCAGTGCATGGTTAGCAATGCATATGCACTGACTTGCATGTTTTCAAACAAATGCATGCTCAACACATATAAATATGTATGAAGACAATACAGGAAAAACTGGTAATCAGTGAACAATGAATCCTGCCACCAATGACTCTGAACTTGTACATGTTTGACCTACACAGAGCAAGGTAAAAAGGGTGCAAACTTTAGTTCTCTGGGGCTGAAAAGGGTAATTGGAGAACATTTTGAAATTCCCATGCAAACACAATCCGAAGAATGTATGTTGAGGTGTTAGGTGACTGTATTTCTGTCGTGGTATCAAGTGTAGGTTAAAAATGGATGCTACTACCAAGTGTACACATAAACGATCATGTAAACAGCTCGCTTGTTGATCTTGGGACATCTACCCCCGGTTAACGTCCCTTGTGTATTAAAGTAACATAGCTAGTCGACATCACACACAACACAAGCGATGTCTTGAACCTCCACGTTGCAATAACTTGATAATTATAATGTTACAAACTGAAAATAAACGTCCTGCAAATACGAGCCGTTACCTCTACGTGTGTGTTGCAGTTAGCAGCAGACAGCTATCAAAGTTTGGTAAAGTCGGCCCATGCCACTCTCCAAGATATATTACAGCAGGCAAACACAGCTAAAGTGAGCAGACTTGACTGGTGGGTGTTTTCGGTGTTTTCTGGGAAACGAAACTGCGCAGCTGTAGCAGCGTTTAGCTTTTAGCTAGCTCAGTTAGCCAGCTAGTTTTTTTTTACCAGCTCAGGAGAAAAACTTCACTCTTCTGTGGCGACACAGCGGCGACAAAGCGTTATTTCCGCATATGTTTCGAGCTCTCCCACTCGGATATTTAATTGCGTGGAAACTTTTGTTGTAAATACACTTGTTTTTTGCAGTTTACATTAGCCCGCGCTGTTTCCACAGAAATCTGGGGTCCTTCGGCTTCTGACGACACGCAGTCATGATGCGCATGACGTCATGGCTGTCTATGCAAGTGCCTGTTTGTTTTTGTTAATATTATTTTATTTTATTTGGATTATTCGTTTCATTTTTAAATCTTTTTATTGAAATTTTAAAAAATGGAGTCATAAGGACACATAGAATAACATCAAACAAATACATAAGTAACTAAACATTTATTCATTTATTTTTAATTTTCATTGATTGTATTCATTTTTTTGGTGACACCCTGCTTTGATTACCTCTTGTTATCTTGGATAATGACTATGACATGCAAAGGTCTATTATAAACAAAGGTTATGCCTGTATGTTGTTGACAGAAATGTTTAAATAAAGAAGAATATGTGTATGACAGAGATATAACTTCATTTTTCATCTTGATGATATGACACAGTTGCACACAAGCAACTTTGCATTGACTACAGAAATGATGTAATTACCTACTCAGTAGAAAAACAAGATCTCCACTGCAGCTAGATTGTCACTGGTTGGCACTCCACATGCTTTTTTAAGTGAGCAGCCTAGTTTTTACTCTGCAGTACTGTACTCTATGCTCTCTCTACTCTGCAGTCCCCAGAAAGTTATGAAAATTAAAATAACCCTGCTGAAAACTAAGATTAAACCTGCCTGTCTTTACATTTATATTGGCCTGGATAAATACCACAAGTGCCAGGTGAAAAAGGCACCTTCACATTTTTATGGGTGCAGACCGTTTTGATTGTCTTGTGCCTAAGAATATCACTAGTTGGGACTCATTTACATAAAACTTTAATTGCATTGTTTTTTTGTGTGTGCGATTACGTGATTAGATTTTCCTTTAATCAGTCTTGCATGTCTGTTACATTAAGCTAAGCCGTTCTTGGCAAGTGAGTTCAGGGATCCTGAGCTGTCCTTCAAAACAATGATTAGGCTATTTCCAGTGGTAGCTACTTTACAATGGGTTGTGAAAACAGGCATCTACGCTTTCCTGTAAGCAAAAAAAAGTCACACAGGAACATGTCAGTGTAACCTTTGTGGCTCCGGCCTGTCTGCAGATTGAGTGAAAATAATTTTTCTCCCACAGGCTAAAGCAATCATCTTTTCAGTGTATTTTCAAAATGTGAGCGCTGAGCCAGGTACAGTAGATCCTGTGGGGTTATTAAGTTTCAAGTAAACGCTCCTGCTTTCGTGATGCAGCTTGAAGCGAAGCTGTCAGTGCATCGCATGCCTTCATTGATGAGTCTGTCAAAGCCTTCTTAGGAGAAACAATGTCAATGGCCTGTTTTCGTGACACAAGGCAGATAACTAGAGGAGGCACTGAAGCTCTACTTCCTGACAGTAATTCTTCTATAGGACAAAAATAATGTTAGAAGGTGCAGATGACTTTAACAGGATACCGTACTTCATTGACACATTTTTTTATGCCTTTTAAATTTTAACACACACACGCCTATTCATTCTGCTTCAACCCTTCAGATAGTAACTGTTAGTCACTTTGCTTTGTTTTTGAGGTCATCTAAGATTGTGCTAAATATACTTTTGTGTAAACTGTTTTTTAACTGAACTGCTTATGTTTCCAATGCATCTTTAAGATCAGTCTTTTATTAAAAAGAGATGACTATATAAAAATCTATATATTGATAAATATTTATGAAAGTTGTCTGGCTATACAAAAGACAGATAAAATAGGGAATAATGAAAAGAAAACAGCATGAAGCATGGAAAATGACAACTGTAAAATGCCACATTGTTGATCTAAATTTGGTCCGTCACCTTTCTCCATAAAGGGCTGTCAACTCTGGAACAATTATCACCCGAAATCTAATTAATTCCAGAAATAAAATACTTTACAACAAAGGTTAAGTGCTGGCTTAAAGCATAGCTGTACAGTTCAGAGCTGTACCCATTTTAGCTCATTGTAATGTACATTTTGAAGGTGTATGTCTGTTGTGTATTGTATTTCCATAATTATAGATTATTGCTGTTTTCAAATTCAAAGTCAGGTTATTTAGAGACCCTAAACTGTGTGAATGTGAGTGTAAATGCTCAGATAATGTGATGGAATAGTGGTCTGTATAGGATGTTTTGTTATCCAACGCATGCTGGGATAGGCTGCAGCCCCTCAGGAGAAATAATAAGGTGTATGGATTTTTTTGTGGCTGAGACACTAAAAGTCTGGTTCCTATATGTAGACAGAACATATGTTTTTGCTTTTGTTGTGCCTGTAGACACCATCCCAGCATCCACTGTTGCAATGCGATTTGCCTTTTAATTGTTCCTAATTGTTAAACTGCCTCTCTGTGACCCCAGCAGACGTCATTACAGCGTTGCTTTGTCATCCGTTGATGAGGCTGTGTGCTTCTCCCCCACATAATTGGTGTCCAATAGACTAAGAACATTTCTCACAGGTATATTAGTCCACCACATCTCCACTTGCTCTGCTAATCCTCCACTGACACAAATGCACTTACACACGAAGACAAACACAGTCCAACACCATGTGACCGGCTTACGCAATGAAGCCAAGGCTTTATATGCAACCTACAGGGACCGGTGTCCCTCAAGGGAGATCATCATAGTGCAGGTGCATTTCTGAGCGAGGGAGTGGGGAGTGTGTCTTGGGACACAGGGGAGAGCTGCTGCTGCTGACAGCTTAGTGGAGGAGACTGGGGCGAGAGAGACACTGAGGGCTTCACAGTGATAAAGTTGCCAAGCAGAGAGTCCTGAGGGCCGGTTGCAGAGGGGTTTCCTGTGGTCTCAGCTGTGCAGCGCTGGAGAGAACAACAACAATGTTTTTCCGCATCCCTCGACTGACCCCTGGATATATTAGATTCCTGCAGGTACGTAAGATGCTTTGGGGCGATTTTCTTCTCTGCTTAGATTAATGATTAGTCCTGGGCATCAAGGGGCATCTGCAGTGGCACAACAGTGGAGCAAATTCCATTAGAGCCTCTAATAACAAACAAGTGTTGGGATCTAGAGCCACGGCCCTGCACGTTTCCCTGCCTACACTTGGTGTTGCATCGTAGCAAACAGCAATTGTGTAGGTTTTGTTTCACCAGTTGGGTGGGGGGGCACATATGAAACTGGAAGTTTGGGGTCCTCCACTGAGAAACTTTGAGCATCAAACACTTAATTTCCTGCATTCTGGTGGATTTTCTGTATCAAATTTTGCCTTTTCTGCCTCAGTTTATGGTGGAAATGTCTTTAATTTTGTCAAAATACTGCTACTTTCAAATTTACTGGAGTTAAACCATCTTATTCATATCTGAAGAAAAGGTCAACATAAAAAGACATGAGACTGTCGCTTCAGTGCTCTGCTGAAAACTCATTTTAAACCGATGCCACTGACTCATCACCCAAAGTGTCCATTTGTGTGTGTTTGTCATGGCAGGATTTAGAATAGAGGATTACAGCAGCCTGTTTTTAAATGGATTTGAATCAGAGATGCCTTAGCTCCCTGTCGGCAGGTAAATGCCCTCTAATTGGATCTCCAGAGGAATAGCATGAGACCCATGTTCCCAATCATCCCAGTGGGTGGTCCAGAGACCTGCAACTAGTTTTAGGAAGCAACAGTGTGGTTCGTGTTTGTTTTTAAAAATGACAGTGTCGAACCGCATTATCTGTGTCTAGCTCATCAGAGTTCGTGTTAGGTTGTTCTCACTCGGTGATGAAATAGGTCAGAATTACAAAATGACGATTATGTGATCAGTACCTGCTGTGCACTTTCATAACTGAGAAGACGCCATTCTGTCGCTGTGACAAACATAATAGTGACGAGCTTAGAAAATAACTGAATGTATATCTGACTTTAGGACATGTCTTGGATTGGGTCAAATTTCGGAGATGTCTCCAAACCTGCACAGGACTGACACAATGACTGTATGAGGTTGAATATGTATTGAAATGTGACAAAATGGAGACCCTAGTGCGGCTCTTCCCTTATGGTAAGACCATCGCCGGGATGAGGCAGGTGTGCGACCAGGGTCACCTCTTTAAGGACTCTACTGCGGCCAGAGCAAGGAGGAACGTTGCTGACACGCTGCCTTGGTCGCCATCGTCCCTGGCGATGATCGTACCCGGTGGTGGTAGTCGTGGCTACGTGGGTGGTGACCCCTGCTCTCTCTTTCAGACTCAGGCAACCCAGACTGTGCTGCAGAGCCGAGAGGGCCCTGCGATGCCCCGCATGGCCGTCCTGCTGGGACTCATGGGGATCGGCATGTCCGGCTACAGCTCCCGCCAACTGACACTGAACTACAAGCCGGCGAGTCACCTGTTTAGATGAGCCGGATGGAGGACGGGAGCATAATTACCCACACATACACACATAATCTTGTACTTCTTGTCTTGTACTCTAATTGACATAATACATTCCCAAGCCCCCCACCCCACCCTAACCTTGACCGTCACAACTCAATGCCTAATCCCAGCCCTGACCTGTACCTGAACCTAATTGTAACCTGAAACTTTAAGATAAAGTCTTAACCCTCAAACAGGCCTTTGAAGAAGTGAGGAGCGGCAAAAATGTCCTCACTTTGTTAAAAACATGTTTTGGTTCTCACTATGTAGCGCGTACAAGACACACACACACACACACACACACACACACACACACACGCACTTATACTCAAAGTTAAAGTTTGACATCTTGGAAAACGCGCCTATTTAGACTGTTTCTTGGCTCCAAGCAGTTGCCAGGCAACCAGTGGAGATTTCAGTAAACTAGCCACCTAAATCCCCAATTGCCGTTTTTAAAATTTGGTTTTTGCATGGATTAAAAAAAAGATATAAATGGGTTAATTATTGAACTTCGAGGTGCTTGCAGGTGGATTTTATCACCATTTGACGGAGCCAGGCTAGCCGTTTCCATGTTGTTCCAGTCTTTATGCTAAACTAAGCTAAGCTAAGATAATCAGCTGCAAACTTTATCCACCTAATCAAGAAACAAAATAAGCATATGTCCTAAAATGTCAAACTATTTCTTTGAGAGCAACATGGAAAGGCCATCGAGACTAAGCAATGCGATGCTGCCAGGTTCTATATTTCTGTTTTTGTGTTTTTCTGTGCATCATTACTAATAATCCCCCTGTGTGGTTCATGTTCAGCGTCGTTCTTCTTCTGAATTTCATTGTGATTTTGGTGTGTAAGAGATGAAAAGATTGTTGCCTTAAGGCTCCGTTTGTGCAGTAGTTTGTGACTAATATGCAGTGGAACAGAAAGGCAGCTTTAGATGTGTCTGATGAGCATGGCTGACTTTATATTTGAACCACAGTCCCTCCCCATGTCCCGTGCCTTATCATGGGAGTATTCAGTCTGAATTGACCATTTAAAAAATATTTCTGATACCAAAGATCCAAAAGAAATCGCGTCCAAAAGTCTTTTAATACATTTCCTCTGGTATTTTGTCAATTTCTATAATGTGACACAGAGCTCCCTCTTGTTTCAGAGGATAGCCGGTGTTGTGACGTCATGACATGTTTGCTTTGTTTGGATTTCTTGGGAGACATCGCATCAGAAGCAGCTTCGACTCAGAGAATCAAGGCACCTATATTTCAGTCTGCGTTCACTCTTGATTCTGGAGTTGACAGTATGAGTTCTGGTCTTTTCTGATATCTCTCCCCTTTGACAAAATACCAGAGGAATAAGTAAGGAATTACATCTGAATTTGTTTGGCTGCGCTCAGCTCCTGAAAATGCACAGAGAAAATAAACAGAAATGTGTGACCCTTTGATGTATAACAATGCTACTTTGCACTTTTTGTGTACATATCCTGTACATAATCATGTATGTATGGCTCGGGTGCTGAATGAGATTAATAGAATGTGACACTGGGTGCTACCAGCCTCTGTTGTGAGCTGGACTGGGCGACATCTAGCTGGATTGACACACTGCTGTGTTGTTGTCAGGCCGAGGAACCAGGACAGCCACCCTGTGTACCACCTGAGCCAACATGTGAATCCACCTGGATCTCTCCCAGTTGCACACCACTGTCTGACAAGATGTAGATGAATGACCGCAATGGTCTCTTAACATAGCTAGACTTTTTTTTGCTGTATATCTGCTGTGTGTAATGCTTTGTAATGGAAAATACATGACCTTGACAGCATATGAATGTATCACCGACGCTATGATGTGATTGTAAAGATGACTGTGTGTCCTGTGCTGGTTTAACAGAAAAGAGGTTATGTTAATAGTTTGAGTATGTGAGGAAAGATTAGCATGTTAACAGGTCACAAGGTGTGTGCAGTGATACAGTGATCCCTCGCAGATCCTCTTACGATACATGTCTTTTTTAGACCAGCTTATTCTTACATATGAGAGGGGTCAGTAACCCTGAAATGGAGACACGTAAAGGTGACAAAGGAGGATATACGTGTTATTTATGTCATTTAGGCTCCTTATTTAACACGGGGTTTCATATAGATGTTGTTTTGGTGTTGTTTATCACTTAATGTTGCTGCAGAGCCAGTTTTGCTTGTTTTATTTGTGTGTTTTCTTGTCATTTTTTTGTTGACAGTTAGTCCTCACTGTGGCACAAAGGCATAAGATGTCTCAAATATCACTCAAAAGTGTGATCTTATCTGAGTTTGTATTACAATTTGATGAGGATTTGCATTGGTGTATATATACAGTATATATAGTATTATGTATATTTTGTAATAAATCAGGTTAAATCATTTGTGGCGGCATTTGGCTAGTTGTTTGTGGTTATTCTCTAGATTTGCCACAGTGATGTGAAGCATTACAAATGCGTAACAGAGCACCTTTAAAATTGCATTGTTTTTTATTATCTAACCACTCTGTATGCAACAATAAATTACAAAGAGTGTAAAGATGTGGTCAGATTTTGTGTGTGTCTCCTGTGACTGTCTAAAAAGAAAAAGAAGAAGTACTAACTTCATGCTCTAGATGTCAGCATAGATTATTTTTAGCCATTTTCAGCCTGTGTGTGAGCTTCACTTCTTCATCATTCATGGCTTTGCCCTGGAGCCGCTTTTGCAAAATGACAGGAGGGCCAGTTAATAAACAAACATATATAATATTTATCAGTCAGTGCATTGCCTGTTCTCAACCTTTTGACATGGGCTGTCCTCACGTGTATGTGGAGGCATCTCTAGGCTATGAAGATATTGGTGGCTTCTCGGACCTCTGAGGATCTGGGGGAATCTCCCCTGGCACTTTTTTGATAAAAAAAAAAAGCTATTTAATGTTCTCTGGCACCTTATTTACATTCAAAGTACAACATTCCCAGTGTGAATCACTTTATTTTGTAATTAGAAAATGGTCTGTGGGCGACCCAGTATTCTATCGCGAGCCGGATTTGGCCTAAGACCGTGAGTTGAGAATCTCTGCATTAGGGTGTGCAAATGGGCATCATTTTATTTTTCTAATCCATTATTTAAACCTGTAAATGGACCTGCATTTGAATAGTGCCTTTCTAGTCATCTGACCAATCAAAGCTCTTTTTACACCACGAGTCACATTCACCCATTCACACACACATTCACACACTGGTGGCCGAGGCTACCATACAAGGTGCCACCTGCTATTCAGTTTTTGACACACTCACACACCGATTGAAGCATCATCGGGAGAAATTTGGGGTTCAATATCTTGCTCAAGGATACTTCGACATGCAGACTGGAGGAGCCGGGGATCGAACCACTGATCTTCCGATTGGTGGACGACCCACAGCCGCCCATGTAGTCATGTTGAGATCGGAATCTGTTTTTCAAGAGAGACCTGTATACAGAAATAACATATACAGGTCAAAGACAGACACACAATCATTCTACATATTTACCCTTAAGAAAAGCGACTTCAAGTGTGATTGCAGGTAGATAAGTACTTTTAAAATATTCACATGGAGTAAGAGGATGCAACTTAAACATTTTTTGGAGCTAGTTTCATTTGTCTGCAGCATATTATTAGTCGCTATGTTTTCCAGGTTCGGTGTGAAAATGAGGTACAGCTAATGTTAAGATGTCCTGACACATGACATTGTAGTACTGTAACTTTACTGTTTTGCATATACAGCCTGAGAGCAGAGGTAACTCTGCAGTATTTGCAGTAGAGCCTTATTAATACACAACATACAACGCTGCTCCCTTCTGTTTGTTAAGGAGGATCGTCCCACCTTTTTAAACAAGATGCAATGGTGCATAAGAAATGTATTTAGCTGTGATACACCGAGTCGACAGGCTTTAAGGTGGAGGAAGAAACATGCATGCAATGTGCAGTATGTAACCAGAGGAAATAAAAAGAATGACCCCTACACAAGAGGTGATATATGAGAAGCAAATTAATTATATCTCGTTCTTTATAAAAGTCTATTCCAAACCTGCTTAGTCTGTCAACAATCCTTTCAAAACTGCAGCATTTTGGGCACATTTATGCATCAAGATTGCTCTAAGAGACGCTCCACTGATACCCAAACAGGTTTTAAAACGTGTGTCTCACTTGTGAGATTTGCTGTTTGTCACTCTGCACCTGGAAATCAATAAGTAGCTTCCTGCTGATTCACCCTCTCTCAACTCAGGCGAGCCGACCCGCCTGTCAGAGTCACCTCAGGTTTCGCTAGTTAGCTGCTAGCAAGTCATGCTCAAGGCTAAGACGCAGAGCTCTGACCCAGTTATAGATTTAAGCTGCTTTGGAAACAGGCCCAAATCTATCCCATTAGGAGCCAGTCAGGGTTACAGTTGTGCCATTCTGGATTTAACAGGAGCTTAGAGTTTAGCTTTACGGAGAAAATGTGTGGAAATATACTGGGAGCTCCCAACACCTACGGTGATTAACACAAGTTTAACCACTGGTTGGAAACGTTACAAACAACACCGTGGTTGTTAGAAAGCAGCAAAACACACCTGCTTGTCTGGACTTTTTATCAGGTTCCTGGCCTCGGGGAGGAGAGGAGTCAGGGACAGACAATTCTTTCCTTTCCCTCACTCTCTCCTGTGTTCACAAACACACACACACAGAGGTCCATTGTGTGTCTGTTTCAGTGGCTTCTCCTCAGGAGGCTCTTGTTACCGTCTCTTACGTCCAACAACAAAGAGCTGAATGTCTTTTCGACCAAAGAGATGGATGAGAGTGAGTGAGGGACATATCCACAAGGTCTTTTACACATTTAAAGGGTCCATTCTACTTGTGTCTGTGTGTATGTGTGTGTGTGTGTGTGTGTGTGTTCATGTAGTGTATGAATCCCTCCAGGAGTTGTCATTATTATATTTCTTACAGTATGATACCTGTATCAAATGAGAGCGAATACCAAGAGTAGCCTGACATATTTATGTATGATGTACAGCTGCACCTGCGCTGTTGCCTCAGGTGAATCAGAAAATGGCCATCACACTATCCTCAGCAGATGATATGCAAATATTTACAACTAAAGAAAATGACAGTAAGTTCACTCCACATAGCTGTTGAGGTCATAAGGCCAGAGTCAAAGGGTGGCAGAGCAGCTCCAGGCCACTCTGCTAACACAGAAGAACATGTATTGTGTCTTAGTGTCAGTGAGCACTCAATTAATGGCAGTGGAGTGAAGTTCAAGCCCCAGTGTTGGTAAATATCAAGTTAACACCTCAGTGAAGTGTCCTTGAGCGAGACACTGAATCCCTATCAGCTGCAGGGTGGCTCTTCTGTTGCAGATCGTAACTCTGACCTCCTTATAGAGGGGGATTCTTACAGTCAACATGTCATCATATCAGATCACTTTTAAGAGCTCAGAGATGGTGCTTGCAGCTTTTTCACATCACCCATTTAATGATTTATTTCTAAGTCCTTGTATTTTGATGGGGTATTGTGTTCATCTACATTTAGCAGGAATGACAGAGCTGTTGACAGTAATGATGATGAATGAGGAATTATTTAAATTTGCCTTCAACCACTTTCCCTCGCAGAGCACAGCAATCTGTGAGCTCTCTTATGAAGTAAAAATGATAAGACAAAGTGAGGCAAATGTATTTATATAGTACATTTCATACCCAAAGGCAAAGTCTTAACAGATTAGTCAAGTCAAAGTTCATTCTAGCCCAATTACAAAGCGTGCCTCAAAGGGCTGTACAAATAGTAATCGCGATTCAATTTCAAAACCACGAATCACAATTAGCCTCAGAGGGTGTTAAAGCATACAACATCCCTCTGTCCTTGGACCATCAGCAGATATAAAAAAGACCCTTTAATGGTGTGTGTGTGTGTGTGTGTGTGGGGGGGGCGGTAGAAGAAATGTCAGGAAGAGCAACTGAGCAGGGATTCCTCTTCCAGGACGGACAGACGTGCAATAGATGTCGTATGCAGAGAACAGTAGAAACAATACAAAAGACATCCTAACGTCCAGTGGAGTGGGTGCTGGAATACAGAAACAAAAACAAAATAAGTCTGCACACCAAGCAGCGCCTATTTAGAAGGATTTTAATGCAGACTGATGTCTCAAACCACACGGCTCTTCCTCAGACTTCTGATATACAACAGAAAGTCATCATCTCCACTAAACATAGTGCAGCCTGAGCCAGTCATGTGGCATACTACACCTCTAGCCCATACTCATGATAAAACTAAATCAAGAAAATATATGTATGTATGTAGCTATGTACCCCCAAATCATACCAAAGCTACTTTTGGACAATATATAAGGGGAAAATACCAGCACGTACACATTTATATCACACATATGTATATATAACTCATTTTACAAAATTATCTAGCTAAGTGGCCGGCCCGTCATACATACGTCAAAAAGCACTTTTTTTTTTTTTTTTTATCAAATTTTTTTATTTTCTTTTTTCAGCAAACATACAAAACAATACTACAACACAACAGCAACAGTCGTCAAGACAAAAAGGAAAAACACACGAGATAGGCAGTAAAATAAATGTCTAGGAATGTTAGAATCCATTTGGTTACTGATAGTTTTTCGGGGTGTTTCCACCTCATGGCGACCAGCTTCTTGACTGCAGTGAGGCCAGCAAGAATAATTCTTCTCTGATAGATTCACAGAAAAAAAACAACAACAAATAAATAAATAAATAAAATATTTCCAACATTCTTCCAGAAGCCAGTAATATGATGTGTACTGCACCTTGAGAGCAAAGTGTACAATGCAAGACGGTCACAAGACCCATCGCGTGGAGCCTTCTTGGGGTGAGATAGGTCCGGTGGACATAGTTCAAGTGAATCTGTTGGTGATTGGGGTTATGTGAGGTCAACAGGATGTTGGACCATACTGAGTCCCAGTCCACATCTTGGTTCAGTTCTGGCACATCGCTCCTCCATATCCTGTTCAGGGGGAGGTCCTTGTAAGATGACTTTAATAGAAGGGCATAAAAGGTAGAGACAAAGCCTCTGGAAGTGCCTCTGCTTGTGATGAGTTTATGGAAGAGATGCTGATCCAGTGGCTGATTCCATGGGACCTCATGGGCCCTGAGGGATTCTCTCAATTGTGTCAAAAAGCACATCTTGATATGTCACAGTTACTGCTAATCAGCAGCAGAATGCATTACAGTGTCTTCAAAAAGGTGCTTCTTTTTACTGAGAAGTTGGGATCAAATTATAAATGCTTTTTAACCCCTTTAGATCACATCTCTTGTCATATTGTGCATTTATTTTGGACAAAAAAACTTACAAAAAATCAATTTCTTAGTAGTTTTATATCAAAATCCAATCACTGTAACTGTAATACAAAATATGACGTGTGCTTACATACGCTACTACCAACCAATTTCAACCTATAATATATCATGACATCCACCCATCAATCAATCTGCAACTTTAAGCCACACAGAGCTAAAATTCATCAGTCTGATAGTTGACAACAGCATTGTTGGTGTCGTCAGGTGTTTGCCACCTCACACCTTAAGTCCCATTTTACCAAAATACCATGGTTACAGGCCACGCTTTGAGGAAAGTGGCATCTGAGACAGTTCTAGATTATGAGCAAGGCATTTTACAGTGGACTGCAACTATGGAGCACATGATGGGCGTCTCTCTTTCTCTACCTCACCTGCCCATTATGTTTCACTTGGAAATATGTCACAATACTGAAGCCAGATATTTTTATAATGACAATGTGGAGACAATGTCACAAAGGAGGCGCTTGCAGTGATGAATCTATCATCTGAATCTGCAGTTCCTCTCAGCTGTAAGGACCTTCATAGCTCTTATTGCAGCTTTAAGTACCTGATTAGTGGATTTCAGATCATTTTACAATAGTTTTAATAGGTTTGTGTTTATTTTTATAGCTGTATAAATTTTGTCTTTTCACTCTTTTTTCACACACAAACAGTAACACACTTGTGCACACATGTTAAATGTGCATGGTAAAGCACAATTCCTTTTTTAGCCTGGTGGATTTGTCTTGTGTGTGTGTGTCCTCTGTGACGCAGCACATTCTTCCTCCCTTTAAACGGCTCTTCTTAAACAGCGGAAAAGCTTAGCCTTGTTTAAATGTGTTCTCTACCTTGAGCTCATTAAAACACCTCTCGTGTTCAGGAGCTCATTATTTTTTTCTGTCTCCTTCCGTGTTGTCATGCACAAACACAAAAACCCAAACACACACATTAGCAGATACATGCATATAACCGCACAACCACCTGCTTTAGCTATTGTACGTATGTGATCAGGTGTACATTGTGTTCTCGCTAACTCAGGGTCTGTCAGAGGAAATAGCAGCTGCAGGATGCGTGATGTTACCTGGCAGCTTGTTACCAAACACATGAGGCGTGTATGCCAAGACACATCCAATCTATTTTAGGTCTGCTGTGCAGAACTGATGAGGTGTGAAAATTACCTTGTGTAAATGAACTCAAGGACCCAAATTACAAGTCTTTGATAATGATTTGAAAAAATGTCTTCTCCCAGGCATAAACCTGAAGTTGAGCTCATTACAAATACAGAGCTATGTGTCAACAAATGTACAACAGACATACAGTACTAACTGTTATGTAAATTGCCTGAGGGTACAATGGAAAGAAAGTTATATTTACTTCAAAGCTCAACTACACGGGTAAAAGAGCACGTACTTTCCTCTAGTTCCTGTCCTAAAGCTGCACTAATGACTCAGCACTTCCAGTTCACAGGTGTCCGACACTCAGACTACCTGCTCTGCAGCTTCAGGACCCCCCAAGATGTTTAACGTTCCCACCGCCTCACCCCTGCCGTTTCTATCTCCGACCTTTGACATTTCCTGGCAAAGACTCTTAGTCTCACATTCTGTTTCTCTCTGTACCTTTCCCGACAGAGAGATGAGGTTTAATGGGGCGGTCGGTGATAATTCTCCCCCCAAAAACAGGCCAATGTTGTTGGCAAGAAAAGAGAGAGAGATGAGCCATTTCAAAATTACCCAGGACTAATTTTAATTTAGTATGATAAAAAAGAAGTAGTTTTTTTAAAACAACAAGATATTCGAAGGGAGAAAAGCACTCATAGGCTTCTAAGTTTGGTATTTCAACCTTTAATGTTTCCTTAAAATGATGTGCAAACATGTTAAAAGGTTTAAGGGCAATCTATAATTGCAGTGCGACATCTCCTGTTGAAACAAGCTTCCTCCCACTCATGTTATACCTACTCAATGAGTTACTCTGACCTCTCTTGCCTGATCTTATTGTAGATTTTGTATATTTAAAACTTACATTTTAACAAGCCATAAACTGGAATCACATCCAAAATATGCTACAATCCTCACACATCAAACTCTTTAAGAAACCGTGCACGCACACCGGAATTGTAGACAGTAATTTAAATTCTATAGAGCGGCATTAAGTCGCTCTTCAGATACCAACTGTTCATTAAAGCTACAGCCAGCGGAGTCTCCGAGGAACATCTTTGAGAGTTGGCCTGTGAACATAATTAAAGCTTTAATCTCTGTTCTTGGCTAACAAGTTGTGATGTGGTCCCATGGGTTTGTGCAGGAGAACCCCGTGACCTGTGAATCTCATCGGATAGTTATTGAGTCATGATTTAACTCAGCTGGTTCCTTCCGTTTGTAACCATGACAGGACTGAATGTTTTAAGAAGATCTCTGTGAGGGTTATTTTAACCATTCTTTATAGTCATAAGTTAAAATACTGATGAACTACATATGTAAAGTGTAATGTAATGTGATAAGACCTCTTTGTCGCCTTCAGTTTTGGTTTGCCAAATAATATCAAGAAATCTGTAACCTAATTGTAAAAATTAAGAGACTTTGGATGATTTGTTTTTAAAGTACTTTCATTTAAAGGTCCCATATCATTAAAAAGAAATCCAGCTTTTATTTATTCTAAACTCCAGTCGTAGGGTGTTTTGTAGCTACCTGTCTGTGTGTTTCCATTGATGTTTTAGACTGCAGTTGTTGGTGTTTTGTAGTGACCTGTCTGTGTGTTTCCATGGACTTTTTAGGCTCCAGTTGTGTGTGTTTTGTTGTGACCCATTGTTGTGTTTCTTTCAGCTTTTTAGGCTGCAATTGTGTGTGTTTTGTAGCTACCTGTCTGTGTGTTTCCATTGACTTTTTAGACTGCAGTTGTGGGTGTTTTGTAGCGACCTGTCTGTGTGTTTCTTTTGACTTTTTAGGCTGCAATTGTGGGTGTTTTGTAGCAACCTGTCTGTGTGTTTCCATCAACTTTTTAGGCTGCAATTGTGGGTGTTTTGTAGCAACCTGTATGTGTGTTTCTTTCGACTTTTTAGGCTGCAATTGTGGGTGTTTTGTAGCAACCTGTCTGTGTGTTTCCATCGACTTTTTAGGCTCCAGTTGTGGGTGTTTTGTTGTGACCAGTTGATGTGTTTCTTTCAGCTTTTTAGGCTCCAGTTGTGGGTTTTGTAGCAACCTGTCTGTGTGTTTCCATCAACTTTTTAGGCTCCAGTTGTGGGTTTTGTTGTTGTTGTTTCATTTTGCAGTGGGTTTTGTTGTGACCCATTGGTGTGTTTCTTTCAGCTTTTTGGACTCCAATGGTAGGTGTTTTGTAGCAACCCATTGGTGTGTTCCTTTCAGCTTTCAGGCTCCAGTCATAGGTTTTTTGTAGTGACCCGTCTTTGTGTTTCTATTCACTTTTTAGGCTCCAAGTGTGGGTGTTTTGTAGCAGGTATAGGTCCTATCTAAATACTGTGATCAAAGTATCAAAACACTCAATTCACAGAGAAATGCACACAGTCCGTATTCAGAAACTGTGAATTTAAACAGCCATCAGGACTTCCACAAAGTTGTGATGTCACAAGTATACTATGTAAAAAGAGAAAGTGCAGGTACAGTGCCATTACAGTTATTCCCCAGCTGCAATGATCATGCAGGGAAGCCCAGAGCATGTCTTTTTTAACATGAAAACATGTTTTTTTTTTTGTTGTTGTGGAAATCCAAAATACAAGTATGAAATTTGAAATTAGCATGATATGGGACCTTTAATTATTTAGAGAGGCTGCAGACTGATAATAATTCTCTGTGATCCACAGTAAATGTAAAACACTTATTATTACCACTTTAAAATCATAACAAGCTGTGATCTCCAGGAATTTTAGACCTTCACTGAATTTTCTGCCAAACAATATTCCTCAGTTGTTCCAACATCTTGGTGAAGCACAATTAAGCACACTGCCCCAGACAGTGTTCAGGCCCAGTCTAAGCTGTACAGTACATCTGTGTCCGTGTGAGACATTTGAAGCAGGTTGGATAATCCCAGCTGTGTCCCACCGTGCCTGCGTGACCCCGTCAGACCAGACCTGGCGTCCTAGTGATCAGAGCAGCTGATGTCAGTGTCATGTGCCTTAACAGTACACATACAGTACATGTTCACGCACGTACAGTACATCATGACATGCTGTAATCGCTACAGGGTGGGGTTAACCCACTAGAGGGCAGAAATGAGATATTGGCCTTTACTGAAACTTTAGTGAGTGATTAGTCAGTACTTTGTGGTAACAGACATATCTAAGCTGTTGTAATTGCATAACAGTCTTTGTATATAGGAAAAGTTATAATTGGTGACAAATACTGTGCATTAATAATCACTTATATTGGCATATAATTACATTTTAGTGTGTTAGAAACCATTTAATAAATGTTATATATTGTGCCGTTATTATATTGTGCTTATAGGTGCTTATAGAACAGTAGGGTTAAAGTAAAATGTTTCTGTGGTAACTAATACACACAATATTATTCAGTAAAAATTCACTATATAAGCACAATATTATATTGAAACAATAAAGGCCTAAGAGAGGCTTTAAACCCGAGGACGAGTAGGTGGACCCCAGGAAGAGTAGCTGCTACTGCGGTAACAACTAATGGGGATCCTGAAAAAAGAAATACATGAATAAATAAGAAAAGAAACAAAATTCAGAGTCTATGAGTTGTCTACACACAGTTCTCAACATGAAGGTGGCAAAATGTGTTTCCAAAGGCAGCTCTCTGTACAATATTATAGGGTGAAGCTGTTTGTCCTTGTAAGTACATTGAAAACAAAACGTGTTTCAGTAGCTATGCCTCCAACAAGTAGACAAATACGGTGAACCTGGCGGACAATTCATCCTCCTGACGCAGTATAAAGGACGTCAGAGGAGTTCCAGTGTCACTGTAGGGCAGAAACAATCAGGAGGATTGATTAGGGACATACGTCTTGGCATCCAGGGCCACTTAGACTGTAAATAACCGCTGTAGAGATACTGTGGGAATACTTGTCCTAGAAGGGATCTCAAATAGACAGTTGACCCACTGCTGACCTCAGAGGTCAGAGGTCACTGACCTGCCTACTGACGGATGATGGACATGTCTTAACAGCCAGTCATGGCTTGTGTCAGCTGGTGCTAATGAAGAGCTGACACCAAACCATAAACAAATGATTTATTATGAACAGTACTGAACAAGGACCTTCTTTTTTCCAAATAATAACAGCCCATGAAAAAAAATAAATATGAATGACCTTAGTGATATATGAAGACTACATGAGTAAATAACAGTATTTAAAGACAATTACATACAAACATTAAATCTCTAGGAGGAGTTCGTCAAAGTACGACCCCTAGAAATGGCCAAAAATGCACCAAAATTGCACAATCAATTCAAAATTGTGGACTTCCTGTTGGGTTTAGAGAATGGCTCCCAGAGGCATTTTTGTACGTCTTAGTATGCTACATATGCATACCAAAATTCATTTCTGTATGTTAAAGTTAAAGATGGGGGCTTTTACTTTGAGAACACTTAGGGGGCGCTGTTGAGCCAATTTGACACGCCCAAACTTAAAACCAATATCAGATATCTATTTTCAGCACTTCTGACAATTGTGCAAATTTTAATTACTTTTGGAGCATTCAAAGCATCCCAAAAATGCATCATAAAGACTTCAAAAAAATATAGTTTTCAGTATAGGCTTTTATTGACACATCAAGTGCAACATTGCATAACTCAAAAAACATCCCTTTCTCTAAACCTTTTCTGGGCAGAACGTCTGTGTCTGTGTTTCCCTTTTGTTTTTTTCCCAGAAAGTTTTACACATCTAGCACTCCACATTCCCCGCTGACTTTACTGTATAATGTGGACATTGAAATGGGAATTTAAGAACCCCTGAATCAGGTGAGTGGTCTTAACTGAAGCTAAACTGTGGCTATTTTAAGAGGTCAGCCTGCCAGCATAATGTGTCATTTGTTTCCCCTGGCGTCAGAGGTCTTACAGAGAGAGGCAGAAAGGGAGAGAGATTTCATTCTCGTCGTCTGTTATATTATGCTCACATTTCTACTACAAACAGGAAAAGAGCAATGTGACTCACAGACTTTACTGTAATGCAGAGCTCTAAGTTTTATCTTATACAACAAACAGTCTGTGTCTGTAGTAAATACCAGATCAGCCTTTTAAAAAAGACTTAAACAAACCATCCAGTAATTTTACGTCAAGGACTCCAAGAAGAGTGAAGAATTGATTTGGTCACTGCAAGCTGAAAGGATTTGAAAGATAACAGCAAAGAGTAAAGGCCTTTGACCAAATAACTTATCTTAATACTTACACTCATTGTTTGACTTTAATGATTGATTTAAAAAAACAACCAAGATCCAGATTTAGATTGCTTGTTTCTTTTTTAATGTGGTGCCTGTGTGTCTTTCTTTATTTGTGAATACAGAACTTCCTCTTTCCAGGACTCCTAGTGTAGCTGATCCCACTGTGGTAACACACATCAGAACATCAGAAATACACTAATGATAAAAACTTTGACAAAATAATTATCACTACATATTGACATGTTATTAGGCAACATAAGTACCAGCCTACATGATATACTTTATATTATATATAGATGGTAATAAGCATGGGCGGATAATGAGACAACAAGCCCCTGGGTACAGACATGCAAAAGGCCCCAACACCTCTCTTGCATAGGAACAAGACAGACTATGTGGTGATTTTGCATCTCTTTCTTGTTTTGCATCTTTTGTAATCGTTATACAACACATCTTCTTGTGGCTTTCTGTCTCTTTGTAGTCATTTTGTTTCTCTTTGCAATTATTTTGCCTCTTTTTGTAGTTAATTTGTATCTTTTGGAGTTCTTTTGCATGTGTTGATGGTGTTTTGTGTCTCTTTGTGGTCAGTGCGTGTTAGTTTGTATTAGATTTTGCAGGTGAAGGCCAGGGGGGACCTGACACTTTGGGTCCCTAAAGGCCTGTGTCCAGTACTTTACTTGAGTATTTCTATTTTTAGCTACTCTACAGTGCTTCTATTCCACATTTCAGAGTGAAATGTGGTACTTTTTACTTCACTGCATTTTTTTAGTTTATCTTAAGTAATTTGATGAGAATTTACATACAGCATTAAAAAAAAAGTACAAAGAGCAGAGGACCCAGCACACTGCCCTGGGACACCCCATAAGTCATTTACATGGCCTCCAATAACTGCCCACCAGCCTCAACCTGCTGATCCCTTCCTGGTAAATATAAAGCCATCTCTCTTAGAACTGTGCCACCCATACCAAGGGCCTTTAACTTATCAAGAAAAGTCCTACGATTGGCTGTGTCGAAGGCTTTTTGCAAGCCCAGAGGAACAAGACCGCGCATTTTGCCAACATCTATTTCCCTCCTTATAAAATCTGCAGGATGTAAAACACAATAATTTGTGGCACAACAACTATGCAACTAATAAAGTAGATTGTGGTTTCATGGTTGTTCATAAATTTAAAAATATTAAATTTTCTCAAAAACCTTAGATATTATGCTTAAAACTAAGACAGGCCTGTCAAAACATGGGTCAGATTTACTCCCCTTTTTCTAGATTGGAGAGACTTAAGTGAGTTTTAAGTCAGTTCACTGTGATCCAGAGAAAGATTGAGAACATGATTTTTATACTGAGCAACTGTGACAGATGCATCTTTTAGGGAATCTAATACCTATGCTTTCAAGATGAAAGAAGGAACCAGCTTTGACGTCTAATCGACTATAGCATTTGAGGACAAAATCTTCTCTCAAACTCAATACCACTGTCAGTAGTCAGTCCTATGTTAGCCTCGCTGACCCTACTGTTAGTTTCATCTCCATACCCTCAATGCTCGAGTACTTTCCATAATCTTGTGGGACTACATTTATATGACAGCTGTAGACATTATATTCTTAAACATTTTTTAAAATCAAATGAACTGATGCCGATGAACCCGCACATCAGAACATACAGTGGTAAAATTAGCTCCATCTTGAACAGTACATTAAAATATTGCTGACATGTTTAGGCATCAGTCATAATAATCCAATATAATAATATAACATTGACAGGTGACATTCTGCTGCATTTTAAGTGCTTTTATTTTTGATACTTTGAGTAGATTTTGTTGACAGTGCCTCTGCTTACATAAGATTTTTAGTTTACATTGTTTAGTTGGTGCTTGCACTCAAGTAAAGGATCCGTGTACTTCCTCCACCACTACGGAACAGGTCACAGTATGAAATTCAAACAAAAAACAAATCCATCTATTTATAAAATTTGACTCCTTGGTGTCACATAATAACTTCCAAATATCCGTTTCCGTGTTTTCCCAGCCTTAAGTCATTCAGAATATGAAAAAGTGACATTATTTTGCATGAATGCGTAGCCCAATGCTTGCATTGGCCAGAGATGAGACGTATGACCCCTTCCTCCTTCTGCCATGGCAACTTCAAGGAACCGGAGCAGGAGGGGGGGGGGGGGCAATGGGAGGAGCGACGTTTTGAAGTCCAGGTGGTCGAGCCTGCGTAAAAACGCACCAAACCCACGCCAAACTCTACGAAATAGTGAGCGTCATAAAAAAAGCAGCTCGATCCTTGCAGCTCCTGGCACTTGTATGAATGAATAAGCTGTTTTTAGAGAAAGCCTCCTGGATTTGCTGCTGGAGAAATAACCTCAAGAGCGGAACGCGCTGGGTGGTGGTGCGTCGCTGCGATCTGCACAGAAAACGGGATCAGACTGTTCAGGGTGAACTTTAGGTTTTTGGCCAAAGAAGGCAACTTTTTTAAAACAGCGAGCAAGACGGCTTGTTTCAGCGACAAGTGGAGATATGTTCAAAAAAAGCAAGAGTAAAGTGCTGGTGGATTATGCGTCAGAGGAAGACGACATGTCCTGGCACTATCATCACTCCTACAAGGTAAAGAGACCGATGGAAACTCAAACACATCACCGCAAACAGTGACAGTCACTTATGCCCATTTTCTCTCCATAAACAACAGGGTTACAGATGGAGAAAATGATGATATACAACTACGATTTATTGGAAACAAGTGTCAGTATGAGACTGGAGCGCTGAACACTAAAGAGCTTTATTTCTAAAACACCTCAAATGATTTGTGTGGCTGGAAATGGTTTAACACATATTATTATAAAGTAAATGGAAAATAAATCCATAAAAACCACAACTGATCATAATTTGACTGGTTTTCCACCATATATGTTTTAGTTTGAAGCTGCTAAACTTCCCAAAAAGTGACCAAAATACACCTCATGCTGTTAAAGTGAGATTGTGGAGCAGGAGGAGGAGGAGGAGGACAAGTGCTTAAACTCCTGTCATGTCAGCTGAGGAGAGTGACAGAAAATGCTGAGAGGTCAAAGAGGTAGCTCATTGTCTCCCCAGACCCCTGTGCTCTTCATGGGGATATTAAATGAATATAACTGTGATGCAACAGGAGAAAGAAAAAAATCTAAACATAAATAAACATCGGTACAAACAGGAATATCATTGTTATATCTGTATGTATAGAGACTTTCAAGTCGAGTAAAAAGACTCTTAAAACTAAATGTGTTCAAATATGAATCTATTTGTATCCTATAAAGCAGAAAGATCAGTTTGGCTTGAGCTAAAAACATCGCAATATAAAAGAAAATTTGAAAATAATAATGCTATCAGTAAAGTTCATCCTTAACTTTGTTTATTGTGCATTTTCTCTCTTTTTTGGGGAAATGAATTGCACTCAAAATATGAGTTTAGTGCGGTGAAAAGGGAGACAAAATAAGAACAAAAAAGAAACGGAAATGATTTAAGAGGGGTTGGATTATTTACACAATTATCATGTGTATTACTAACATGATATCACTATATTATTCTTTAAAAAATAAGGTAATGTAAGGTAAAACTTTAATGTACCCAAGGGGCAATTTGAGATACAGACACTAGTCAGTAGTACAAGAAAACAATACTGGTATGTCCAGACACCCCTGATACACACACTTACACACACACACACATTTCTCAGGTGAGCTATGTTGTGTGAGGTCTAAGAGACTCTGTATCAGCAGTTGCAAGCAGCTGGGCTCTGTCAAGGTGCTGGGGGGCAATGGAGATGATAAGACACACACATGCACACAAGAAAAGACTAAAGGCATCCAGCAGTCTGTCTCATAACAAATGGCAAGCTGACATGTTTATTTCTTCAGCATTTTGCAGTGAAATCCTCTCCAATGAGTGTTTTACAACCTGTGGAACATATATTAGGTTTTCCAGTAGAGTATATATGGGACGAGTTAGATGCTGACTTCGAGTTTAATCGTAAAGTTCTAGTAAAAGGAGACGTAAGAATGGTTTAGTTGATATACAGCAAGATGCCAGAATCTCCCGATAGACATACCATGTTTTTCCTCCATAAAGATTATCACCATGATGGAGTCAAAATAATGTGCTGTCGTCATGTTTGTGGTATCTACTCGTCTTACTGTACGTGTGATAAAAAGTTCTTTAACCTGTGTAGCTACTTGAGCTTTTATTGAGAGAATATTTAAGCTGTCAGAGGCACACTAATGCACCAGTTGGACATGTGTTGTAGTGCTTGAATTAGTAAAACTACACATTAACAATTATGATAATACAAAGGAAGATATAAGAAGATGAGATGCAGAGCAGTCGAACAAAAAAGGATAATTTTAAACACACGTGAAGAAGAAAATCATTTTTAAAATTTATTTTAAAACATTGTGAACTTGTGAATGTCAGATTTCACCATCATCATTCACTGGATGTATAAATGTGTCATTAAGTGGGCAATTGGGAAGATCAGCTAACACCACTTCCCAGCATTTTTCATTTGTTGTTGTGATAATGTCGAGATGTGTGACCCTTGGCTGGGTTTTATTGGCCGCTCTTAACTTCCACCCTGGGAACCAACGTATGTGGCCCTTATGTCCGAAGAGCTGCTCTGACTTCAGTCTGCGACTCTGTCTCCAGTGGTCACCATGTACTTTGGACGATAAGAGCTGATCTGAGATCAGAGCAGCGACTTTGCCTCAGAATTCCTGGGAAAGTCATCAGGGAGGTCTCCTCAAGTCGCCATGGCGATTAAGTACATGCAGGGGTCAGAGGTTGGATCATAAAATGTCGTCAACACAGTGAAGAGCCAGCTCCAGCTCAGCAGTGATACAGGATGGAGCGAGAATAAAGATAACACAGTCTGGACATGCAGGCTTTTCCTTCCCCTTATTCAACCCACTGTGTGACCCACCTCACACAGAGAGAGGGAAGCTGGTAGGCTGAGAGATAACTGGAGTGTTTCAGTGTCATAATCACATTGCATTAATATTTGTCTTAAAAAAACTCCCTCAGAGTCATCAAAGATAATCAGACTGTCAGACTGAATTAGAAAAAAAAAGCCTTAAAGCCACAAAAAGGGGAATTTTAGGGGAAAGACAGGGTTCAAAATAGGGTTATTGATAGCAGTTATTTTCAGTACTTTCCCATTATTTTCTTGACTAATCGATTAACCTTTTGATCTGTAATAAATGGGCAGTTATACTGACTTTTACCTGTACCTCAACTGCATATTAACTCAGACATGCATTCAGCTGCATCTTATCTGCACCTGCTTATTGTATTTTGTCCCCACAGAGTTGAAAGGCCCATATCGCACAGTGTACTCAACCCCTCTAAAGTCCTATAGATTAACTGAGGAGGTAAACACTCACTTAAAATGTATAATGCTGGTTTCTTTCTTATGACTTCTCTAAAGTGAATTCAGGCTATTCCCTCAGACTTTATGAAAACATAATTCTTTTGGGGCTCTGTTATTGAAATATATGACTAAACCCTTTGACTGTGCAACAAGAAATGCAAAGTTAATAACAGCCATTTCATGCAGAGGCTCTAGCTTAGGGGCCCTCTCAGCCTTTGGGCCCAGTAGGCCTGTTTGATAATCCACAGTCTGTAACATGTCAGAATATAGTGCACAGAATCAAATATCCCAGAAGGCAAGTTGACATATTCATATTATTTGCTTTGTCTGACCAACATTTTAAAACCATATGCAGTTTACAATCTTGGAAGCATTTGAGAAGCTGGAACGCCGTCATTTTTGTTTAAAGAATGACTTAAAGACGTATTTCACTGCTGAAAGATGGTCTTTTCATAAAATTAGGCTTAATTAAGATATTAATTATTTTAAAATTGGTGCGACATGACCAAAGAAACAGAGAGAAAAAGGGCTGTGGCATTCACTTTTTCTCAAGAGGTAGAAAACCTACAACTGCAAGAATGCACTGCACTGCATCGGACCAATTAACATGTCTGCTGGTGGGTGATGTAATGTGAGCTTGGCCGTTTTGACACAGAAAGTAACTGTCTGGTAACAAAAGATCTTGAGTTACAGTTAAATGGTATGCTAAAATATGATCCTGAAAACATTTGAACAGGCAATACAGTAGCAGAATTTCAGTTCATATCTGATCAGTGCCGCTTAGTTTACTGTTTGATCTCAACTTTTTCTCTTTTTTACAATACAGGCAACAGTATAGCGCCAACTTCCTGTTCACAAATTCTCATATTACAGCTAAACAGTGCACTAAAATGTATTTCTGAAAACATTTTACTCGAGAAATAGGCACTACAGTAACAGACTCATGGTTTATATTTGATCAGCACTGCCTAGTTTTACTGTTTAATCTGAGTTTGGTCGGAGTTTAAGAGAAAGAGGGGTGACTCTCTCTTGATCTTCTCCTATACTCTTTGTTTTCACGGTGGCAGGCACACAAAAATGCAGAAATACAATCTGTAGTTTGAGCAGCAGCCCTGAGAGCCAGTGGAAATAAGCTGAGAGATGAACAGGGAGATCTGGGCACTGGTAACATTTACACATACTGCACACACTAATATGATACAAAGCTGGTTAAAAATTGGAAAAGTATCTCTTAGTGATTAAAATTGTTACCAATTAACTTTCTGACAGCTGACTAATGAATTAATCAACTATTTGTTTCAATTACTTTAAGTCAAAAAGGTTTTTTTTGGCACTTTTAAATTAAGATTTTACATGCCAGTATTTACAGTTATAACATTAAGTGGTCTTTTAAGTGTGAACTGAGACAGATTCAGACATAATATCTATGGAATACTGAAATGAAGCCTCTTTTCTTCTTCTGGGAAGTACAAGAGCACCTGTCTGAGAAATACACCATGTGTGTAACACGGTCAGTTATACAGCAGTAATATGTGTAACAAAGTCAAATGTACATATGCAATATTAAATATTAGAGTCTCAGTTTCTGTACCCCTATGTTCACCTATGAAGGGGTGTCTCCCACCTTTAGCATTTTTAAGCATGTTTATAAGTTAATTTTTCAGCCTAAACTTATTGTATATTATGTTAACATATTCCTGTGTCACTTAATTTGTGTAGGGGCTTGAGTTATATGGTCGTAATTGGCGGAGGATTTTGTTTTTACCTCTTGCTGTCAGTCGTCAGGAATAAATTGAGATCGCCTCCAAAGATATCCACGGTCTGGGCCTCTTCATATCAACACAACGCAGACAACACTCGAGTCCACCGGTCACATAGAAACAGTGCATCAATAAATCAATCAAACTTTATTTGTATATGTTCATGGCTGCTAGTGCAGTTCAGAGTGCTTCACAGATGACTGTAATAAGATAGAGCAAGTGTTGACTGCAAAAACAGTAAGAAAGACAAAAACAACTTAACAATGTGACACCAATGCATAATGTATGTGCATACATGTAATCATTACAATAACTAACATCTGGGGCCAGTTGCACAAAGCACCTTAAGTTAAGATCTTCCTTAAAGTCTGAGTTAAGGTTTCCTTGAAAAAAAGTCAGACACAAAACATCCTCAGGTCTTTCCCCTAAGCTTTCCTTAAAATGTTTACTTAAGGGTTTAAGTTTTTCTCCTTATCTTGGTGTCATACTTAAGGAATTGCTTAAGGTTGAGTTTATGGAGATAAATCAGAAAAATGAGGGCATCCCGAGAAGAGTGGAGAACCCGATGGACACGCTTAATGATGAGTAACTGATCTTGCACTTAAAATTTGACCAGAAGTCGGTTTATGATTGTGACTTTCCAAAGCTGCACTCTCCCAGCCCCTTTACAATTAATGATTGCTCTGCGGTTTTATGCAACAGGATCTTTCCTGTCAGTTATTGGTGAGGTATTTCATGCAGGCCTAAAGTGTCAAACTTAAGGAGCAAACTTAAGGTGCAAGACAATGAAATAAACTACAAGGTCTACCTTTTTTAAGTAACATTTATTTGTCCAGAGAGGTTTCAGTGGCTCTGACTCACCTGGAAAGTGCTCAGGACAACTTATTTGCTGGTTATACTGGGACTCACTGGTGGAGCAGCAGCAGTCAGGGTCCAGAGGCCTCCCTAAAGGGATGGAAACAAGTCTATTAACATGTCTGACTCTTGTACAAAGTAGTGTTTTCTTACTTGGTCAAAATAAACAAGATACAGTTGGTATCTTTCTTCTGCATTTGTTTGCTCTGTTTTTTTTGTTTTATGACAGAACAGATGATTTCCATGTGGCGCCAGTTCAGTGAGTTGAAACTGTAGCGTCACTTATACAGACAGACAGACAGACAGACAGACAGACAGAGGCCAGCAGGCAGACAGACAGAGCCAGACAAAGGGATAATACATCCACAAACACACAGAGGAATAAAAGACAGAGAGTGTAAAGGGGGAAATTAATATCTGCTCTCCCTCCACAGTGCTCGAGGGTGACTACAGTGCAGGCCCTGTGCTGTTGCTTGCTTTCTCACCACTCACTCTCTATTGAAGTTCAGCAGACTATAAGAGGCAGCTGTGGGCTTGCAGGCGGTGCGTGTGCCTGTTTGTCTATGGCTTAAAGCGCTAACACACCTGAATACTTCAATAACACCACTTTAATTCCAGCCCTCTTTGTGAAGTGGGATCATGAGAGGACAGATCAGGCCTGAGCAAAATCTTCAGAAGGCCTCACATCTAAATCATTAGCGGTGAGGAGAAGAAAGGTAAAGCTGGGTGGATTATCTGTTGAAGGGGTTAGGGTTAAAAGTTATGGATATCAAACGTCTGTGAGTTTTGTTGTACAAGTTCAAACCAAAATAGGGCTCGTCTGAAGCATCTTTAGATTTAAAGCGATAGTCCAACCCTCTGCAAAAATATGATTATTTGCTTTCTTACCATGAGTTAGACCAGATGGTTGATACGACTCTCATATCTGCACAATGAACAGCTAGCCTGGCTCTGTCCAGAGACTTCAGGAAATCACTGCTACTCCTGTAAAGGAGTATCGGCACGATATCTTACAGCGATAAATGAAATACAGTGCGTTAATTTGTGAGCCTTAGAGATGACATAAGTGTCCGCACACAGTTTGGCAACGGAAGTAGGGCTGGGTGCAATAGCTTTTCAAGCTATACGAGGGCATCAATCACCAAAGATCGTGAATGCTACCGTAACAAACTGACATCGACAAATGATGACTGACATACACCTGTGTGCAGTCAGTGAGTGTGTAGAAGACTTTAGCATGTGGCCTGATATTCAGTGGCCTGATATATACATGTGTTTGGTGGAGAAACCTAATGTTAGCATGTACAACAGCAAGAAATTGTAAGCATACAAGTTACGACTAAGTTATCTATGGTCATGTAGAGAACGTCAGATATCACGACATAGATTCAGAGTTTTGTGTCTTGTAATAATGAATCCTCCCAAGCCAAGGACAAGGACACAAGACCACTATGTATGAGGGTTTGGTCATAATTCTCAAACCAGAAACCTACATCCTAACAGTCAGGGTGTGTCGTCGACTTGCTAGCGAGCCCAGAGCTCGATGATGGGCTGTAGTCGTTATGCAAACACAAATTCTGCTTCTGTTTCACTGTAGCATGAGAATTTTTGATCAAGTCCACAGTCCAGTGGTAGTCAACACTTTTGATAGCTTGCAGCCACAGATGCTTAAGTGAAACATGTTAAACAGAAACACCTGTTCCTGGGAATTGGCTGTGATTGTTATGGAATTCGGTAGAACTTGAGTGGGCTGTTGCAATATCAATTCTGACAACTGAATAAGCAACAGCCATTTTGATACAGGCAACAGTTTAATCTCAATGTTAGTTTGCTAATTTATCTAGATGGCTGAGGCAAGATGCCATTTCTGTTGCCAACACGCGTGTGCATATTTTTGATGATGCTGGCTGTAAAGGGTCGATATTGACACAGATTTTAATATCTGGTTTCACTTGTAAGAACTCCAAAAATACAGTAAATAAAAGTTAAAAAAAAAAAGACTACATAAGTGAGGCTGTGTGAGGCTAACATCCTGGAATAATAAAAATGTCAAAATGGTAAATGTCTTCACTTGTATAGTTTAGTCCTCTGACCACTCAAAGTGCTTTTACGCTACATGTCTCATTCACACACACACATTCACACACTGGTGGCCAAGGCTACCATACATGGTGCCACTTGCTACTCAGTATCTATTCACACAGTCTCTCACACCGATGGAACAGCCGGTTTGGGGTTCAGCATCTTGCCCAAGGATACTTAGACATGCAGACTGGAGGAGCTGGGGATTGATCCGCCAATCTTCCGATTGATGGATGACCTGCTCTATCTCTGACCCCCAGCCATGAATGCTGCAGGCTAGCTGTTTCCTAATTTCCAGTGTTTTTGCTAAGCTGAGCTAACCACCTCATGGCTGCGTAGCTTCATATTAAGTACAGATATGAGAGTGGTGTCAATCTTTACGTCTAAGGGCCGTGTCATAGTTGACGTACGCAACGCGAGCAAACGCACTTTCTTTCATAGTCAACACACTGAACGCAAGCGCCCGGTTGAAATGCAGTACATTGCTCACGCAATAGTTACCGGTACATTCCGACTAGCTAATACTACTGTAGCTAGCTAGTATTTTATTAGAGTGCAGGGCACTAGAACTGTCATATAAATGGGGGTGTGCCCGTACGAGTTTGCAAAGTTTTTCCATATTTCATACCTGCTTCTTCTACGAATAACAAAAAAATGGTTAATTTCAAGTACATCGCTTGCATTATCACCCCTGCTGGCAACGCATGGTATTACACGCTTCGCTGCGTCGCATATCAAAAAAATGGACAACACATTTTGAGACGCAAGCACGCATCATGGTGGCCAGTGCTTCTCGATGCGTCCCAATACGTTCACGTCTGCGTGCCTTTGCGTCGACTATGAAAAGGCCCTAACTCTTTAAAAGAAAGCGAAAAAGCATATTTGTCAAAATGCTGTACAGTTCCTTTCAATATATTTGGTCTAATGTTTGGTGAAACATACAAGTGCTGCAGTAAAAAAAGAATGTTCTGAGTCCCTGAGCTTGGAGAATGTGGAGTATTGTTGGTGTGCAATGGCTGTTGCGCACTTCTGTTTGTACTTTGGTATTAAAATTCACTGTGCGTCTTTATTGCCTAGTAATCTGGCTTTTTTAGAGACAACACTGTGGTAAAATTTACACACTTGCACACAGACTCAGTCAGAGAGGGGAGAGTGGCAAACAGAGAAAAAATGGCCCCCTGAGGTGCAGAGGCAGAGCTCTTGCTTTCTGTTGTTAGGAGTGTTTCTTTCCCCCCGTAACACCACTCTCTCTTCCCTCCCCTCACTCTCTCCCTCTGTTCCGAGTTGTTAATGCTTTTACGCTCTAACGGTAGTCAGCAATCAGTATGTGTGAGTGTGTGTGTGTGTGTGTGTGAGTGTGTGTCTTTGATCGGCTCAGGTGGCGGAGACCCAGCAGACTTTGCTCAGACATGTCCAACCGCCATTTCTCCTCCTCTCTCTCTTTCTCTCTGGTGGAGTTGTTAGATGTTAGAAGTTCTTACAGCTTTGATCATTTTACAGGAATTCTGGCTCCACTTCCTTAATCTCAGGCTCAGCTGCGTGTCTGATGACTTCTTGCTGCTGCCCTCTTCTCATGATTTAATGTTTTTAATGCATTTGGAGTCAGGCCAAGTCATGTCCGAAGTCTTAACAGGCGAAACACATGTCAATGACAATGTTAAATATCTGACAAAATGGATTTCTAAAGTTAAAAACATTCTTAAAAGGACGTCTGTGTTTAAGAGGCCCTTGAAAAGACGACAGACCCCTGCCCTGTTATAGTGCTTTTTCAAGTACCCTCTGATGTCTATCTTTCAGCTCCAGTTCCAATGTGACTTCTTGCTGTTCTGTACTCTGCTTGCTCGTTTTCTAATCCTACTGAAACGTGAGGACGCAATTCCTCGATCTCATGTGCAATGCATCAGGGACATGTTATATTATATTAGGTGAGATTCGGTGACCCTTTCTGACATAGAAGAGGAGCTTCCCTTAAGGCCTTGACAGACCCCATGGTTGGCTGTTGGTCAATGCTGGGCTGTTGGTTAGCGTCCGTTGCCCTAGTCTTGCACTGGTGGCCCTCATCAGGCCATGGCGGCCCTTGTGGGTCTTTGTCAGCTCTTTTTCAGCCAACTCAGCATGTTTAATCAGTGTTGGAGATGGCGGTGTAATGAAATCACCAACAGGCTGGCACTTAAGCTGAGTGCATGAGAAGAGAACCGGAAGGGAGGAAAACAAACTGCTAAAGTCAACAGGATGTGAGATCAAAACAAACTTGTTGTATGAAGTAAGTAAAGTAAGTTTTTTTTTTTTGAATGACAAATACAGACTACCACCACCTGCTGGTATGAAGAGCTGTTCCCTCTCAAGCAGGTGCAGAACATACATGCTTATTGGCTGTGTGGTGTGTTAAAGTGCAACAGGTGCAACAGGTGACGCAGGTGAAGTGAGGCAACGCAGCAGTCAGCCTTCATTGCTATCAGTTCTTTGATGTTTGTTTGTGTCTGGGCCTTTAGTGTGAATATGAGTAGGATAAAGGTATTGGTTAGATATCCTGCTCTGATAGACTCTGAGAATTAGGATAGTCTCTCCTAAATTGAATTTAATCTGTTTTCTATTTTATTTTATTTTATTTTACCAGTATTTTTTTTCTTCATCTTTCTCTCTTTATTTATAATCTAAACTCCAATGGCATTATTTCAGTGTTACTGATGAAGTTGCTCCTATTACCATGAAACTGGGTATTTAAGCTTGTATTATTTAAGCTTTTACTCTTCCATTTAGTCCCTTTTCACTGTATTCATTATTATTATTATTATTATTATTATTATTATTGATATTTTAAATCTTTTTTTTATTTTAATACTCAAGGATCTGCTGGATCTCCAGGAGTGGCATGCTTAGGGTTGTCATAACTTTCAGCGTTATAAATTGTTTAAGACTGCAGCGTCCCGGCTAATAACCAAATAGAGCGTGTATCATTAAGGCCACTGATTACCACAGTGTTGATGGTTGGAGTCCGGCCCCGGCCCCTTCTCTCTCCCCTGCATTTCCTTTTCTGTCCTCCCCTTATCAAAAAAAACAAACAAACAAAAAAAAACAGAAATACCCCAAAAATAATCTGTAAAAAAATTAAGACATTGTTCAATACTGATTTGTTTTTATTTTAATTTTGTTTTTGATATTTACGTGACTATGCGCGTAAAGACTGTTCACTTCCTGTTTGGGCTATGACAGGCCTACTGAAGTTATATTTACTTTCTCTTTGTTCAGGGATTTTATAAGGGCTAAATATGGGAGTTGATTCTTTTGCTCTCAAGTGTGGAAGTCAAGTCACCATAATTCAATTAGGTACAACTTTATTGTCATCATACTGGTGCAAAACTAAAGAAAAAAAGAAGGTGGTTGTAATAACAAGTATACAAATGACAGTGAAAGTTCATTTAAAAGGCAGGATGATTACAACTGTTGTTTGCACTGTAAACTTCCTGTACGAGTTACGTCTCACAGCAGTTAAGTCAAACTCAAGTTAAAGCCCAATTTTTGTGACCTAACTCCAAGTCCTGCTGACATGTCTACAGGTCTGTATTCATTAATCATTATCACTATTTTTATTAGATTATAGCACTTAAAACTAAGTCACAAAGTGTTTCACATAAAACAATGAAACTATGAAACTTGACACAAATATTATACAAAGGATATATGAAAATGGGAGACTGATGCACAATGGAGCCAAAATAGCTCCACTTAAACACTCAAATAGAGTCATGTACTGTCGAGTCAACAGGTCATGAATTTATTTTCTCTCCCTTTTGTTTTAATCTGCCCTCTGAACTCGGTGGCTTCCCCTCATCCTCTCCAGTCCTCCGTCCACCCATCCCTCCATCTCGCCTGTTTATGTTATACCTCTGAAAAAGGTTGCCCTCGATTTTACAGGAAGAGCCTGCACACACTCTGCACACACACATCCCTGCTGCAAAGTGTGGAGCACTGGTGTGTGTGTGTGTTTGTGTTTTGGGGGTTGCTATTTGTGTTAACTCACCGCTTGTGTATGTGTGTGTGTTGCAGGACAAAGACATAGAAGGAGAGGAAGAGGAGGAGGAAGCTGTCACTGCAGTGTCCAAGGTAAACAGCGCAACTTCACAGCTATTTGGATGTAACACAGACACAAACACACGGTTTGCTTCTTAACTTAAACTCACTTTACACAGTGACACCCCCTAAAGATATGTACTCATTCGACACGCTCTTATCTCTTATCACACGGGCACCAGCACACAATATTGCACATTCTGACATCACACTTGTGTAACCCTAAAAGAATCTTATGTCACCAAAAACTCAATGCCCTCAACGCCCTCACATGCACAGACGGTTTGTGTTTGTCAGATGACCACAAAGTGTTTCACGGTGCAGCTGAGGTGAAGCAACAGGGTCAGAGGACTGCTGTGTTTATCTGTAAACAGCTGTCATCCCATGCTTTATCCTCAGCCTTATCACTAGAAAAATGTCTTGTTTGTTGTTATTGTGTGTGTGTGTGTGTGTGTGTGTGTGTGTGTGTGTGTGTATACTTGTACAGTTATCCTTATCCTAAAACACACTGTCTGGAACTGTGGAGTGAGGTCACTGCAGTTTAGGGTAAAGGTTTTTACAGCTTGGGGCTTTATTTGTTTTGACCAGAGGTGGAGGAAGTGTTCAGATCCTTTATTTAAACAAAACCACTGATACTACACTGTGAAATTACTCTGTTACAAGAAAAAGTCTTGAGTAAATGTACTGTACATTCTACCTCTGGTTATGACCACCATTCACCTCCGTGCCGTGGCGTAAAGTAGTTATGACTGGCCCAATAGTGTATGTTATCGTGCACATATCGTTTTGTCACATGATCCATGACTTGACGTTGGATAACATTAACATACATATTAGCCAGCAATCATCAATGCATGTCTGTATATCACAAAAAATACTACTAAAGAAAATGAGAAATTATTAGTTCAGTTTAACAATTTTAATAGTTTATTATAGTTAATTTGGAATAAGCATATAAATTTGTTATCGATTCCACCGACTATTTTACAAAAAAAAGAAAAAATAACATGAGGGAAATGAGTTTACCTTTTCAAGGGCATATATAGCAAATATAGCAAATGGCACTGAGAGTTGAACACAGGCATATTTCCAAGGTGGCACTTTCTCTTTGGGCCCCCCACCTCACAGGCCCCAGTAAAACTGCACTGCCTGCACTGTCTATATTTACGCCCCTGCCTCCGTGGTTAGCTTAACATAATCAGATATTTAAATCGTAAAACACACTTCATCTCAAGTCGCGAGAAACAAAATAAAACATCTTGGTTTGTGTTTCCACTGTTATAAGTAATAAACCCTTAGTTCACCCAGTTAGATGTGAAAGCAATGATTTCGGGGCTGTTTCAGGTTAAACACAAAGGATCTTACTCTCTAAAAAGGTCTATCTCTGTAGAGTCCTTTACACAATGATGTCAGACACATGGAGCGACAATCTGAGCCTGTCAGTGGCAAAAACAAACACTTTCAGAGATGTAGGCTACAGTGTGGGTGCATGTGCCTCGAATATTTACAGTGCAGCCTGTTTTGTGGCAGCTGGTTACAGCCCTTTGGCTCAATACTGAACTATCAAAAGTTTGGTAAAAATTGTTCCCATTAGTCACTTAAACATAAAAACATGGGGAAATAGGGCCCAAGTTGAAAAATACCAAACATAGTCTTTTAGTTTAATATGTAATTTGGCTCCCACCCTGCTCACCTTGGCATTTATGTTGTATGATGCTGCAGTGACTTTCACTTTACATAGTCGGTTGCTCTCGATTTGACGGAGGTATAGGTTTTAATAGCTAAGGAGTACATCTTTTAGGTTAGGTAAAATTTTAGGTGAACAGTTATAACATTATGAATTAGACTTAAGGTCAAAGTGAGTTAAGGAGAAAATGTCTTTGTGTAAGAATTTGTAAATACTGGTTTTATGATGCGGGTTTGTCAAGTGGCCTGTTTGTGTGCAGGAAACTTTATCTGCAGCTGTGCCCACTCCAAACAGTGTGTGTGTGTGTGTGAGCAAGATTATGTGCCGTGTCTTTGTTCATGAGAGATATGTCACATCTCCTGATCTGTACTGACAACAAGTCTTTACTCGAAGGTGTGGTCGTGTCTGAACTCCACTGACCGTGTAAAACCTCAAACACTCACACTGTATTGTCTCTGAACTCCGCCTGCCTTCCTGCTGTATGTATAGCGACTGTAGATGACTTAGTTCACAGGACATATTTCACGACCTGTCCTGTTTGTGAGGATAGGGCTAGCTGGGCTTGAGAAGGGAAGGAAACGCAGCATTCTTTCGAGGAGCTGGGCCTTTTGGACGGGAACAATCGCTGTGGAAGAAAAACAAGGCTGAAAATAGCCACAGACTGCTCTGACACCGTGGAAGGCTACAATTCCTCCACCGTCCACTGTTTTATGCTCATATTAGGACACGCAAAGTAGGCATGGAGGCCTGGAAGTGGAGGTCCACTGTAGTTCATTTTCATTCTACAGTGCTGTATAACCATTGTCCAACATGAAAGCAGATCAGCAACATCCGTGTCACAGCTCAAGTGTCTTAGGTTATGTTTTCAATGTCATTCATTCATGTTGTTTCCTGATTTACTTTAAAACTCACATCTCTGGTTTCAGATCACTTCACTTCCTGTCCCTGTGTGTTTTCCCTCCCTGTTGATGACTTCACCTGTGTCTGATTGTCTGTCTCGCCCTGATTAGCCTCACCTGTGTCTTGTTATCCTTCCCTTCACCAGAGTATTTAGTGTGTATCATGTTTTTTCTCAGTGCCACTTCGTCTTAGCTCCTTGTGTGTCTAGTGTTGCAGCCTTTTGTTGCCCTGTGTCCTTTTCTTGTTTTTTATAGCTTCATATGAGCAGAGGAAATCTCTGTTCGAGTCCACTCTCACCTGGTTCACCAGTTGTTACCATCTGTGTCTGTCATGTGATGGGGACCAAAAAGACTTTTTCCCATAGACTTACATGGCAAAGTCTATGGGAAAAAAGTCTTTTTGGTCCCCATCACATGACAGACACAAAGAGACGTCTGACAGTTTCATTTTTAGCATCACAACCCCGGCGAAATGACTCCCTTCTCTATCGGGATTTGATCCATTCTGTCTGATAACATTTCAAAAGGCGAGAAGACCAGGCTCGAGACACTACAGGGGAACAGGGTAAAATTTTAGAATAATAGATATCATCATGAAACTTCCTCAGCTGATTACTTACAATAGTATGAAAAAAAAAATGTATTACAAGTTTTAAACATTTTTAATTACGCAAATTATGCATTATCTCATTACATATGCGCTAATTTGCACTTATTTTAGGAAGATAAATCTGAACATCTGATGAAGCCAGGTGCAAAATTCTTTTTTCATTTTGTTTACATATAAGATGGATTTAAGGATATCTGCTTTATTTACCTAGAAAATCAAATATACTGTCCATAGCCTTAAAAAAATATTTTTTTTTGCCATATTTTTTGGAATAAAATGTCACATAATTCAGACTAGGTATGATTTATTAACAAATCCCTCTTTAGATATCTTCAGAATATAGCTAGGTGTATAACTGGAAAATTTGGTGTACATAGGTGCTACAGAGGCTGAGATGTTCGACTTGGAGTATGACAAAAAACTCATTTTGAGAAAACGGCATTTAAAGATTTACATAGGGGAATTTAATACATTTCTATTGGAAACAATTGCTCACAAACAGAATAAATGTTCAGGCAAGGTAATAATAATATAGTACTAGTCCATACCCATTGAGTGCACAGTTGCCCACACACAGTTTCACATGGTGTGTGTTTGGGATACAGGTCATAGGAAATTGCAGATTAAATAGTCAACTGAACCCATTAAGAAGAGCAATGTATTCAGACAGAGTTTTTGTGAATTTCATAGTACGATTGCTTTATTGAAAGTACAGTAGTACCATTGCCAATAGTGGGATAGTTAGTGGGCTAAAACTGTACATTAGTAGTTGAGGTAGCACGTTGAAAGGCAGATAGTTTAAGT